>NC_040879.1:56433766-57034327 GCF_003676215.2 Rhopalosiphum maidis
ATGAACCAGACAATGGAGCGACTAAATTCAATATGGAACCAGAATCTGAACCCTTACCTCCCTCATCACCACCACTGAGGGATCCTAATAATGGTCCAACAAGCTCTATTATCGACCCGGAGTTTGATGACCCTCCATTGCCACCATCATTATTCGTCTCTTCATCATCACCATTGCCTTCTTGCTTATCGTCACCACCATTATCACTATTTCTACCACCACTCGATGTTCTGGATAGTGGTCCAACCAAAGTCAATATGGATCCAGAATCTGAACCTCCTTCACCACCGCCACCACTTAATGAACCTAAAAGGGGACCAGCCAAGTCTAGTATTGATCCAGAGTCTGAACTTCCTTCTCCTCCCTCACTTCCACCACCACCACCACCACCACTCAAGGTTCCAGAAAGAGGTCCAGCCAACTCAAGTATTGATCCGGAATCTAACCCTCCAATACCACCACCTTCACCACTCAATGAACCTAAAAGAGGACCAACTAATTCAATAACCGATCCAGAATTTGAACTGCCCCCTCCTCCCTCACCGCTATCACTTTCATTACTGCTGCTAGCACCTGTTTCGCCTCCGCCATTTTGTACTGCCCCAGCCATCATATTTCCAGTTCCATTTCCATTTGTCACCGTTGAATCCATCATTTCATTACTATCGTTGTCATCATTCAATGATCCATCTATTTCGTTATCGTAATCATCATCATCGATTTTACCATCCATATTTTTTGGTGCTGTTCTTTTGATCCTCATGGAAAATAATGGCGTCTTCAACGAATTCCTAAGACTGCCACTTTTAACGTCAATGTCAATCGCATTACTGCTACTGTCATCACCTAAGTAGTCAGTTGCATTGTCCAATAAATCGTCATTGTTGTGGTTACTTCCTCTAGGTCCTGCGTTTTCCTCTTCCTATACACACACATGTGATAGGAAATGCATAACAAATTCACACTTCGTTAGTTCCGGCGTTTTTATTTTAAGTAAATACAAATCTAAAAACTACTAATACGGTGATGTTTGATGCTTTTGGTGATAAACACATAATATAAAATATCATGCAATGACAACGACACGATAGTTGTACAGTATATTAGGATTGACCGTGTTGGTAGTTATGGTATCAATGTTTCAAGTCACTTCGGGCATAGGTAACGATGACATAATATCGCCACTGACGAATTTGCATAACAATACTACTGTCTACTATTATGTACTTCAAACGCGTCGATGACTATATACTTTTATGTGTCACTATAATAGTAAAATGTCAAAAAAATCACAACTTAATGTGGTATAAACTATATATAAGAACATACAAATATTACCATTTCTAAACACTATTACTATTATTGATACGGATATTAATTTATATAATTATAATAATAATACAGTGCTACTGCTGATGTGGTATAATACATAGTAACTAAGCTTACTAGATAATTGTAAAATTAAAATACATACCTACAGTGTTGTGTATTTTATTACTGAAAATGATAATAAAAAAATAGGTACTCACGCTGCTACTGCCTAACAGTGGCCCGATCAATTGCAATATACTACCGGATCCCGAACCACCCGCTCCGGCGCCCTAAATACAAACACATTTAAATACATATAATATAATATTTATAATATTATTATTACACAATTATTTTTATATTGATACAATAATAATTTAATTAAATAATAGATTATATGGATTTATCGATAAAAAATACTAACCGTATCGTCACCTGCATCGCTTGTTGAATCTCTAGCACCAGCGTCGCCATTGCCAGATGAAGTACCACTGGACCCGCTGCTGCTACCCAGTAAACCGGACAACAGACTCAAGACATTAGAACCAGCTGGACTTCCGGCACCTCCACTGCTATTGTCTCCTGGGTCACCACCATTACCCTATCAGCATACATACACAAATATTATACTTCTTTACTTATTATTATAATATATGTATTTTTTTTTTTTATTTGATACACTTAAAACCTGCTAGAATCTTAAATTGTAAATATAAACTATAATGATTATTCTACATAATCATTCGTGCGTAGTGATAAAAAATATATTATAATCATCATATTGTAGAATAGAATAAAAACTTACACCACTACCGCTGCTGCTACCCAACACAGGTCCCAGAAGAGACAGAATACTGGAGAAGCTACTGCCACCAGTGGCTCCATTTGGGCCAGCCAAGTCCGGCCCACTTCCGTCGGTTTTGCTGACATCTCCTGTGCCAGATGCAGATCCCGATGATCCAGCACTAACGCTCTATACCAAATAAGCACAGAAAGAAACGGACATGAATTAAATTGATACATATGTTGTGACTATAAGTAAGTTTCAGATTATGATGACGGGTTCATGTATTATTTATAAAACTTACACCACTACTGCTGCCCACCAACGGAGCTACTAGATTTAATACGGATCCGCTGCCACTGCTACCATCAGCCGGTGCTGAAGCTGAAGCTGCTCCTCCGTCCAACTATAACGTGATAATCTTTTAATTTTATATTTTATGCGTATACGCGTGTACGAATTGTGTATAGCAAAATTGCACTTCAGTTACAATTTAAGACTTCAATACACACGCATTTTATATATATTGAAAACTTAAAGAAGGTATAATAATACCTTAGTAGTTGGTTGTGATTATAATAACTGATTCATGACTTACTGTTCCACTGGATGATGATCCAGCCACTGTCCCACTACTGCTACCCAATAGCCGGGTGATAACGTCTAAAGATCTTGTTTCACGCTGTAGTTGCTTCTGTGGTTCACCATTGAAGTTAGCCTATGAATAATTTGAAAATTAATTAAAATAAAATTTCAATTCGACGTAGAACGACAAATAAATAATATTAATTTCAAACTCTGAAGCTAAGCGGTACAAGTTCCAAATTATCAGTTTAAAAATTATAGTTTTTTTTTTTATCGCTCAACCTTTTCTTATAGTTAAAAGAAATCAATGCTAGAAATAATATGAACTAAAATTGTAAATTAAATTATTGTTACATTGAAAAAATAATTTTTGGAATAGCTAAGTAGACCTTCAATAATAAATAATTATAATATATTATATAACCACAATAATCTTGAGAAATATCTATTAAATTATATATATAATATGTATACTACATCCTTAAAAAATAGCCGTAAAAAGTGTATCTAAGTATTTTCCTTGTACATATAGTCTTTTGTTTAATTATTATACATTGCTAAAAAAATATTTCAAAAAAACTTAAATACGTTTTTTTTTTTTTTTATTGTGACAATTTTACTGTTATAAAAATGTAAAATGTCTTGAGCATTCATTATAGTAGTATTAGCGATAGTTCAACTTAATTTTTTTTAATGGATTCAAGTAGTTTTAATTTATTTTATGATTACTAAATTTTTTATTGTCGAATAATAAATTCAAATCTGATTTAAATCTATAAAAAGATGAGTAAAAATATGTACTTATATTTAACTCTCATATCAAAATGAAATGTATTTATATTATTAAAAATATAACTATTAATACATTTTCTAACTTTAAAGGATCATAATTAAAAAGAGTGAGTCAAAATTGATGATTTATCAATTAAAGCTTTTAGACCTATACCAACTACCTGAAGTCATTAAAAAACAATTACTGATACAACTGTGAAGTGTTTAAAAATGTTTCAACATATTTTTAATTTTTTTTAAATTTAATTTTATCAATCAATAATAATTATTGAAAACCATGCATACAACGACATTGTAGTTAATTATACAGTATTATATGTATAAAATAAAATAAAAAACTTAACTTATTGTAAATTAAAAAATAATAACTCTAAATACTGTTATTAAATTAAATATATAACTATAAATAATTCTAAAAATATGTAGTTCCCATTTTTATTTGAATAAAAAAATATTTATGATTTTTTTTTATTAATACCGTTTATTAGAATACCTATCACATTTCACATATGTATGTAATCTGTTAACATTTTTTTTTTATCTTATATCGAAAATATAGTATACATGTTCTATGAACATTTACAGTTTTTTCATAGTTAATTGTCTCGATTGAGTCCATATTTTTAATTATATTAAATATTATATTAAACATGATTATGTTTGCGACCAGTAATTTTATTTACAAATATTTAAACTGATATAAAATTATATAATATATTAAAATTATTTCTATGACAAGAATTATTTTATGAACGACTCGATTTATTATATAGCTTTAAAATGCATAACAATTGTACATAAAATGTATAACCTAACACTTATTTAGGTCTATGCAAAAGTGAGCGATATGAGACGAGTGACTACTTTCAGTCTCTTTGTATATTAAATAATTTTTGTATTATGTATATAGTGTGTACACTGTACACATATTGGGTGGAAATACGTGTTGATTTGCTAACAAACGGGTTATGACTGTAATAATTTTTATTGAATTTTAACTCGTTTATGAACGTGAACTCTTTCAATTCCACTCTTTTTTATATATGCACATTGGTGTTCAACATATTATTTTAAATTAAAAATGTGCTGTCGACTTAATCGGTAAATTATTAATTTATGTATCTCGTATTGTTCCAAATCTCAAATTCATTAGGCACCGGCTTGATGTTATTTGTAATCGGCAACACATTTTTATGTTTAGTTGTTTTTGTTATGTAATATACGATATCACATTATATCTGTAACTTTTCTATTCTACTTTGTAACTGTATATTTTTATTTTGTAATACGACAGTTGTACCTAGTTTGTAAATTGTTCCATTCAAAATTCAAGAATAAACAATTTGAAACAACTTTATATTTTTACCATGAGATGAACGTTCCAAAAAATAGGTATATATTAAATCATGTGGTACGTATAATATTATAATGTTTGTAGAAGGAATTACAAATTGCACACAAGTCTACCGCATATAACACATAATATTATATTGTAACCACATGCACACAAGGTGTTGAGCAGTTACCTAGTAATGTTATTATAGGTATATACATCATGTACATCGTTATTATATTTTATTGCGTGTGTGGTGCAGGTACACTGTAGTGTATGCTATACTATTAAATCTCTCAATCGTTAACCAGGGCCGCCCTTAGGTGAGAACCTAGAATTACAATTTTACCATGAAAAAAAAAAAAAAACATCCAACTATATTATTTGAAACTCTATTAAAATTATTATACACTCTCATTGACAACAGTTAAGACAATAATAACGTGTAAGCACAATAATAATAATAATAATAATAATAATAACGAACTGCGGCGCATTATTATTAAAAATAAAAACGCAATACTAGCAGGTGGTATATTATCTGCAATTTAAAATTTAATTTTCACGCCCTTCTATTTGCGCCGCCACCCTCGGGCGACGTCCAACACGGTCGTTTGGCCTACAGCGACGGCACTGGATACGTGTGGTTATATATGTATATATTATTATCACCCGTTCTCCCGGCCGGGTGGTGAGCAATAAACAGTCGGCGAAAGCGATAGTGACGCCGTTTAGGTACATCGCGGTTAGTAGGGCCGGTCGCGGAGCGAGGAGCTGTACGCACGGCGGCGCGAGCGATGACGGTGACGGCGAAGAGCATCGCAACGGTTTGGTGAATGTGGGTCACCACAGATCGGCAGATAGCCGGCAGGCGACCTTGGATCACCGCCGCGCGTAAGTACCGACGGGTCTAAGCCGCCGCGGTCGTCATTGAACCACTTATTGGGAGCGAGTGATTATAAAATCGTGTCCCGCCGTCACCGTGCCGGACGATGACCGCCGCCGCCGCCGCCGCCGAATATTATAATATTATTATATATTACATTATTACTATTATTATATCATTGATCGGATGAATAAAATTATTATACGCGCGCGCGTCTTGTGCATTAGAATTATAATCGCGCGCCCGTGTCATTGTCACCGTATATTATCATATTTAATGTACAGAACCGCGTTATCTATAGGTGCAAAAGGAGCATTTTGCTACAAATGAAAAATTTAGAGAGGTGACAAAATTTGAATTCAAAATCAAAAAAAAAAAAAAATAATAATAATAAGTAACAGATATGTATCACAAAATTACAAAAATTATGTATAAATAATTTGTTTTTCATAACAGTTACTATTAAATATTAAAAAAAAAAAAAATTCGTTCATTTTAACAGTAACTTTTTTGTGTTCTTAATAGGTTATATTATTGTGTAATACACATTATCTTATTAATCATTTACTTTTTTCCGAATTTCGACATCGAGTTTATCACAAAAATTACGAGTATAACATTGAACGATAAAATATTTACATGAATATGAATTGTTTTATAATAATTATCTCACTCTCGTTTTTGTGAACTATTCCTGGGGTTTCTATGTAGGGACGAGAGACATTTTAGTTGGCGTGTAAAAGTGAAATCGATGCACCTACCTCCTACTAGTATACATAAACATACTAAATAAAGTAAAATATTAAAATACAAAAGCATAGTGTACAAATTTATTTAAGCCCTTATACGTAGTTGTTTTCTTAAATGCAGGAAAAAATGCAAAATAAAACCAATAGATTATATTAGGGTCGATAATACCTATACATTATAATTACTACCACATAAAATTGTACGATAATACAAAAATGTGATAAAATGTTTATAACACGACCCACTTGCAATAGAGCGAAACGTAATCGTTTTCCAAATCCGGAAAATACATGATTTCAAATAACTTTAAAAACATTTCCACGGGATATTCTTGTACAGTAAACTTGCTATTATACTTAAAATTAACATTATTCAGCATGACTGCACTCCTCAAAGGAATTTCCCACCGTGAATATACATTTTAATATTATTAATACAATTTATTGTTATTATTTGTTATCATATTATATATATATTTTTTTAGTAGTATATAGTATCACACGTACCATCAATGCAAATATACGTATTATATATACATTGTATATACGACAATGGGATAATGATACACGACCAATTAGCCTTAAATAACAATTAATATTATATAACGGTGATGGTAATATTATTTACCTGTAGTGACGGTGCGGCGGCGTTAAAGTCTTCAAAGGCAGCGGCGGCGACGACTATGGACATTAAAATCACGACGCTGCAGCTTGTGCTGCTGCTGCCGATGGTCCTCATCGTTGGTGGCGTGTCACTAAAATAAACGTCGTCGCAAATGTCAAATGATGCTGATCGGACAAATAAAAAAATCCCAACCCGACTGATATAATAAGTAGTTATAGCGATTGAAATAATTTATGGGTAGTAATATCATTCCTGGTTTTTGCGTATGTGTGTATTAGTTATTAACAACGAGTTTTTTGTGAGTAACAAAAATGTATTTTATTATGAATATGTATCACACTTACGACAGTATTGTACGAGAGTGCGGATTGCCGCCCTCGGAACTGCACTGTAGGGGTGGTTCGGATATTTTTATTTCGCGTTTTCGGTCTCGCGGTTACAAAAAAAAAAAAAAAAAACACAGTGGCAATACGAGAAACGTAACGTCGACGAATAACGCGCCAACTGCTATATTTTATGTACTATATATAATATACAGTACGCCAAATTCGGAGTCGATAGAAATAAAATGTTTAAGTATAATAGGTAATACCAATAAATCGATAACGATTGTGTTATATCGCGATCGCTGGTGAGAAAAAAAATACTGCAGCTGCTGGTGCGCTGCCGCTGGTGCTCCGGTGTTGGTATGTTGCTGTTGCTGGCGTCTCCGGGATACTGTTGGTCGACCGCCGGCACAGTCGCTGTCGTCGACGCGTGACCGGCGACTTGTGCGTGATGTCGAAGTGGCTTTCGGGGGGGGGGGGCGTCGTTTTGGGGACGTATCGGTGGAGCACATAATATTATATTCGACGTGCGCCGCACACGGTCCTCTGCCCTGCGAAAGTCGTCCCCGCCACGCACTAATTAAGCCTTCACGTCGTCGTCGTCGTCGTATTATTATTATACGGTAGTATATAGTTAAATATTATATTATTATTATTATTATTATACCACATAGCGTCTGCCGCCGCCGTGCGCGATTGAGCAACGACCGTCCGATTACGAGATCGCCGCATCGGCCTCCCGAGAGGTTTATAGGTAATACACACGGGCAATACCACTAATACCTATATATTTGTCAATATATGCCGCCGACGACCACTGCCACGATAATACGACGATAATAATGTCACATGTTTGACGATCGATTCAACGGTCGGATCGAGTTTTGTACCACTATACCTACACATTATTATTATTTATTATAGATATACTATAGAACTCAATCGACATGAGACACGTCCACTGCAATATTCATCTTAAAATAGTACATATAGTTTACTTCGACTAGAAGTCCTTCGAGATGACTATTTGTTGGCATTACTTTTTCTGCTATTTATTACTAACGATTCCTATTGCAAAATAATTTAAATTTAAAATACTCAAATAATATTTTAGACAATGCCAAAATATTAAGATCTATATCAAATGTAAGTAACGATAAAGACTTACTGATATAAATCATTTTTCTCAAAAATGTTTACAATTTTATTTCAAATTGTCACTACGTAGAAACGACAATAAAATTACCAAATTTACCAAATTTACATTAGTATGTCTAGGAGTATAGTTTGACAGAAAGTTGGAACCATTTAACAACGTTAGCAATATCAAAAATAAAGTTACTCACATGTTTTGTTTCCTACCTATGTAATTACCTCAAATTTTTCTTTTAGAAAAATAAAATAATTTAATTTAAATAATAGGTAATTCTTATAATTTATTAAATATATATTAAATATTCTTCAGAAAACATTCATATATGAATGTGAAGAACTCCTATGATATAAATTTATTTATCTCAAACACATGTGTCACATTATTCTTTCCGTGCATAAGTACATTTAAAAAAAACTTTTATGTCTTTATACTAAGTACTATTTTATTATTTAATATCTTTACACTTGTCTTTTAGACAGTAATTTATTAAATAATATATAAATTATGTTAAATTAATGTTGTTATTACTTTTTTGTTATCAAATTATATTATGTTGCATTTTTATTCATGGGATTAGTATTAAATTGAAAGAAAAATCAAAAAAATTAATTAATATTAGTAAATAAATGTATTTAACTATAGTATGTTAATATGTTACTAAATTACATAATACACTTGTATTTTTACCCGTATTACATTGTAACTTCATCTATGTAATATGCATAATGCCAGCTAATAAACGAATAGCTTAAATTGTATTATTATTATAATAACCTTGTTGTCGTATTATATATTGGACAGGCATTTAATAAAATTAAAAATATATATTCTTATAATAAAATGTATCAAATTTCGGTGGCTGTTGTAGCCTATATCATACGACTAATGTCAAAATTGAAAATTGAATATATTATTAATACATGACATATAGTAACTATGTAAGCGCTAAGTATACCTATAAATTATTATAGCGAATTTTTTCGTTTAAATTATATTATATTTTGGCGACTGCAATGATTGCTTTATACGTTTCGTATTTCGTTGCATTTGCGTGCAATGCTGCAGTTATATTCACAGCTATAACTATATAATTCGATGACGTTGTACCTATATGTATAATTTTGTATAAGTGGGCGTTGGTGAGAGTGAGAGTGAGTTGAGTGCAGTTCGTTATATTGCCGTGTAGTAATCTGTAATTGTACCATAATATCTACCTTTCGGTATCTATCACTTTTAGTTCAATAATAAATTGGACAATTTTTTTCCGGCTGAAGTCACTGTGCTAATATGGGTTTTTACATATTGTTTAACATTGAAAAACGTGAATTTTAACTAATAGGTTTATTACGTAATATGTATGTTATGTATTTAACCTTATAACACATAGTATACGAATTTTCTTAACTTGGATGAATTATATGCATCTATATTAAGTATACTTCATATATAATTTAAACTATATAAGTATAGTTAATTAGTTTGTTAATAAAAATAATGAATAATGCTTAAATATTTGCTTTAGAGTTTAAATTTTACTTAATGTACCTATTTATTATTATATTTCTTACTATAATATATATTGTACCTAAATATAATTTGAATATTTACAATTATTTTTAATTCGTATACTATATATTGAAAGCCTTTGAAAATCGCCCTAGCCGTCGGATTAAAATACTGTATGTCCCAAAAGCCCTGCATCTCCGTAATAAATCAATTTTTTTTAATGCTTTTTTTGCAGGAATTAATTTGAAAATTCCAATTGAATGGTATAACTGTATAAGTTTTAAAAAAACTTTTACGCAATTAACTTTTTTAAATTTTCGAGATTTTTTCAAGACTTGAAATTAAAATACAATTTTTCGATGTTTTTCAATTTCGCTCCTCGATATTAATTTTTTTTTTTTATTTAAACTTAATAATAATATATCAATTTTATTGATTTCTGATTTTTATTTAAATTTTAGTTTTAATTTTAATTTTTAAAATATCACCTTGACATTTTTATGATTCCAACATTGCTATATTATTTTCAATTTATTTTTATCTATAATGATCTAACGGCATATTGCTGAAGACATTTAAACAATTTTAATTTTAATTTAACATTTTACATAATATAAAATATTATTATGGGAAAGTATAATATTTTAATATTATAAACAAATTGTAGGACATTGCATGTTTATACATTATACATATTAAACAGAATGTCCGATGTGTCACATATTTTGTTATATTATACAATTCCAGTTTTCAATACATAGAAGTCAGGAGCAGAACTTGATAATACACTCTATATAATTGTTACTATATCTGGAATACAATGTCGAGAGCAATAATGGAAAAATTATTTTTCCAAGCATTTAAAGGTGTGTAAAAATAAAATCTCCGGGCTCAAAACGATTGCTAATCGAACTCGCGGATTATTTTCATCAGTAACCAATTTAGCAATAATTCTAAGAAAACGAATTACAAACTACAAAGTACCTATTGCTTTAGTTATTACTTAAAACTATAACTTATGAATTTCTCACCAATGATTATTATAATAATATTTATATTATATATACCTGTTGAGCGTTGGCTATTGTTGAATTTAATTTTTTTTTTTCAAACATTTCAAATTGGTCTGTTTATAATACGGTTATTATTTTGATATAAATTTTCGATTTAAAATTTTTTAATTTCAATACACCTACATTTTGAATATTATTGATGAATATTTTCACTTTAAGTATAAATTTTAAATATTATAATTTATCGTTTTCGAATTTGATATAACTTAATTTAAAAAAAAAAAGGATATTTATTGATATTTGAAATCGATTTTTCGAATATATATCTTAAGATAATGTAAAGTACAATATCTATTGAAATTTAGTGAAAATTAATTAAATCGTGTAAATATCCTAATATCTACGTTACTTATAAGGCTTTTATAACGTATGATTTCATAGCATGTATAGTATAGAGTTCATCAATTTTCTAATGTTATTAAAAATTTAATAATTTTATGTTAATGAGCAAAATAAGTCGCAAGTCAATCAAAATGCATAATAAATGTTGACCGCATGGCACTACGGCTCGTAGTGACTATACGCCATTAATATCCATAAAAATTGCCCGTATGTTATTAATATATGGAGCATTGGAGCTATAGACTAGACTGCTGGAGTAAGCAAATTATGCGTTCATAGAATGTTCCAAAAATAAAATAAAGTCATACAAAATCAATTTTTCAATTATTTTATGTAGGCAATGAAGGAAGACGTTTATAATTTTGCGATAGGGCATTACATTGAAGACCTAAGTCAAAATCCATTATTCGTAAAAACAAATCAACTTTAAAACGAAAATATTCATTATTCAATTCGTGTTTGTTAACAAAACATTTTTACGAATAAAAAACTAAATTTATTTTAACTTGGTCAATATTCGTTCAATCTTAATATATCTTTTAATTGTTTTAAATAATATAATCAAGAAAATTACTATCTTGAAAATTAAAAAAAAATGAATTACCTATAAATAAAAAAAATGTTTTTTGAAACTGATTATGCCATTCGGTTAGAATTTTCTTACAAATTACTTTAAAAAAAACAGCGTTTAAATGTATTGATTTACTATACAGAGATTCTAAGGGTGATACAGGACTCCACTACTTCAGGGACATACAGTATAAAGTAATAATAATTTAACGATAAATAATGTGGGCTACCTAATGAGTAAAAACAAATTACTAATAAAAAAACAAAATTTGCATAAATTATGTCGTATTAAAAAAAAAACGTATAAATATATTTCATAATAGTTGGGCGGCGAATAAAAACATATCAAGAAAATTGTAATACACCTAATTATCAAAGTATGTATAATCAAATACGAACGTTATTATTATACGTCGGGAGGGCCGGTTGCGGTCCGCAGGACGTCAATATCTACAGTGGCGTGTGCGTGTATGATGTATATAGTACACATTTAAACAGATATTATATTATTATATATTATTGTAATTATATTGTAACCGAAAACGGTGGCTGTTGGAGAGAGACAGAGAGAGACAGAGAGAGAGAGAGAGAGAGAAAGAGAAAAAGAGAGAGAGTGAGTGAGAGATAGTGTGCATATCAGAGCGTACAGTAAATATCATAGTGTTTAGTGTGTGTAGTACGGTAAGTACAAGTAATAGTAGCGAGTGTAAATATAATATTATTATAATAGTTAGTTAATAGTTTGGTACAGCAGCGGTATATCTATGCAGAAGAGAGCGGTCCATCAGCGGACGACGACGACGGCAACGCGCGGTGGCGGCGACAAGAACGCGGCGACCTTGTACCTATTTACGTTTCGTGTATTTACTTTTATATACTTGTTGTCTTCATCGTTAATGACGATGACGAAGATTTCGTTATTAGAACGCGCGCATTAATTATCGCATTAAACTGATAATATTTCGTTAGCCGCGATTCGCGCGATTTTATGAGTCTAACTAAGTAATAACTAATAATATTGTACCGGTATATATAGGTGATTGTGGTTGCTGTAGGACAGTGTTTCTCGCTCACAATCAACGACACCGCGATTTACAGCATATCAAATCTGTACAGCTACCTGCTGAGCACGGTCAGTCACGCTCAAGTCCGTGATGTGATTATTATTGGATATCTTCTACTCGTTAATGGAAAAATATATCAATAATAATCAGACGTGTTGAGATCTGACAGAACACTCGCACGGAGAACTCTGAACACTTTTTTTTGCATTTTACTCTTACCTATGATGTAGGTATAAGTATACCTACTTCATATATACTCGGGCATTTTTGGAATTTCTGCAATCCGCTATAATGAATTCTGCACCTATTATGGTGATCATCAGCTGTATGAGTATGCCTTCGGACGACCTTATATAGATCTCGTGAGCGGGTTATTTCGATGATTTTTATTATTTCACGACCGAAAGTCTGTATACGCTATTGAATATATAATATTATACACCTATTACACACACACGAGCCTGTCTTCTGTTTTTTTTTATGTACACAATTTTTAATGCAATTCAAAATTCCGTGCGCGAGCTTAATACCTGAATGCGTCGAACGACCCCGCACGTTTCCATCTCACGGCAGTCCGATTATGATGACGGTGATATCATATTTTATAATGACAAAAAGGACTACAATATACTGATGGACGTGCGAGGAATATAGTAGTTATGTATATATCATGTATCAAACCGTGGTCACCGATATTTTAAGTACGCGATACGAATTAGTGAAATATTGTTGTTCTGTGTAGAATTGGCCGGTGTTTCTTTGCATTATACACGACCGCCGACCGGTAATCCCATGTATATATATAACTATATATTATGTACACATTATAATTGTGCTGAGCAATGAGCACATATTAGGTGTACATTAAAGAACAAAACTATTAAACTACAAAATAATAACCATTGAAATGTAAATATTTATTTAGGTAGACGAGGACGAAATGTGTGATAAATAAATATACTGAGTATTAGCTTAAAGCCTGGTCCAGAGTATGCCAATATTTTAATTGAATACCGGTATCTATTTTTTATTGGGCACTTTGAGCACGTTTCTAGGGCCCCGCGATCAATAGGGCCCCTAGCTCCAGCCATATAAATGATCATCAACCAATAATCGATATTTATTACCGATAAGTAAATTTATTTCGAGAAAAATTAGAGAATAATCGCTAATAGTAATAATATTAATAATACTACTAATAAAAAAGTCAAAAATAATTTATAGTTAAATAAATTAATCAATACTTTTTTCTCTCTACCACCACCATATTTATCTGTTCTAATAAAATAGTACTCTGTCCAATTCGTAGGGTCCGCATTACACCACTGCTCAAAGCCTCAAAATGCTTAAAGGTGGCCCTGATTGAATGCCATGATAAACAGTGTAAAATTTAAAGGTCTCAGGGCCCCAAGGCAGCTACTAAAGAAGAGATCTTTAAAAAATATATTAGTAAACATAGCTTTTAATAATCATTACTATATAGCGTAACATAAGTACATAACATTAATTTCTAAGTTACTATACCTAAAGGTATATCTTATAATAATATTCTTATAAACCTATTTCTATCTAAGCCTTAAAAAATAAATAAATAATATGCTGTACACAAAATATTTCTTCATGTTGATTCATTTTATGTGACATTTTTTTTTCGGTACATGACCGACCGCCTGGGCTCCGGTTAGGTATAAGGGCTCCTAATGCGGCTGTCTAGGCTGTCTAGTTTGTCTAAGCAGAAGTTCGGAACTGATAATAAGTAATTCACTAACTAAAATAGAATAGACTGAATTGACTAAACTAAATTATTTTCCAAAACTATTCGATTAAATAATATTAGTTTGACCATACGCGATTAGTTACTAAAAAACCTACTCTTCACTTTTCAGTCTACATTGTGTAGTCAGTATACTATCATAGTCTAGGATTAATAAAGACGTATAATAGTTGCTAGGTCGTATTGGTTTTATCGATTGTCTATATATATATATATATATATATGTTTAATATACACATATAATACGTCATATATAATTGCGGTCCATAATTAAATTGCGTGTTGCAAGTGTTGTTGCCTGCGTTCGCCATTCAGCCAATAACGTCGTCAAGGATGCGAAGTTTATTAGGTGGCTGGTAACGGATGGACAATATAAATATTGTGACGTACTGCCGTAGGTATGCATCGCGAGACATACGATGAAATATCGACTTCGCAATATTCGGTGATTAGATGGTAGTTCGAAATTAATTAATGTTTCTCATATGATATGTAAAATAATATTATATTATAATGTCGTAGGTACTCAAACTATATAATAACACAGTAGTGCGTATTACCTGTACGTTGTCTGCTGGCGTTGGTATCGTTCACGCGAGACGACAACAGAAATATCATAGCCGGGTTTCCGTCGCACAGGACGTATATCCGTGCGCTTCGCCAATCGGCAATCTCCAAAAGGGATTATTATAATGTTGTTGTGTCATTAATAATTTATTATTTACCATATGCGTGCGTGTACAGTTACGCTGCGCCGCTGCACACGTATACGAAAGCGCACGCTTTACCGAGAGATTATAATATATCATACTATTATTATATGGATACTTATGGATGGGCGACATAACATAATAACGTATTACGTTACGATTACGACGTTACGTCGGGCGAACGAGAGATTGCTGTTTTAACCACAGAATAAATTTAAGGTCTATGGTTTTATAGCGCAAAGGCGTCCCGAAATCGAATGTAAATACGAAGCAGTGTGTCAGTATAACTACTTATTCTGTTTTCGCATTACGATTACAAATTTAAAAAATCGATGTCGTTTAAGTATAGTAAAAATACAAATAATACTAGTTACCTTCTGAAAATTATTTTTTATGGTGATCAGCGCGACTAATGTTCATTGATTATAAATAGGAAGGAATATGTAATAGTTTTAATCTAATAACTTATTATTAATAAATACTTATATATAATACATATATATTATACTCATGTATTATGTATACATGAGGTCCATGATAAAGTATAATATTGTTATACAAAAATATATATAATATATATTGTCATATTACGTACTACATATATATAAAGCGCATACTGCTACTGCCATAGGGCATAATATATACATACATGTATAATAACTATAATAAATGAAAAACCTCAGAGATTGTTCTACAGTTACGTACCTATAGAAAATAATTTTAAAATGTCATTGTACAATGACAATGACATTATGTAAAATGTATAATATAAATATTATATTATAATGTAAATAATAATATATGTAATTTCAAAATTTTAAGTACCTATTAATAATATTTTTTTGATATTAAACCTAGCTGATAACTGTTTAAATATATAATTTTGCCAAACTCTGTAAGTAGGTAGGTGTATTTTAAATGTTTATAAAAAAATTGTGCATATTATTAATATTTTTATTAAATTACTAAAAGTACAACTTCTGAAAAAAAAATTGATTTAAATAAATCAATAAATAAATTTAAAAAAATAAATATAATTAATTCATAATTTATGAAACTAGAAATTACATATTTATTTACTAATAGATAAATAATGCCTATTAAATAAAAATAAAAATCTTAGATATAATATAATAATACAAAATTTTTTTTCGATGTTTTGATGGAAAATTTGTTAGTTTTGTACATAAACTTCATTATTTATGTGAATCGTATTGTTATAAATCAATAAAAAAATGTTTTTTGACCATATACGTAATCCATATACTTATAGTTTTAGCCCATTGAGATACTGGCGTAAGTAAACTGTTTTATACTTTTATTAGAAAAAAAACTATATATATATTTTTTTAATATAGTTTTTTGACGTTTAAAACGTTAAATAATACAACTTTTTTGTTGAGTATTATCTATACTTCATTAGAACTGATCGAACTATACACATTGTTCTGGCTTGTTTGAAAAAGTATACATATATATTTAAGTATAAATATAAGTATTTATATGTAATACGTATATGATATACGATGGATGACGTTCTACGGGAGACATTATCATACATAAATATTTCGCTCACGGCCGAGTGTAGTACCTATAGTTATTAGATGCTGCAGTATAGACGTGTAGACGAAAAATAGAAAAACATTTACACTCGTAAAAACGATAACCATTAACCATTGTGTATAGGCTATAATAATAATAATATGTAACCATCGCCGCGACTTCAATACTTAAACGCGCGTTTATACTATTACCCGCAGTTGTACACCGTGCACGATCGACTGTACGATTTATATACATATAAATAATTAAAATTATATAATTATTGTAATTGCCGTGCGCGCACGACTAAAACTGAATGGTTTATCAGCTGTAGTTGCACACGACTACACGAGTACACCAATCATAATAATATAAGTACTAATAAAAACGTTACACGTGTAGTTCGGGTAACCCCGCCAACTCCGCGTGTCCCGATCGACGGCGGTGATCATAACGATATGCGTATAATAAATGTATATAATATTATGAATCGCGTTGCGCCCCGGAGCTACTCGCGCGGAGATAATATCTCCTACGACAATCGTCGATAGTGCACAACAGCCGCCGGCGAGGATGCATATTATTTGCTTATAATAATTTATATAGGTAGGCAACTGTGTTAACACATATATAATACACCGTCACATCGGGAAGTGCAGCTGGTATTGATAAGTGATAAACGATAATAATATTATTGTAAGTACCTATCACCGTATCGATGTACAAAAATTATAAAAATGACTTAGCGTACACATAGGTATATTACAATGATATAATATAAAATATACATAAATAATCGGTGGTGGTAAAATATAATTATTTATAATTGAATAAATAGGATGAGCCTCCGATATAACAAACTGAAATGGGCAGAAATAAGCCGTTACGATTAATAACACTAGCGTACGATTATCATATACTTACGGATAAATTGTGGTCGAGATATCTCCGCGTTTTTTTTTTTTAATGTAGATCATTTAAATGCGATTTGAAACACCGAGATAAATCAATCAAAACGATAGTTTCGTCGTATTACACCTTAGCGTATTTATATTATGTAGTATGTACCTATATATATTGTACGGGTTTTATTAGTAGTATAATATAATATGTATGTATAAATATATAATATATAATACGTAAGTGGTAGCAGACAAATGACTTTCAACGGTTCATAATATGACGATCGCGAGTCACGACGAAATTGTAAGCTACGGCTAATATATGTAATAATTGGTAGAACATTTGATTTCGATTATAAATAAAGGCGGGAATTAACTAAGTCGTTAGTTCATTTTCTAATTAACTTAAGAACTTAACTTGTGTAATTGACGGTTGAAATAAACATATAGTTTTTATCAATTTATTTTAAAATAATTTATCAAGTTAAATTATGAAAACTAAAAATGTTTTTGGAACTTATGTTTTTCATAGTTCTATACAATACATTAATTAGGGAATACATCATTATAATACACAATTTTAATTAAAAATACCTACTATTAATATTGTAATTGCTTATAATTTCTGTTACCTATACGTTTCTTATTGATAAAATAATATTTTAATATACATAATACATATATATTATAGAACAAATATTGCTTAACCCACGAACTTATTAAAAAAAAAGTAAATTAACTTTTGTTAGACTGAATTAGTTGATATATTTTTCTAAATTAACTTTAAACTTCACCAATTAAAAACTTTTGATTTTACGATTCTGTGTTCACTTGACTTAATTTGAGTTAATATTATTTTCATAAACTTGCCCTCCTTTGCGAATAAGTATCGGTTGAATTCATACTTTGAAGTGACATAGTTAATATATATATACCTACGGGTAGAGTACGGAAATCGGGTAATGTAAACACTACCCATACGTATTGGATAAAGTAAAAATATTATTTGTTAAATGTTTATTTTGTACATTAACCGGGTATATATAATTTGTACAAAACTTATACCTTTGAGAAAATAAAGTGTTTTTATAAAATAAAATATGAAAAATTAACAAATTCCCATCATGCAATGTTAGTGTACAAAGTCAAACTACTAGAAGTAGATAGAAAAAAAAATGATCCACAGAATACACTGTTTGCAATTGTATCTATTATAGCGATAATCAATACTATATAAGTACTCGAAATAAAAATGGCACTCTTCTTCAAATATATTCAATAAATCAATTGTTTATATGTTCCGAATCCGGAATCATAGATAGATATTTTATAATTATCGACTACAAACAATTATTTGCGTGAAATACCTGATGCACAATTTCTTTCCGGTGGTCAAGGTTTCAAAAATTATCTGTGTAAAAGTAAATTTTAATCAAATAAATTTAAATGTAAATCTGGTAGGATACTTTGGGACACCAAAATCCAACCAAATTTGAACTGTTCCAATAAATAACTGTATCTGTTTAATTTTTCAAATTTTTTCATAATAGATAAAATAATAATCCAATAATATTTAATTTACTTGAGTAGTATGTATTTGTATGTTTACAGCACTTTTTAGCAGGGTGATTTTAAAAGCTAAAGCTGAAATATGCTCCTCAACGTCATTTATTTTTCCATGTAAGTGTAACATAAAATCATAATTATTTTGGAAAAAAGGTTTGTATGAGAATGTAATTTCAGAATTATTATAATTTTGTGGTACATAGAAAAAACAAATGGTGTTGAAGAGGATATTTCTGCTTTAACCTTTAAAATCTCCCTGCTAAAAAGTGCTGTGAACATACAACTAGGTACATACTATGTACATATGATAAGATAGACGGTATGTATATATTATACTGTTAATATGGATAAGGTGCATGTACTACATTATACCCAGGTAATGTATACACATATGACTATAGTACTTAGTACTATAATACTACTATACCTATTTTCTTATTCTACCCGTAACATATGTATGTATACATAACCTATATTATATATTATTATTAAATGTATATGTTTTATTCTGAGAATTGATCATTACCTCGTATGTATAGTAATACTAATTCATTATTTGTGTTTAAATTGGCCAATTGATATGAACATGTAAAAACCAATAAAAATTACTTTCAGTGTCCCGTCGATGGAATTTTATTGATTTCCTGATGAACTTTATTAATATCAATTTCAGAGTCTCGGCTTATACATTCCTTAGTGTTTCAGCCCCGTCTGTGGTAATTATTCGCAACTTATATAATCTTATTATTGAAATTATTATTTTTGTTTTACCTAAACGTGTATGATATTTTTACAACCATTATTCTTTACCGGGTACATCCCCCCCCTCGTTGTCAAATAAAATATGGTCTGTCGGGTATAGGTCGGAATTACACGACGTGTGCAGTGTTCACGGGATTAACAATATATTAATTCGTACGACGATAATATTATACTATCGTTACAATATTATTTAGAGCGAGAGAAAGGCTCAGAGCTGCGGCGGTGAATGTCCGCTGCAGTCATATTACAGTCCGAGCATGTGTATTCCGTACGTGTGCGTGTGCGAGAAAGGGAAAAAAGTGAGTCGGCGAGAGAGAGAAAAGTTTAGCGCCAACAACCGGATCGTACATACAACAGTGGTAGGTATTATTATTAAAATAGGTATACACGGCCGGCGCCGTCGAAGTCGCGTGCCACAGCGATTCCACGATTAATAATATATGATGTTTGTACAGACGGCCAGGCGGCAGTGGTTGAAGTGGGTGTCGTGCGGTGGTATATCGCTTTATAAA
This sequence comes from Rhopalosiphum maidis, assembly GCF_003676215.2. Lineage (NCBI taxonomy): Eukaryota > Metazoa > Arthropoda > Insecta > Hemiptera > Aphididae > Rhopalosiphum > Rhopalosiphum maidis. The sequence continues at coordinate 56,454,637 of NC_040879.1, forward strand.
CTAAACCTATAATACACAGTTTATTATGTATATACACATACACACACACGTGTGTGCGTGTGTGTGTGATGGGGGAGTTACGTGTTGAGAACGTTATCGCGCGCGATGTCAAGGAGATCGAGTGCTCGTGAGGCGGTGACGGTATGTGTATAATATGAGCACGGCTGTGTGTAAGTAGACACACTCGCCGAATAGTTGTCCGATATATTTTTTGTACATAGTTATATATTATATGAATAAAATGCACTATATATTAATATATAGCCATTAGCTAGCGGATTTATTCGATATGATAACGCGCGAGGTGGTTGTATTATGTACAGATAAGTGGCGCCCAAATTATGTCGCGCCGATCACTGCAGCAGGCGGACAAGACAAATTTGCACGCATAAGCACATGCGATAAATGAGATAAATGAATACGTATATATATATATAGTATTATAAATTGTGGTACAAACCGAAAATGGCATAACGCATTATAATACTATCCAAGTGTTCTGACGCGATAAAATAATATGTACTGTAGTGTTCTTGTAAATAGGTATGTTTAAAAAGTGTGATTATAAACTGTGCGTCTGTGTTAACGCTCTCTGCAGTACGTGTGCAGTAAAATTAGCGTACTTTTTGAGCCTTGAGTGGTAATCAACGTGATGCTGCAAATTTGAATATAATCAACTGGTTTAAAGTTACACATTTATATGATGTGTGTGCAAATAGAATAGATACCAAGTCCTATACACCATAAACTATAGTAACATATTATTGGCATACACATGTAGTATTGTATAGGTACGTCGACACGGTCACTTTTTGAACTAATAACTTTTTAAGAAATTCCCACGTAACCTGCAGAAGTAACATATATTTCGGTTTTAAATATCTACTGTCATATTATTATATGACGTAGTCGTAGTGTAGCCGACGACAATATGATTTACATACATGATGGTGATTCATAATGTACAATACTCATTACTCACCCCTCACCAACATCTTTTCATTTAATAATGAACTTATTCAAATTCTGATTCTAAGAATTTTTAAATCTACTTAAAGACTGGATTTTCAACTTCTTGAGATTTTTTTGTTCTGCTTAAGGTTTAAGGAGTGCCCTGTAACGATACAAAATTATGTTTATTAAACGAGAACTTCCCTTTTGTTACTATAAACTATTTAGTGTTTATATTGTTTTAAACACTTTGATATTTTAATTAATTTGAAATTCAAATAAGTAGTAGTTTAATTATTAAAGTGTTTATACTAACGATAAAATAATCCTTAAAATTAACTTTACAAAAACATAAAATATATATAATGCCAGGAACTCAGAACTTGCAATTAAACCATTTTTATAAATTACAAATTATCAAAAAAAAAAGAAATTTAAACAATATTTCGTCTTTGTAGTTTTGATTAAAAATGTTTTATAAACCATAAAAACTTTGGATTCATGATATGCAAGCGTTAAGTATGACTGTGAAAATATATACATCAATATTCTATGCCAGTTGCTTATGAAATAATAAATAGTTTAGCTTAGCTGAGTTTTGTGGCCTACGAGTGTGAAGTTATTTCCATGATTTAAACTTTAAAGTATCAAAACAATTAAAATGATGTGTGGAACTATATAGAGTAGAAAAATATAGTTTAAAATATAATCTTTAACTTTAACTTTTAAGGCAAGTTTCTATAGTGAAAAAGTTGATCTATTTAGAATCTAATATACTTTAGGGGTTAAAAAAGGATATTCTAGTATTTTTTTTAATGAGCTAAAAAAACTAACAATAACCATGGGAAAACGGAAATGTTTATGTAAAACTATATTATTATATAATAAAGTTATCGACAAAATGAAATTTTGTTTCTTTATTGTTCTTCAAAAAAAAAAAAAAATGATTTTAAAGACTTAACATTTTTCAATATTATTAAAATCAACATTTTATAAACATGATATTATTTTTTTTTAAATTAGCTACTTTTGAGTTAAATTTATTGAGAGGTATTTGAAATTTTGTTTAATCAGAAAGCTTGAAAATGAATAAAAGGATCTCATAAGTTTTATTCATATAATAGCAGGTAAAAAATTTTAAAACTGAATAGTCGCAATTTTTTATAATAGCGGTTCTGAATCTGAAATGTTGACAATATTTGTCACTGAGCTCTTTTTGTGCCTCCTGGTCTAGGATAGATTAAGATTTTTAAAACCCGTAACTATTTTTGTATGACACAATTAAGGGGTACTTTTACTTAAGCCCTTGATATATTTTCCAATGTTATTCTTAATTTGATTGATTCAGATGTAATATTTTATCATAATTTCAATTACTGCTGGTATAATCATATAGGTATTTTGAATTTTTTTTTAGTTTAATTAAAATTTTGGGCGTCACAGTTTAAAACCAGTAAAGTAATTTGTACATCCATTTTCTATAGCAAATTTCAGTTTTTAGATTTAATTTCTTATTGTAAGAATGTTTATAATAATTTATACACCACATAGGCTGTAGATATAATTGGTACCTATTTTCCAATAATAGAAAAATTGGAAACATTATGTTAGAATTATTCATGTAAAAAACAAAATTAAACATTGTTATGATTTTATTATTTTATCAGTCTTCCAATTGTATAACATACACGTTACAGGCGTTTTCTATGCGAATAAAAAGTAAAATAAATAATTTATTTCTTATATTTATAATAACTCATAATATTGTACAGTACTCTATGTTTATTTAAATAAGAATTACTTGAATCTATTCTATTTAATATTTTAATCGATTAGGTACTTTTAATTATATTAGTTAAATTTTAAGTTATATTTAAAACCATTGTCAATTATCGGAACTTCACATACTTTTTATTGTTTTTATCTGTCTAAAATTAAATTTTTAAAACCATAAGAGACATTATTCTTACCATCTCTCAGTTAAAATAAGCCTATAAACTCGTAGGATCCATAATAATAAACCTAGGTATATAGAGATTAATGAATATTGTTCTTTACCATAAAAGATTAAAAATTAGCCTAATGTTTCTTTGGTAGCTTATTTTAAATGGAAGTATTTATTTCATTTTGATTCAGATTATTCATCTAATGCCTCTACCCAGAAACAAAATTCTAGTTATAAATATAAGTATTTAATTGTTTAAAGTAGATTGTAGATGTTATTATTGCATTAATAATGTATTATATTATAGATGGTTAAGTTGATTATTTTTAAGCACCTTAGTATTGTGAGTTTTATCATAACTCATATTAAAGATCCTTTGTTTTTAATTATTTATAAATTAATAATTTAAATTGTAAATACATACATAATACACGAATGCATAATTATTTATTAGGTAGGTGTAGAAAACTAAAGACCGCGTGGATTAACTATAGTGAAACCTGATTATATTCTCATGATACTTAAGTCCTTGTATAAAATATCTCATTAAAAAAATCTTTTATTTTAAACAAATGAATTATAATACCTAAGGATCAAGTGCTGTTTATTTAACAATTTTACGCATTGAGAACAATTTATCAGATGGTTGGTGATTTTGTAGGTGGAAGTATCTTTTATACCTTAATTTTTTGAATTTTTTATGAATCATCATTGAAACTTAGCAGTGTGTTTAACTAAAGATATATATCAATTTAAATTGTAAGTTAATACTTTAGTAACCAGCAGTCAGCACGTTAGTTGAACCCTCGGGATAAAAAAATAACTGTTACTTAGTATAAGAATAACCCTAAATGTATGTTATTACAGTATAAGTAGATTATTAATAATACAGTAATTAACTTTAACTTTAGATATTATAATTAATTATAGTTAATATTACAGAGTACAGGCTTACAAACTGAATTAAAAAAAAAAAAAACATTTAAGTTAAATAAAATTCATAAATTTGCAAGTGGTCTTCTGATAATACCACTATTAATTGTTATGTCATTACGAAATTTGTTGAAAAACATGTTTTTGTATTTCATTGATTATGACCTGTATAGTTGATCAATAATTTGATTTAAAGAAAAAACCGAACTTAATAACTATTATATATTTTGTTTGAGGATTTTTTTTATGTACATATTAAATTTAAAATTAATTCTTAGTAGGTAGTATTGTATATAATATGAATTTAATCAAAAATAGGTCAAGATTACGTTAAAAACGGGTACTTATAAGTTTTAATATACTCATGCACACTATAATTTTATTCTTACATTTTTTTGAACACTACCTACAATCTTATATATTCAATAATTTGAAAAAACATTTTTTTAAATACAATATAGGTGTTTAATTTTTCAATATATGAATAGCTAATTTTTCTCTTGGATATTTTTATTTATATAAAAACGAAAAATTGTATTCACTAGGTATGTTTATTATATAAATTGAATTTGGTGGAAAGAGATTTTGTAATATTTTCCACCTAGGAAAAATTAGTTTATTTTTATAATAGCATGTCTAGCAAATAGTAATAATATAGAGTCAAATAAAATGGGAAGTTATAAAATATAAATATAATGGTTATTTAAAGAGAAAAATTATTGAAAATAATCTAAGAAAATTTTTTCATTTAGAACGTAAACTTAACGATTTGTCTGATAGGTATCTTATTATTAAATTAAAGACTGTTATTAAACATTACCAATATTTGATGTCTTTTTTCCTCGTACCTACCTAAAATGTAATTAGTAAAAATCTTAGCACATTATGCAACAGCCAAAAGTCCTATTTAGATATAACAAATAATTTTTAATACAAACACTCACAATATTATATAGTTTTGGATTTAAAAAAAAAAATGTTAAGTTTTATGTGGTCATATTATTAGGTTATTAAGGTTATTTATATATTATAGTCTTAACGTATTCCATACATACAATAATTTATAAATTTATAATGGTCATAAACTCAGTACTCATGCCTCGAAGTAAGCTACGTTGAAGTTATTATAAAAAATAATAGAAGGCTGAAAGGGTACCTACTCCACCATGTTAAATTAAACATTGGTTTTAAACGTGCGGTTTTCTAATAAGTCATCAGAAACGCTCATCGCGACCGTTCATAGGTACCTACCATAATGAATAATAATTTATCAAAAGTATGGTGTAAGGTTATTTAAGTACAAACAGTTTATGACCAAGGTAAACAAATCAAATGTAATATTTAGTATAGAACCTTATTAGGTATATAGACGTAGATATTTGTATAATATATCTATATATATTTTTAAGTACTCCAATCATATAATTTGATAAGAAGGATATTATGCTAATATAGTAATATGTATTTAAACCTATCAATTAAATTATTAGTTTATAATTATTTATCTCAGTTAACGGTCGTATATACTCATATACCAATATAATACTAGTTATATATTATTTATTCATTTTCCAAATTATTTCAGAGAACAATGTAAAGTATACTACTCTTAAGTATATTTCTCAATTTATTTCTCAAATTGAAATTTCTGTTTCATATTTATAAAAATAATAAACATAAATGAAAAATACATGCATTTTTTAATTAAAAATCTAGTTTAAAATTGTATATGGTTTCCATTTAAAATATTAAAGTGATCAGAACAAAAAGTAAAATAACAAAAGTTAAAAAGCAAAATCTAGAGTTTCTCTAAATCACAATTTATAGAGAATAAATGAAATAGGCGAAATAGGTAGTAGATATACATTGGTTAAACTAATAACATATATTTTACACAATTTATTGAGAATATCGAAGTACCGACAAGTATAAATAATAATGCTTTGGATTTTACTATTTTTACTTTGTTATCGTTAGGTATTTTCGATATTTGCCTAGACCCATTGTACCCATTACAAATTATAATAATTAAAATTTACTATTAAGGTATTAAGTACCTACTTTTTATTAATATTATTTTTTAAATATTCTTAACTTATAAGTAAAATACCTACGCCATAAAAAAAATATACTTAAGTTCTTACATAAATTATTACCTATACTTACACAGTTACACTTTAATACATAAATTGGTATCATTTCACATTTTTAACTAAAACATTACCCATATTACATTACATGACTGAACCTTTTATATATTAATAAATTCTGCAGATAAAAAATATTGAAAAGAATCTCGCAAATTATAAATCAAATTTGCATTATTAGATGAATGCATTTTCAATTAACTATCGATAACCTATAGATAATAAAAATTAAAAAAAAACAATTTCTCAAATTAAAAAACGAATTTTAAATATTTTAATTATCTATTTATGTTTAATTCTTACTTAAGTCTATATTATTTAGTATTTATTTTCAATAATAATTTATATTTATATTATTCATTAGGTATATTAAGTATTTGTATACACTCGTCAATGTTAACGCAACAGTGCATTATTTAATAAATAATATTTATCTTATAGGTACCTAAATAAAAAGAGCTAAACAGGAGCTGTTGTACTACTGGAATTGCTTAGAATTTAAAATTAATATATTATGCTATTATTGTATTATTACTATAATAATTATACATTATAATGCCCTTATCTACAGTTAAAATTATGTTTTCAATGTTCGGTTCTTTATTTTTAATTGTATATCATTATAAGGATAATTATTTCGTAATTTTGTAGTCAAATTAAACAGCAAGATGTAAGTAGTAGCCAGTAGGTACCTACCAAAATCGACTTTAATGATTTCTAGGATGTAGTTCAACAGTGACCTTTATATTTGTAGAAGTGTTAGATGCTAATATGCTAGTGTGTATTGTATTGGTATAAATATAACATATATTATGCATGTAATATGTATACAAGGGCATAGGCGGAGCTTGATAAATTTAGTTGGGGGGCTCAAGTCTCGGATTACTTAATGAAAATAATTATTAATAACTTCCTATTTAGTTAGGAATAATCTTGTTTATGTATTGTGAAAACAAAAAAATAAAAATCAGCCAATTTTCAACGTATGACAGTTAATTATATTTCAAATACAAATATGAATAATAAACTAAAATTTTAATGTATTTCATAGTATTGGCAGTATTGCAATATTACTACAAATACAAAAATAAACATTAAAATAATAAACTGATGTAGAAGAAATAACTTTAACTATTTTATTAAATAATGTTTTAAATTGTAGGTTAAAATAAAAATTACCTACTGTTATTATGCCCTTTAAATAGTATATTTGTGAATAAGATACAAAATTGTAGGTACATAACTAGGTATACATTGAGGGGGGCTAATCAGGAATTTGCCAAAACCTCCCCTAACTTCGCTTATGCACAAGGGCATGTATCAAAAGTATTAATGGTGGAAGTTATTTGGTTTATAAGTCAAGTCGAGGATTGTTGCGTATAAAAAACTATGTATTAATTATAGATACCTAGGTGGTATTGAAGAAGTTGTGACAAATTGTAGTTAGTTAGATTTTTAATGCAAGTTAAATTCGAATACACATATTTTGAACATTGTTGTTGAAATAATGATAAAATAAGATACTTTACTATTTTTATCAAGTATGTAGGTACTTTATTGTTTAGACTTGTTTAAGTTTTTCAAGAGAAACAGAGCGCGAAGCGAGACGAGTGGCCAGTATGCCCTCTCTCATTCTATTTATCATATAATATACAACTATCTACTATGTTTGTTCGATTCACTATTTAAATGTTGTTCTTCTATACTTCTATAGTAATTATTATTGTCATTTTTATTTCAGGTTATAATAAATAATAGGCTTATATGTGGTGTAATACCTTTACGTGTATATATATATATATAATATATACATATATGTTATGACTAATATGACTTACGATAGTTACATAGGTACCTGATGTCCGACGCCTAGTTAAATATATTAAGTTTAAACATTGTTTTTGAGTTTTGACTAAATTTTCGAACTTGAGACACTAATAAAATTAGATACTATTATCACTAACCGACGAAGTTAACGTCCAACCACTGTAAGTTGGCTAAAAAGGTGAATAAATAAGTACCTAGGTAGAAGCGAACATTTTATAATGAAATTTCGTAAAATTAAAATAACTTATACATAAGCAAATAATAATGATTATATTTTAAATAGTTATTTACATAACTTGCTTCGAAATTAATAACTAGGCGATTAGGCATAATATTCTTACCTTTAAATTTGATAATAGGCCAATTCAGTGTACCTACCTAAACCTAGCTAATACTCATATAAAAAAAGTGAGTGAACCGGATTTTTCTGAACATTAAATTTGCCATGCTGTTGGTTCGTTAGTATCTAATATGAAGACAATATGTGTGGGTATGTATATCATCTTCTTATATGACTTGCATTTTTTTTTTAATTATCAAAAAACATTTTTCTATCTAATAATTTGTTTAATTAGTGTATGAATGTAATTACAAAACAATAAGATTTGTATGCATTTTTTGAATTGTATACACTTTTAGATTCTTTTTGTTAATTTAAGGTCATTTTTAACCAATTTTCACTAATTGAAAGAAAAATAATGACTTATTTTTATAATAAATTACAAATTTTAGAAGTATTATCCCATATATATATAGTTTTGATATAGATACCTATTTAAATAAATATTTTTTAAATTATCTAATAAGTAATAGGTAATCTGTCACCTATCAAGCATTTACCACAGGACCGCTAAAAATAATATATTTTTAATATTTATTGGTATAGGTACCTATGTCCTATAATAGTACTTATCAAATATTAAATAGGTGAGTATATAACTACCATTAAACAATAAATTAAACAATTATAATTATAAATAAATATAATATGTACATATTTATAAATTATCAATTTTATTTAGCCATTTATACTAACAACAATACAGTATAAAACCAATTAAGTCACTACATTTTTAAACTAAATATAAATCATTACTTAGGTAATCATTTAAATATAATTATATAGTTGTATATTTATGGTCATAGATCATAATGATGTAACAATATGATTATAAGTACATATAATAATAAGTATACATACTCATGTAGTTATATAGCAAATTCTCTCTACATTCATATATTTAAGTCCCAGTCTTTATCTCTCATATTATATTTTTAATTTTTTATCTGGTTATTATAATATTGGTGAATAACGAGAAAATTATTGCTCACAAATATAATTAATTTTACGTTTCCTATATGCACTATATTAGCATATTATTGTTAATAAAAAATAACTAAAAGTTAATACACACTTTCATTTTTACATTATTGTTGTATGTAATATCATTGATTATTAATACAAGTACCTATCTGACTATCTATAATCAACAATAGTATGTAGGTATTCATATTTCATGTAGGTAAATTATTCAATTCATGATTCATTTAAGTATTACTTCTTATATATTACATTCTTATTAGTATTACTTCTTTATTACATAGAAGAAATATTTTATAAAAAAAGTTGTTAACCAAATCGTATTTTACGTATACATAATACATATAAATAAATATACTCGTAGCTTTTGTATGTTTGTCAAATAACTTCATAAAAAACTATCTATTTACACCTTAACTGTAATAAAATTAAATATTGTTAAAACATTATCATATTTCGTTATGTTGATAATCAATATGAAAAACCAATTTAAAATTAAACTTTGAAGTTGCTACACACTATTTAACAAGTGATGAATGTAATCAAACTGCTGTCCTTTCCTGAATCCAAAACTGGATATGTAGAAAAGATGAAGCATTTATACCAAAGTAGGATGACTAATGAGTGTGGCTGACCATGCCAATAGTACAGCTACGTAAGGTTGGTTGAAAGCAAAAATAACATCATATAGGCAGTCTACAAACTCTATTATATCAATATATAAATATACATTACAATGACTAAGTAATAACAATATTCATATAAATAAATAAGGATGTTTATAAAATGTCAGGGCTAGGTGTTGGTTGAGACAAAAATATTCAACATAAAAAAAACATAGTGCATGAGTGATGGTAATGACAATGCTACCATATGGATACAAATAAAATTAATATAACAGGTAATTAACAACTATAACTTATGAACTAAAAAAAAAATAAAAAAAAATATATACAAAATAGTAATAGTAACAATTAACTAAAATGACAATCAACAATAACAATAACTGAGCAATACATGGAAGACTTACATTATAATATGGAAGACATATTTATGATTTATATATTATATTAGTATGATATATTACCTACATTATACTACACTGAATACAATGCAATTGTAACGATTTTAAGGGGATTTGTATAGGCAATTATGATAAAAATAATTAAGATTCCTTGCAATTGAATTGATGCTTATTGGCTGTTAAAAATGCATTTATTACATAACAATCTGTAAATATATTTTTTCACGACATATTGTTATAATATTATCAGTTACAACCCTTGGATCAAAGTTATTTTTTTAAAAATAAAATATTTGTGTTATGTTATAAGATATTTATTTATTTTAAATTGAAAATAAAAAAAATCATCCCTTTTTGAGTAATGTAGTTCATAGTAAAAAATTGTTAGAAAACAAAGTAAATAGTTTGCACATTTTAAGCAAACATAAATAAATAATGTTATGTACCAATTAAAAACCCAAGACTACTATATAACTTACAAGGACAAGTAAACTAACTATGATTATAATAATCAAAATGATTGATTTTATTTAATTATTGGTAACTACTATTGACTATTGTTGGCATCTTTAAACGTACACATAGAGATGATTGAGACATCAAATAGAATTTTAATGAGTATAATTTACTAATAGTGCAGAGGTACCCTAAGGTATACAACTGATAAATAAATAACAAATCAGTGGAAGTACTTTATAGTCGAGTGATACTAGTGATGTAAATGTGAATTAAATCAATTACTATATTTAAGTGGGTATGTGTTGAATATTTTTATGTTGTTAAAATTAAAAACCCACTTCAAACATAATACCAAATCTGTGTCGTCTCCTCCTATGGATGGTATACCTATGTCGACAAACAGCATATTTGAAAATGTAAAATGTCGATCTAACGACACATAGGTATCATATCATAACATTATCGACCAAGTAGGAATACACAAAAATAAAACTCATAGCCCATAACCCGTCAGCAGTGTCTTGGTACGCTCGACAGTCCAAAACATAATGGCCGACGCAGGAACAGTACGCAGCAACGTGGGTGCCAGGCCGCGATACAAGGCCAGCGGACCCTCGTTCTGCACCGACAGTGCCATGGCCCTCAAGAAACCGCCACTCGGACTTTCGGCTGTACTACCTCCGCCGCCTGATGCCTGAATTCGAGACTTGATCGCGTCTACCGGATACACTACCAGCCAGAGACAAGTGCCAGCAGCTGCTCCCGCCGTCATCGTTACCCAAGCAGGATCCTCTCGGTGTTCCACCGACGGCGCCTTGGCGGTCATCAACGAGCCTAACGGACCGTAATGCCAATTGGTCAAGTAAGTGCGGCACGCCTCGTACGCCAGGAAGAATACATAGTAGCCAGGCATCTCGCGTGCCACCGTCGAGCCCAGTCCCCGATACATGCCGCGTAGACCACCCTCAGTGGTCCACACCCGAGCCACGACTTGCAGCGTGCCGGCCGCGGCACTGTGCGGACGTCCGACCGACGTACCGGAAGCGGAGGCGCCGTTGGCCCGGTCCAGGTCGGCGGCCTGTAGACGGACCTTTATCAGCTCGGTGGGGCACAGCGCGAACGCCGAGCACAACGACGCCAAGCTGCCGGCCGTGGCCATGCCGGCGGGGCCCAGTTTTTTCTCCACGTCCACAACAGCACCAGTGCCGGCACCGGACCCGCCGAACAGATCCAACGCGAACGACACCAACCGCTGGCACGGGCCGTACGCCGCGAACAGCACTCCGTTCTCGGCCACGTTGGCCAGCAACGCGGGCACCGTGCCGGCGTACATGAGCCGAGCCATGCGTCCGGCCGCGACCGCCTTGCTGGCCGGCTGACCGGTGGCCGCGGCGGCCGTCAACGGGCACGCCTCGACCACGGCTCCGGCGGCCGCCGCGTTGTTTGTCAGCGGCCGATGATGTGGGACCGGAGTCACCAGGGCCTGGCGCCACATGTCGCGCACGCAACCCCACATGGACACGCCGCCGCCGCCGCCGCCAGACGTCACGGCCCGGGTGGCCGAGGACAGTTGCATGCGTACCTTGACCGTGTCCAGTGGCTGGCCCACGTACACGAGAGCCACGGCGCCGGCGCACCCGCTGACCAAGCCGACCAGCGGCGACGTCGTCACCATCGCGTCCTCCTGCTTGTGCGGCGTCAGGAACTCGTCAACGACAGCTGTGGCTACCGCAGCCGTACCGTCGGCGACGCCGCCCGCTGTCATATTCGATCGCGTTTTTTTCCGGGTGAACAGGTCGCAGACGACGCCGGACAAACGATTTCGGTGGTGATCACGGCGAACGAACGATTGACGTGCGCACAAACGGACCAGGAGCGATGGCCTCCCGCCGTTCGTTCGAATAACAGCGACAATGATTAATTTTAATTATTATCGCCAAACGCGCACGAGATAAATACGCGCAGAACAATATTGTGATAACCGATAACGTAATCGCCGCTCACCCGGTGACCGGGTGAACGAGTCGTGTGGTAGCGTGTTCGCGGTTAAGCGTACGGCAGTCAATTGTTCGAGTGAGCGGTGAACATTTCACAACGGTGAGCATATTGTTTGCACGTGATCGAACTGTGAACGACGGTACGGGCGCCTAAACGCGAGCGTGCCGCCGGTGAATGATATCGATAGTGAAACTATCGCACAAACGACGAATCCGGTCACAGACTCGAGCTTGTCGATTACGCTAGTGGCCTACGACTTTTGTGACAAACACAGTTTTGAACGTTTGAGGCGCGTCACACGTGCCCAAGCCAATACCTCTGCCCGGCGCGCCCATATTGACGGTACTCTGAAATCCAAACGTCGTCGGTACAAATGGTAATCTAACTTATCACGCCGACGGCGGTCTGATAACGTCGGCAGTGGCTGCGGCGGTTACGCTTGAAACCGTGGTCACTTGCGGTCGGACAAGCTTATCAGCTGCAGCCGAATGCGGCGGTGTTGATAGCAGCTGATGATTACGCTTACTGTGATGACAGATCGTAAATATTAAATACTTAATATTTCGCAGGTGATGACATTTTTATTATTGACATTAAACGTAAAGAAATGCAACATGCCGATCTTCAACATTACATGCAATAATCTGTAAGCCAACTCGAGTCTCAACTGATATTGTTGTCAACCGCCTCGCCATTAAACTTTTTTCTCTCTTTTGTACAATGTACGTGCCGGAGTCCATCACTACAGTTCACAACACCAATACGCCATCGTCCACAACGTTTGAGATAACAACATAACTGTCTCACTAATAAAGTATTATTTCCAACGGCAAACTGCTTATTGCGAGTATTCTAACTTAACTAATATAAACGGACAAACCGTTCGCCATTGCCCATTACCCTTGTAATATCGTTACTACAATGGTGGTGACTCGGTCTGTACTGTTAGTATAGTAGACTGCCGGTTTCGTTCGTGATCACATTATTAAGTTATTTTATTATAGCTGAACAGTAACAGCTGAATGCGGTAAAAAAAGATTTTGGGTATCAAAGAATTTGTCATGTTTGTTTTTTTTATTTGTTTTGTAGTTCAAAAGTCTTAAAAACTCCTTTTATTGTCGTCGTTGTAATTATTGCTGCCATAGTGTCATATGTCATCACTAGTGCTGCTGCTGCTTACAAGCATAAGCATACACCTAAAGGTTCTTAGTAGTTCTTTCAAATTATATCAATATTATATTATAGATTAATATAATAATTGTAAAATGCTTTAGGTATTTGTTATAAGGTTTTTATTGTTGCATTTATACTTTTTAATATTATTTATGATAGTTGTAATTTATTTATTTTTGTAATAACTTTTTATACATTTTTTATTACTATATTATGTATCTTTACAAATTAATGTAGGTATTCGTAAGCATGTGTATTGGGTAGTGATCAGTGGTTGAAAACAATATTTCACTCACAAATATTTGTTGAAATAGAACAAGTATAAATTTGAATGCTTATTAATTATTTATGACTATAGTGTCTATGCATGTTTATATACCTAATAATTTCATTTATTTTTATAGTATAATCTGAATTTACCGGTATGGTTTAAAGACAATTTTTTTAAAATTTATCCAAAACGTGTTGTTATACTATGCATAATTGATGAATTTGTAAACTAGTTATACAATGATTATTCAATGTCGATGTATGAATGACAAATGTATCACAAATATTTATATAATGACAATTTCAATTTTATATAAAATATAAATTAATCATAGAATTCTCAAATGTTCATAATATACATCATACATGCATAAATACCTCTCATACATTATTCAGTAAATGTAAAATATTTTGTTTATCTAAATTAATTATTTTTTTGTTTCTATAATTGTTATTTTTAACAGTAGATACTTTTAAAACCTAGCGAAAGTTACATCATTGTAGCTAGTTAATTTATAATAGAGACTAATCCTTACTAAACACTGAATTTTTGTTTTTAGTTATACATTTGTAATTTAATAACATAGTTGACTAATCAAAAGTGATAATTTTATGCACATGAAATTAATAATGACAATTGTATTAGATGCTCCATGTGTTTTTTGTTATTTAATATAACTCTATATAATATAATAGTTTTTAAGTTTAATTAAATTCTCTTTTTTACATAAACCATTTATATTTTGTTATTTACCTATTCAACATTTTCTTTTCACAGTTAAGAAAAATATTTTATATTTTTTAAATGTCAACAATTAACAATATCAATAAATTTGTTTATTACCTTTATTTTTACTTAATTTTTTAACAACATTTTAAATCAATGACAATCTAACATGTTTTCTCTTTTTTCTAAACTAAAAACACATAACTAATTTAGAATATTTTTAATATCCATATGTTTTTAAATAATAATGAATTTAAAAAATGTCTACAGTAGTTTATACAATTTAAGATTGGCTAACAATATCATATTTATATGTTTTGACTGCAATTTCAATATTTCAATCAAAGTACATTGATAGGTATTAGGTACACATTTTACCATTATATTTAGCTCCTAATGTAAGAAATAGCGTAAACATTATTTTAGAATTAGCCAGATGATGGATAACATCCGAAATGAGTAGTTAATATTTTAATTTTTTTTATAGTACTCATAGCTGTAGCACCTAATTAGTGGTAGTTTTACTATTTAAAAATAAACATTATTGTTTAATCATAATTATTTTAATGTAGAGATAATTTAATTTGGTTAAGTGTAATACTACAACTACAGCTTTTAATTCTGATAAAGTAGTAAAAATTACAGATATCAAATTTCTATTACCCACAGTTCACAAATAGTGCATTCATATGTAATTTTTAACAAAGTTTGTGAGGTAATATATACTTGAAATTTTAATCAAACATAAATGTCATATGGTGCTTAACTACTGGAATAGGGCATTTCTTTCAAACATTGGGTTGATATTTAAATAGATACTTATCTATTTAATATATTTTACATCTGCTTAAAAATTTATTATGCTGAACCCATTTAAATACAGTTATACTTTTTTGTATATTTAAAGAAATCTAAAAGTTGTTCAATACTGTTTTTGATTTTAATTTAGTATAACAAAGTTATAATCAAAAATCCTTTTGTCATAAAATTAGTTTGAAAATATACATTTGCATGTTATCAATGGATATGGTTAATTATTAAATGTATTAAACTAGTATTTTTGTAAGATGAACAATGTTATTTCTCTGTTTGTTGTTGAATTAAATTCTAATATATTTTATAAAACACATAAGTAGGTATTTTAAGAAAATTATCAAACTCATTGTTTTTAACTGAACTCTACTCTGAAATATTTTTGTATAGTAATGATCTATGATTTTTTTTTATTTCTTTGAAATTAGTTTATAAATAAAATTTTCCATTTTTATCCAAATAAACCAAGTTAAATTTAATTAAATATATGTGCTTAGGTTCTAATGGTTTTGAATTTAATTATTTATATGTACAAGTTTATTGGGTATCAAATACATAGGCACATTTGTATTTTTAATTTGAGTACTTAATTCAAGAATACCTAAAAATATCTTATAACTAGGTGGCAGGGGATCACTTCTAAATTTTAATATTTTTTTTAACAGAGCCTAATGAATGATTAATTCGACCTTATATACTTATATAACAAGTAACAACTTATTAAGCGAATTGCCCATCTACTGTGGTTCAATATTGATATACATAGTGATGCATATTGATATATAGTGTCCTGTGAGGATTTACGGTATCTTTTGAAATAATAATGGAGATATCATTATTATGTTTGTATTTTAAATACTCACAGAGATAAGAACTACAAGTTTTTCATATTATAATTTAATTTAATGTTTTAGTAAAAAAGTTAAAAAAATATTTAATTTAATTATTTAAAAAAAAAATCGAAGATCAATTTTGTAGTTTAATTTTATGAAAATGTTGTAACATTAGCATCATGATTTTCAATATTTTTTCAGTTTTAAAAATATTTTTGTACGTATATTGTTATAGGGGAATTAGTCCGCAGACAACATGTTTGATAACACTGGCAAGTATAAGTTCTATTGTAATTACAAGTCACGTACGCACACGCTTTAAATATTGCCTATATTAAACTCCTTAAATATACATTATTCCGTCATAATTCACAATTTTTCTCAAAACTAAAAATATTAAAAATCATGAAATTAATGAAAATAAAATATTGAAGTGTCAAAATTATCAGAAAAATAAATTATACAAAATGGGTAACTTCAGTTTTTTTTTAAAATAATTAAATTAAAATATGAAAAACTAGTAGTAGTAGTATTATACTTAGTATTGATAATCAATGATAGTACTTGTCCCTGTGAATCTTTAAAAAAAGAAATAAAATTATGATTTTTTTTTATTATTTCAGGATATGTCGCAATGGGCAAATCCTCACTAGACATCCTGTATTAATAATATCTACTGCTCCAAATATACATATTGGGTAATAATAATCATGAAAATATTTTATTCGATAATTCTTTTATAATACTGGATAAAATATATTCTAATATGTATACTTTTTTATTGGAAAACTATATTTAGATTTTAAGTGATACCATGAATGTACCATGTTTAATGAATGTACCATGTTTATACGATGATGTGTCTTTTAAATATTTATTATTATTATTATTATTTAGTATGGAGTTGGTGTAGTACCCGTAGGCGCAATTTGAGTTTTAAATTTAGGGGACTATTATAATTTGCATGTATGTACTGTGTGTATGCTCCCAGAGATATATAAAGATGGAAGGCGATATACACATACAAACCATTTTGGAGGGGCTACAATTTTGGTTGTACTTATAGAATTCAATTCCTACAATATTCAACTAAATAATTGGGAAATAATAATAACAAAAATAATTTCGTTGTTTTTTTTGTAATTAAAAAAGAAATAATCATAGTGACTTGAAATTTACGTCAATGGCGTAGAGTGTGTGTTACATTTCTAAAATTAAACAATTTTTTTTGTTAATATTACATTACATAGTATTTTACGATATGATATGTTTAATATTATGGATTATTATCATAATTCACGGAGATTGATCAATCCGAAACACTACAACCACGCCACGCGATAATGTATAATAATTATATTACACTAAGAGTAGATAATATGAGTATATGACTATACTTTTGTAGTCTCCACCGTGGAATAGTAATTTATTTCTTGAATAAAATCTAACTACAACAATATTACATAACACAAAATATCTAGTAATTAATATAGTAATTAGTAATATCGTATAACGATATTTTATAGTACCTACCTACCTATACCGTGTTTAATAATGTGTTTATAATGTGTACGGTATTTTCGTTAGCGTTTGCATACATATAGAGACAATAATTTATATCTTTTGTTATAGAATATAGATGATGATATCGATAACAAAACATAAAACGCTCTTAGATCGTCGTGATCGTATACTCTTCACCAGTATGCGTGATCAGTAGGTATTACATTATCAATTTATACGTAATTAGTAATTACGTTGCGTATTTTATATTTTTAATAAGATTTAAAATATGAATGACTATGTTTAAAATTGAATATTTGAAAACTGAATGGGGACAGAGCCTCCCATAAATTCATTGTCTTATAATTTTTAACTCATATATGAAGTTGAAATTTACGGTACTGTATTGTAATACGCGTGTAAACAGATACTTAACTTTTTAAGCTTTTTATATTGTTCACAATATTTTAATAAGTTCTGATGTAACTTAATTTATTTTTCTAGGAAAACTGTAGCGTATAGTTCTCGTCTTAATATCGAGTTACTTTTACTAAAAACTTTAATTTGCTTTTGCTAGAGTCTATAGTTTGATCTTTAATCAACTACAATCCTTTGTAGTGAAGCCGATACTCGTGGAATCAATGTACTTGCCTATTCTATTTTATATTGATGAAAAAAATATCTTATAGAATCGATAAATGCCTACAATTCCATCCATTAAAGCTGTGTAATGAAGAGCAATTAAAGAAGTATAAAATATTATTATGTTATTAAAAAAATAAACTCAAATATTACAATATTTATAAAAAAAATGTAATGTTTGAAACATTTATAAAAAATAATACAAAAACAAAGTAATAATATAATATACATTATATATACAGATATATAGTGATTACAATCAATCATAAAACAAATTTTAAAATTATTGTTAAACCCTTCTTATGTATTAAATATATTTAAAATTTGAAAATAATATAAAAAAGAATGAACTCCACTTGCTTAATTATACTACCCATACACAAATTCTTATTAATTAAATTAAAGTTATAAAATAACGGTATACCTGCATTATACTTATAGGTATACACAATAATAACCCGTAACCGCGTTGTTGACTATTATTGTTCATGTTATATTTTTTTGTAAGCACATTTATTATGATATATATGCATAAGAACCATAAGTCATAACATTAATATAACTTGAACTAATATGTTAATAAAAGGTAACGTTAACGTGTATAATAATAATTATAAGACGTAGCTCGTCTTACAGGTCAATATTACATACAATATATATATTATATAAAACGTCAACGTGTATTTATTATTATCATTTATCAGTATTATAATATCCAATGTTTATAAAATACAATAAACCGTTGTGTATATACATCGTAGTGTCTTATAAAAACTATTTACAATATAATTAAAATATGCAGAGCAATAAAAGTTAACATTTATTAATGAGCGCATGTATACACATGAATCAATATTAAATACAATTTAACAATCATAAAACAAGATTAAAATTATTAAATTTTTAAAACTTAAATTAATTAGATCAATAATTATTACAGACATTTTAAGTTATAATGAGCATTATAAATAAAAATAAAACAATTAAAATGAAATAAATTGTAAAATATTTAATATCATATTATTGTATAGTGCGCTGTATACGATATTTATTGTAACTATAATAAAATATACATTTTTATTTGCAGTATTAGTGCACATAGTTGAAGTCAGTGCTTGAATAATTTGAGACCACATTTCAGACATATAAGGAGAGAATTATTTTTTTTTTTATGTTTTGGCTTATTTTTTCTATTTTTTAAATTACATAATAGTCTAGATCAAACAAGTCAAAAGTTAATGACACATATTATAAGGAACTTATCTTTTAACTTAATCCTTAGTTTCATTCGAGTCCATATAGACACTGTTTTTTTTTCAATTCAAGCATTGAATTCAATATGGTTTTAGTTTTATATTTTTGATTACTTTATTCGTAGTTTAATGTAATAATAATATTATAATGTACCTGCACCGATTGGCGTATCACGTCTGCGGATTAATACAGTCCACACAGAAACCATAATCGCCCCCTTCTTCCCACAAATTTTAAATCTAATTAATTACAATATATATGTTACACCTTATAATAGAATATTGAATTAATATAATAATCATAATGTAAAATAAAAAATATATATATATTTTATAATTACAATTAAAAAAAAACATGTTCACAGAACGTACGTAATAGACAATATATCATTGATATATGGGACCGATAACAACCACCCAAGTCCAACCGGGGCCGCAGAGGACCCCAGCGGTCGGGTAGTTTTAAAATAGTAAAAAAAAAAAAAATCGCGCCAAAAGCGCTACAATGCTCTCCCAACTCTCCTCCTGCTCGTGCTCGACTACAAGTAACTAGGTATATTATACTAATATACCGTCGAAAATCGTTCGTGAAATTTAGTTTATATTGTTATATATACAAACCGAAATCGTCAACGGACTGCATTTTCGAAAACTGCCCTCTATTCCCCCCTCCCCAAAAACGAAAGCCCGTCATCCTAAAAAAAGGTCGTGACGGTGGCGCACGCGAAAATTACCTTCCGCGTCCATCGCTCGCGCCTAAGCGGCTTCGCGTCCGCCGCCCGCCCGTCCGACGGCGACGACTGTATACGAGACGGCGCGGCGTATCGCGCTTATACACGTGTGTATAATAAAATATATTATGAGCGCCTCACCTCTACCGAATTATTATTACAAAATAGCTCGGCCGAAGTGCAAGCACTGCTTTAACTTAACCTAACAAGTTTTTACTTATCATTTATTATTACCACCACCGTGCTTAAGTTTGTAATTCACTACCATGTGCGATAGTGTACGTAATTAATATTTAATATATTACAATCGGGACTGCGTTACAATATTAAGAGTGACCGCATTATATTATTATGGGGGTGAGCTTCAAGTCCAGTTCAACGAAATCATAAAAACACGATTCGATTCTGGGCGATCTCTCCTATGAAAAACTTGCGTATAAACACATTTTCAAAAACGTCACAAATTATATCGCAGACCCGATGATAATAATAATATATATATATATATATATATGTACATGTGAGTCATAGTTCTATGCTATTGTACGTGTCAAGCGTTGTACGGATGACAAAACTGGTAGACGAGCCGTTGCGAGCGTTCCGTCTTGCGCATGATGCCCTTTTTGTAGTACTGTCGCAGGCTCCGGGACAGTTTGTCGTAGTTCATGGCGGGACGGTTCTTGCGGCGGCCCCAGAGACGGGCCACGGCCTGGCTGTCTTCGATCTTGAACACGCCCAGCTTCCGGTCCAACCACCGGATCATCTGCTGCGGCGGCTGCTGCGGCTTGTTCGCGGCGGCGGAGGTGGCGTTCGAGAGCGTCGTGGACGTCGCCGACGGGGACGGTGGCGTCGCACCGTGAACCGCGTCGCCGTCAGCCGCGGCCGTTTGCAGCTCCGCGGCCGCCGATGACGCGGTCAACAGTTCTTTGAGGAACTGCCACAAGTGGATGTGTTGCGACGACGACGTGGTGGACCCGGCGGGAGGGCCGACGGCCGCCGCGGTCTTGTTTTCCGGCTCGGCCACGGCTGCCGTGGTCGAACAGTACGTCGCGGCGGCGTTGACGAGCAGCTGTCTCGGTTGAAAGTTCATTATCGCGTCGGGCACGTCCGACTCGTTGTCGTCGTCGACGTCGTCTTCGTCGCCGGCCGTCGTGGTGGCCGCGTCGCCGCAGCACTCGTCGTCGTCCGCTTCGATCTTGAAGCGCATGTTATTGCTACCGTCACTGCCGCCGTCCACGTCGCCGCCGGCCACGCTGTTGAACGTAGTGCTACAAGTGCTGCTACTGCTACTGTTGCTGCTGATGCTGCTGCTGCTGCTGATGTAGCTGCTGCCGACGTTATCAGCCGCACCGGCGCAGTTGCTATCGCTGGCCGGCGATGGAACCGTGGACGCAGCGGCCGCCGCCTCCATCATGACCGTCATCAGCAGCCTGTCGTAATAGTCGTCGGATGCCGTCGCTTCAGTCGTTTTCCAGGTCGTCAGTTGTTGTACCATATTATCACCGTCGTCGCTCTGAAAGGTTGTGAAAAATAAATGACGTTTAATAAACGGTTCGACGCAACACTAATCATACGACGATGATCGTCATAATATGCTGTTTAGCTTTAATTGCGTGTGTATATACGCGTGATGACGTGTGTGGGTATGCGGTGCTGACACCGTGAAATATGTGACTTACGAAATCGAATGGTGTACACGGAAATAGGTACGAGTACGCGTGGAGGGGTGAGTAGGTGTGTGTATTTTGGATCTGGCGATAAATAAAGCTTACATATATTATACTATGTATACTTAGGCAGATCAAAACAGGTTTGAGACCTATTCGTAAAACCGGTTGGTCCGAAAAAAAATTGAAACTGTTTTAAACTCGGAACTTGGAAAAAACGAAACTGTTTTTTAGATTCGTAACTCAAAAAAAATCGAAACCGTTTTTGGACTTGTAATAAACTAAACCCGTTTTCCATTCTCCGTCATATATTTTTATAGGTCTACTTATGTTTTTTTTTTTTTTTTATAATAGGCACAAAAACGAAAATACTTATTTAACGACTTTTTTTTTAAATCTGTTCAATAACATATTTTTTATGAACAAAGAACATAATATAGAGGCATTCATCTGGAATAGGTATATTTTATGAATCATTTAATGCTAGTTCACTATTACCTATGATGTA
This sequence comes from Rhopalosiphum maidis, assembly GCF_003676215.2. NCBI lineage: Eukaryota > Metazoa > Arthropoda > Insecta > Hemiptera > Aphididae > Rhopalosiphum > Rhopalosiphum maidis. The sequence continues at coordinate 56,477,362 of NC_040879.1, forward strand.
TAAAATGGCATTGGCAAATTCAAAACAACATATTTTATTGCGAAACAATTAATTATTTGTACAGATATTATACCAAAATAATTTTACGACAAACATCATATGTATTAACATTTTATAAGAAAATCAAGAATCACGCATTTATTTATTTTCCACATAACAAATACTCCAACAGTGTGAAAAAAAATGTCAAATTGCAATATAATTATGAAATCCATTGTATAATTTATTATAATTTATTGATATTATTCATTACCATGGTCAGCATATTATTACAGACTTACTACTGCGTCGTATTTTTTTTTAAATATAGTAAATACGCCTTCACTCAATTACACGATGTTATCGGCGTCGTATTGCTATTATTTATTTGTAGCCGTGGGTACTACAATACATAGACAATAATAATTAAGGCAAATAGAGATATGGTAAAATATTGTATAATAATGTAAGTATCAACAACTTTTATGCGTTTAAAGCGAGACTCTTAAGTTTGCGCTTTGATTGATTATGCGATTCGTAAAAAGTATGATAGTGTTAATTATTTTTATTATTATAAATTGGTAGGAAAGTTTGAATCTTATTCATACCATATTGCTTTAAATATCTTACACGATCAACTTTCGAATAATGTAATCATTACAAATTTATTAGGTAAAACGTATACATTTTTGTTTACTAGCCCATTATAAAATGTGATCTTTCTCTTTTGTTTTAGTTGAACATATATATGGTAAATATTTGAGTATGAAACATGTTGTATTAAAAAAAATAATCGCTACTAAAAACATAGGAATAGCTACTACTAGTACTACTAGGTATAGCTACAGATCTACAGTGTACTATGAATTATAACTGAAAAATTCAATTTTGAACAAATTTTCAATTTTTCGATAATGATTAAAAGTAGGTAATATTACATTGATGAAATATTCCTTTAATTATGTATTGTATTCATATTTTAAAATAAATATTGATATAAATACGATTTGTTTTTAAATATAAGTTCAATAATGTAATCATATCATCTACGTTATAAGTTGTTATAAGTTATAAAAAAAATAGTGTCACTTGATCTGTTAGAATAGAGGCATTATTGTTGCATATTAAAATGATATGCACGGTGTGTCGATGTATCATGGAAATATGTTAATTTTATTTTAAAATGACATGAAAATGTGTCACTTGTGTCAGGTCACTGCGATATATCCACCCCGTTTATCCCGTTTATTTTTTATATCTATATTTATCAATTAATCACTTGCGAAAAATAGACAAATGCCTATGTGAATCTTTTCACACGTCCGCATGCGTACACAATAGAAGGTTCGGGAGTGCTAAAATATCTGCAGATATACTGTATGTGGGTTGGTGCTTATGAATTTATATACGTTTCTGTTTATCAAGACTATATTATAGCGTATGATACCGACTTACACAACCGTGTTGTGATATTTTCTCATTTTCGTACACGTGTACTCTTCCGCGGACCTTATTTTATAGTTATTATTACTCACGCATATTACATATAGGTACATGACCGCGGACGGGTCCCACGTGTGTCGAAACGAAAAACAAAATCAACAAAACGTTGACGCACATAATAATAATCATCATATATACGACGCAGTAGGTACTTATATATATATATATATATATAGAGTGGCTAGTTCGGACACAGTGGAAGAGCGGCGGGGTGTGCGTGTTTTTTTTACTTTCTACCGGACATTGTCGTCGTCACGCGCGCTCCTTTCGAAATGATCAAATTCCAAGTGCGTCGGCGGGCGCGGTCTTCGTGTATACGAGAGTATATATACATAATATTGTATGTAAATATAGAATACAGATATAAATAATACTATAGCTATATGTATACGTTATGTGCGTCCCGGCACAAGGTTATCCGACGCGTATATAGCATAAGACGGCCGCCGCGGTGATTACGCAACGAACGCGCGCGTGGCAAACACCTGCATATGCGTGATGCTGGAATGGACGAGGGGAAAGATCGTCGACCACAATCCCATATATTTTTTTAACATTATTCCCGTATCGGTACACTATATCGCGAGAGTATATTATGGTGTTTGGCCCGCTCGAAAGGACTTAAAATAAAAATATAAAGGTTGTCATTTGTATAAATATGCGGTAATATATACTCGTCGGATAAATCGAAATATTATGTATATTATTATATTATAGACTCACGCTTGCGAAAAAGAGTTGACCGATTTTTAATATTGTCACCTGAAGCGATATTATCGAACAAATCTTCATAATACACTCGTTTAATTATATATTACATACCATTACCATACGAAACGAATGAGTACACTTGATATGCAATTTATTTAACTTATTCAAATAAAATGGATAAAATTTCGATAAGAATGTATTCTTGATCGCGAATCTATTATGTTATAATATATGTATACACACGAGCTATAAATTATAACCATTAACCACTGCAGTTCGTTAAATGTTGATTTTTAAAACATTTAAAGAAAAATGTAAATATTATTGTAATTTATAGTATTAAGAATTTATGCATAGATTTGTAATAGTTTTTGAATAAATTTACAAACGTTAGTACTAGGTATTGCAATTTTTGTGCAATCACAAAGTTACCACTTATTAGTTATTATTGAAATATGCAAACGCACTCTATAAAGTAGAACATATACGATCTCAATTATAATTAGCTGTAGAAACGTATGCGTGCTGTGCAGCAGTATATATTATTAGGGCCCAACTATTGTATCCAAATTTTATTTCTTAAAGTTGATTGACCGAAATTATCAATAAATATTTAATTATTTGTATCAGATTAATTTATTAACAAAAATGATTGTAATTTATAACTATTACCATTACTATTTAAATTGATGATTTAGGTATTATTAGGTTACATAATGTTATATAATATCAGAAATATATGAAATGGGTCAATTTCATCTATGTTACTGCATGAGACACCAAAAACCGTGATGAAATGTTTTCAGTATAGGATAGTATGTTAATTTGAATGTTATTATTTTTTTTCTATCAAAAAGTCTTAAATGTTACCTAACAAATTACAGCAAAAACGAATACAAATATTTGCGTCATCGTTATGGTAAATGGTAACATAGTTCTATTGGCGATCATGTGTCATAGATCGTTCCTAAAAAATACATAATTAAATATAAAATTCTATCTGTGTAGTAACCTACTTTGACTGGGTTATCGCTTCAGTTGAAATGTATAATTCAAACACAATATTATAATAATTCATTTTAGGACTTTCCACTTCTTAATTCTGAATATATTTTCAATTTAAACACCAAAAAGATTTAAACAATGTTTAAAAGTCGACGTAAATATCACATCGTTAAGATTATGTATTCGTCTTTATGTGTTTATGACGAAAATATGTCGTATTTTGTCGTAATTTATAAACAAAATTATTATAATATTGTGTCCATAGTCCATATAAGTAGGTATTTGATTTTATGATTTTTTTTTAAATATATTTATACTTGTAAACATTTTTATATCCCACACTTCTACTTATTCTATTATTTTTATTATAATAATAATAATGTAGTCTGTAACCTTCAATGAAAACCATTTTTATATTCGATTTTTGTAAGCCAAAAATAAATTGACGCCGTGATTCGCTGTATACGAACTTCCGCAACGATAAAAAATATAATAAATTAACACTCTTCGATTCTCAAGAAATCTATTGAATATTGTAATGAGTTTTATTGAAAACGATCAGTTTTCGAGAAAATTTAGGGCAAACAAATAAACAACGATCATTTGTACGGATGTTGTTCGCAACTTCATTGCTTTAACTATATTATAGTAGTCACCTTACTGGTTTTATATTACCATAATATCAATAATATCGTAAATGAATATGATATAACATATATTATACATAATTATATTGTTATTATACATTTATACACAACAAACATCACAATGTCGTCGCGCACCGTCGTATGACCGCCGTTCCAAAGTCTGCTCGTGCAGTACGTATCGTATATAATACGGCGGGATACTACGACGCACTTATACAGGCGAAGTGATTGGAAATAAGGGTTGTGCGGTTTTTTTTTCCGCGTCGATTCCGCTCGTTACCCGACGGAGTGATGCGTATGAACTCGGACCTCCCTCCCCGGGGACGAATCGCGCTGTGAGACGGCCTGGGGCCAACGAAGTTTAGCGCGCAAGTAAATTCGCCGACTAGGCGAATACAATAATATTATAATATATTTACTGTTTTATATTATTATCGCGGTAATAATATAGCACTCGACCGCCGCAACACAAGTCTGATTGTGTACAATACTATAATATTTAAAACATATAATAATGGCAACAACAACCGCAACAGCGTCGCACACAATATATAATATATACGTATAATATAGCAATGGAATAGCCGCCAGCGGTAAGCGTGGAGGGGCGAGGAGAGGGCCATATTATGTTATTCTACATGGATGGCGATGCGTAATAAAATAGAAATCATATTAAAGCCGCTCCGGGCGTACGGAATAGTTTTTGTAATTTTTTTTTTTTATAGCGACGGGCGCGCGCGAAAACCTGTTCTGCGCCGCGGCGATGGAATGTGGGCCGCGCCCGGGCGTTTCCTCGGCTCGCAATCGCCGCACCTAATTGTCTTGTTGCGCTCCGAGACTATATACGATAATATTATAATATTATTATAATTACGTCATATTTCGTAGGTTCGAGCAATTTTTTTTTCGTTTCGTTTTTATACAGTGACTTGTCTGATAAACGAAAACTGCGTGCACGCGTTACGCCCCTTACTTAGCTCAGATCAAGCATATATATAATAAACCGACTTACAATATAATATACGTATACGTATACATGAAAATCAAATAAGAGACCATTACGGAGTGTAACGACCCTCGTTGCTCATTTTTGCGTCAAACGAAAACTGCGCAGCTCCTTAACGCGCGGACACGTAGTGCACGAAGGATATGGGGATGGGGTACTGCGAAAATTTCACATAACTATATTATTATGCTCCATTTAACGAAATGAAAATCAGAAACAAATTAATTTTATTTTATTTAACGAATTCAAATTATTGCCAGTCGAGATTTCGTAATGTATGGAAGTCTCACAGATTTTTTGTACGACTGGAATATTCAAGTCGCTCGAGTGTAGTCAGTTTATAACCCGTTTTTACCAGAACCGATTTGAGTTTGTATATAATATATATATATATATATATATAATCAGAAAGCAAACACGAATTCAACGTGGTGGAAATCACGTCTCGTCATATTCGAATATTTATTTCATATGTATAATATTATGTGTAATTATGTTGTACATATTATATATTTACCGTGGTCGTGATCGTCGTCGGGTCGCCACACGACGACGGCGGCGGCGTGACGGACGGCACTGGAGCCGAAGTCTGTGGGCTGTATGCTACTTCGGCCGAAGTAACGGAGTAGTAGCCCTGGTCGAAGCTGCCCATGCCGTAGTTGTTGCAATAATCGCTGACGCTGCAGCAGTCGTCCACGATGTTGATGATGTCCACTTCGCGGTCGCCGTTTTGCTGCTGCTGCTGTTGTTGTTGTTGTTGTTGTTGTTGTTGTTGTTGTTGTCGCCGACGGTAGAGGTCTTGGTCTTGGTCGATGTCACCGGAAAAGAAATCGGCAGTACCGGGGCCCGTTGTCGCGGCGGCGGCGGCGGCCACCATGCGGTCTAGCCACGACGGCGACGTCGCGGCCGAATAATAAGGGCCGCCGTACAACAGTAGTTCGTCGTCGTCCGCGTCGTATTGGCCGCGGGACGCCTGTCCGCCGTCCAGTTGCAGAGACGGCGGCGCGTCCAACCGGCGACGGCTGCCCAGCGGCGGTCCGCCTTCGTCGTCGGAACCGAACGTCTCGGCGCGCGGTCTACGGCGCGCGGGCCGCACCGTCGGCGCCGTCGGGACCACGTCGTCGTCCACGTTGCCGCCGCGTAACATTTCGATTAGCAGTCGGTGTTTGTTGTTGTTGTTGTTGTTGTTGTTGTTGCTTTTGTTGTGGCTGTCCGGCGAGACGTCCGCGCGTTTCACCGTAGTCGTCGATATGGCCGAAGCCGCTTCCGCGGGCACTTCGGTGGTGGACTCGACTATGGCTGCCGGCGGCGAGTCGACCGGGCGCGTGGGCGACGACGGTATGACGGCCGGCGGCGGTACTGTGGCCGTCAAAAGCGATCTCAACAGGGTGGTTTTGCCGACGCGGTCCTTGGCGGCGGCGGCGGCGGCGGCGGCTGCCGTTGAGTTGGTGTCGGTCGTCGTCGCCACGTCGACGGGCGGCGTGGCGGCGATTTTGGACAGACAGACGTCGGCAGCGGCGGTCGTGGTGGACACTACGGCCGGGGCCACCGCCGGAGGCTGCTGCTGTTGTAAAATCGATTTCGCGTCCTCTTCGGCGGTGTTGCCGCTGAAAAAACATATGTCGTCGTATATGGACAGCAGTTGCTGCAGGTCGAGTTGCTGTTGCAGCGATGACGTGGACGTCGCGGGCGACGGATAATAACAGTCGCCGCCGCCGTCCATGGACGCGTTGGTGTGCACGGTAACCGTCGCGGAAATTGCGGCCGCCGGCACGCGACAGTCGGCCGACGAGGCGTCGCTGAAGTATCCGTCTCCGGCGCCGTTTATGAGCAGCGACAAGTCGAAACCGTCGAACTCGTCCCCGTCAATAGTTGCTTGGTGCTGTTGCTGTTGAGAGGACGAAGACGATATTTGCTGGTGTTGGTGTCCGGCTACAGCCGCGCCGCCGTCGTCGGCGTGTTGTTGGGTCGCCGCCGCCGCCGTCGTGGACCACCACCAGAAATCCGTCGGCACATCTGCAGCGGCGGCGGTTTGCTGTTGATGTTGCTGCTGCTGCTGCTGCTGCTGCTGCTGCTGCTGTTGTTGTTGTTGTTGTTGTTGTTGTTGTTGTTGTATATTGGCCATCATCATGGTCGTCGTCGTCGGGTTGCCGGCGTTCGTCGTGGTCGCCACTGTAGCTGTATAACAATCGGCGCCGCCGCCGCTGTGAATCATAGCGGGGGCGCGATGTTCTGCGTAATTGTCAAACGCGGACAAAAACGACACCGCGAAAACTGTAGAGGAAAAAAAAACCAATTCTGAACGTTAATAAGACGTCATCCGAACATAATAACATGCATATATTATATAATATAATTATATTGCGCACGAGGAGGGCTCGCGAAAAGCCAATTTATAATATATGTATAATATAACGTGATGGGTGATAACATATAATATAATGCGTACGACGCACTCGCATAACGTGTACGAGTCGTCGTGGTCGCAGTCGTAGTCGTTCGTTCGTATATACTCGTACGTTTGTCGATTGATGACGAGGACCGAAGGCGCGCCGCCGTCAAATTTCTTTTTATTAGTTCTCATAATATAATGTCGTCGTGCAGATACATAGCTGCTGCGCGTGCGTGTGTAATGTGGGAAATGCGGCGGCGGCGGCGGTTTAGTGACATAGATTTCGCCGCCGCCACGAGCTGCTCTCTCTTTTCCGCAGAAGCGACCACAGCGCTATACTTATAACTTACAAAACTATTATTATTATTATACGGCGGCGGCGACGATTGTTGAGCAGAGAGAGTGTGCAGACGCCGCCGCAACATATTTTATTTGCGCGTGCGTGCGGAAGCTGTGTGTATACAGCGTGTCTATAATATAGTATAATAAAGCGCACACACGGGCTGGCGACGTGTGTGTATATATTATGTATATATATATATATATACTATACGAAGTGCACATAGCCCTCGCATATAGGTAAATTTACAGGTGGATAACCGCGGCACGTACGTCGGTTAGGTATGTATAATATAGGGTTTATATAAGGAAGTAGTGGCAGCGGCGGTGGTTGTGGTGGAAAAGAGAGAGAGCCACCGAGGAGATGACGTGTCCATCGAAACTGTATTTAATCGGCGGTGGGCATAAAGTAAAACCACGCGATTTTAACGCTGCACAATTTATTATAAATAAATATTATACGTGACCCATTATGACCTATGCTCAACCTCGCGGGAATGACAAGCGCGCGTTCAAGTCTCTCGCGAACGTTTAATATAACATTATTAAATATTATACATTTATACGTCATACATAAACATTATGATGTATACTAAATGATATATATTATATATATGTAGGGTGCTGTTAATGAAAAAGTTTTCGCAAATATTTGCGAAATCCTTGCGTAGAGTTTTCGCGTTTATTATACATAAGCGTATTTATATTAATATAGAACAATAAATTAAGAATCATAAAATATATTGTGTATACGTACGTTAAAGATCGTCGTGCGATCCCAATATCGTTTGTAGCCGTCGTCGTTGGCGGAGCGCCTCCACTGCGAAAATGTCCAAAGTCGCAAAATGGAGTACCGTCACGTTAAACCTCGCGGAGATCCAATATTTCACTGATATTCAATCACACCTGACACTGTAATGGTTCTGACATATAATTTTTGAGACGAAGCAGGAAATGAGGCTGAAGCACATGCGTAGAGTCAGTCGTTTCCGTGCGTACGTGTGAAACTGCTATTGCTCTACTGAGCATTGCGAGTTTGTGCTATGGCGACGGTGCCGATATCATAGGCAGATATACATGTACATAGTGACTAGTAGACGATTGGTTACCAGTGTGAGGTGGTGGTGATGGCTGTGGCGAGGGGGAACATTCTTAACCGAAGGCGGCGGTGCTGGTTGAGAAAACTACTCTTCCCCCGACCCGCGCCGTACCATCCCAAACTATTCTCAGTCGCCGCCAACGACGTCGCTTTCTATTCGCGCGGTTTCGCGACGGAAGGCAGCAAGCAGCAACAAGTGCTATTATTGCAAATTTTCATTGGGTTTTTTTTTACTTCGCAATATATGTACTTTATAATATAATATAATCGCCGTGCGGCCGACCGATCTTTATATTTCACTCGTGCCAAATGTATCGATCATCATCGCTAAGAAAGCTGATTTAACAGATTTTTTTTTTTATTGCAAATACATATACCTATTGGCTATAAAAAAATTAATTTCCTCCATTCTATCACTTATATAGTTATATATATATATATATGTATGTGTGTGTGTGTGTGTGTTATATATATGTTATATATTTGCATTTTACTGACAAATTACTTTGTTGAATCTCATTTATTAACTAAACATATATTTGTTGAAAATAATAAATAAAAAAGTGTGCCTACTCGTATAGGTAAGCATGTTTTTAGCAGCTCAATATAAAATTTAATTTTTTTAGGCTAGTCAGACCAGGTATTAATAAGATATTTTACAATAATCACGATAAAATATATATTTAATATGTATTTTTATATACTTACATACACATTATATATATATATATATGTATATAATAAATAATATTAAATTACATTATATGACTATGTGAGTCATGTATCTGATATCACTTTAATTGATTTTAGTACTCAAGTAAATAGACTAGGTGCTTGGCTGCAGCCCATAAGTGCAAAATATGACCCAAATACCTATAAACCAAAAATAAAAATAAATATTCTATAAGCGCAAAAAAATATACCTTATTAACGAACCATAAGCGCAAATAAATTTTACAAAAATAAAGTGTATTTTATCAATATTATATAGTTATTAATTATGTTTTTACAGTAATATTAAAATGAGTTATAACATTTACAATTGAAATTACATATTAGTAATATGATATTACTAGTAATTAGTATAGGTACCTTAAAATTAATTTTGAAATTTGAAGTCACAGTTTTTAAGTAATTTAATCTAGAATTTTTTTTCAATATACATGCAAGTTCTATGCTTTTATATTAGATTTATCAAGTACCATTTGATATAAGCTTATAATGATGTATATATACTGTATAGTTGTTTTATATGATTATCAATTGATAATAATATAGTGTCACTGTAATGTTTTATAATAAAATATGACACGATAATATTATTAAAGTTCTAAATTTCAACTAAAATCGATCACTGTTGTTTTTGAAATATAATAATACTAAGTATATTTTAAGAAATAAATAAAACGAACATTGAAATTTATAGTATAACGGGTACAATATTGTTATCAGATAATATTGGGAGACCTTAACCGTTAATTATTGGTTCGGTTCCATAATTCGTTTTAACCTATAATACACTCTATTTTAGCGCTTTTATCCCACTAATAAGGTACAAAAGTGTAAAATTAATTTTGCTTTTGGTCTAACGGAAAAATTGACGATTTGCAATTTTGGGTTTCACCAAGCTATTTTCATAGCTAAAGTGTGGCGATCCGCTTATAATACAATATTGCAATATAGTTTTATACATAATAATATTCATATAGCAGTTGTACGAAGTAATAACACAAAAAGTTTTTTCCGATGGTCTCAAGTACCCTATATTCATAAAGTCAACAAGGAGGAATAAAATGTGTATATTAAATAGAAAAAGGTACAATTCAATATTTTAATACTGAAGTATATACTACACACTATACGATTTCCAATACATTTATAATTTTTGCTAAGTAATTTGTTCGTTCTAGTTAAAACGATATTATATGGTATAGGTCAATTTAAGCATAAAAACATCGAGTACACACGAAAAATTGCAATAAATGAATTATAATTATTTAGCATTCGATGTAGAATGTTGCACACATACGACATACCAACCTAAGATGACGCTATAAGCCCGCATGTGTCGTCATTCGTCTTCATCTTACCAGAGTACAGCACTACAGCATAATATCAAATTTGTGTTAACCAGAATCGATTTTGTTTAGTTGAATTCATTGTTTGAGTCAATTTCCCTCATATTATTCAATTTTAAGGTAACAACATTATTTTCGTTAGTATGTTAGATTTTTACGATATATTATTTTTATGAGTTAACAGTATGTAAGTAAAACATTTTTTTTTATAAATTTATTCATTGCTTTCTTGAAAATAAAAAATATCATAAGAAACCTATTATTACCTAATACCTGGTTGAATTTACTCTGTATTATATTAACTTCAACCACACATAATTCGCTGAGTACAATTATGCATATACCTATGTTATACGATTGTAATATGAACTATGAAGAATACACTATTGCAGGGTAGGTATAGTGTTTTCTAAAAGTCTTAGACATGTTTGCCTTATTTCTTACAGGTATTACCACTATTAATAATCAAAGGTTATGAAGAAAGTTAATGAAAATAATTTAAGTTAAGTTAAGTAAACATAAGATCATTAAGTTAGATGTTAATAATTAACAAATAATAATAAATTTAACTCTTCAAGTTTAAAGTTAAACTACATTTTTAATTAGTACGTGGATCACATATAGTGTATTTTTTGTTTATTTACATAATATATAACATTATATTATCAAGAAACAAAACAGAAATTACAGTATTATATATTACTATTATCATAGGTCATTAGATTGTTTTTATTTAAAATCGTAATATTACAAAACCATTATTAATAAGATTATAGGTTTCAAAAACGTTTTTATTTTTGACTATATGGAATAATTTTAAAGCAACTGAAAAAGCTGTTATTTCAACAGTTCACTAAAATAGTTAAGTCCTTACGTTAACTAGAAAATTAATTATCTATTTAAGTAAAAAAACTAAAAATAAATAAGCTTAATTTTTTAATTAGTTAGTACCCACATTTGCCAATGATTATTATTAATACCACTATAATTCCATGACTTAAGTTTATTAGCTGCCATCTTTGGTTCAAAAAAAAGTCTTCGATTTGACATATCGATGGAGGTGGCAGTGGAGGTAACCGGATTTCACCACACTATGACATTGCTACACTATATTCCGAGGTCACGGCTAAACATAAAACATGCGTTAATATTGTCGAACACTCGTGTACTAGCGAATCATAAACTTATTTTTCGTATGTTATTGTCACTTGATAGCAATAATACATTTTGGCGTTTTGCAAAAGATTGTGATAAACAATAAAAAAATAACAAACAAAATGATATATTATGTCAAACTTTAAAATTGGTAAAATGTAATAAACAGATATACAGATTAATACAAAACTGCTGAACGTGACATAAATTCAATTTTAATCTTAGCGAAATTAACATTTTTATTAGTATCTTGGAGATGATAGGCATTGTAATTTTTACGAATAATAACGTTTTTCTTTTAATGCAATTTTAGGTTTTAACATTGCACACTTGAATATTTAATATATAGTCATCACTCGTCAACCTAATTATATATTATGCTAATTAAAAAAAAAAAAAAAGAAATAGAAAATCTCAAAATCGTAAATTGTGTAAGCTAATCAATAATTCCATTTCACTATACTACAACTGTCACAATTTATGAATACATTTTATGATTGCGCAATACCGGCAATCATTAATTATACTAAAATGGGTCAATTGGTGGCTCGCCTGTATATTTTTTTTAAGTATGTAAATATTAACTTTTATTTGTTCTTCGGTGTTCATTGTTCATGATATTTGTCATTATAGAACAACTTGAAAATAATTACTGTATTTCGCCTATTCTAAAAATGCATAATATGATTATAATGGGACACTGCTGTATATAGACTCGCTGTAAACATGATTTAGAAATACAAGTTGTTGTGTACGTGAGCCATAAATATTAAAATAAAATATACATTTAAATAATTATATGACATATAAGTTATAAATTTATAATTATAATATTATACCATTACAAACTACAGTAAACAATCCACGTGATATTCAATGCGATTAAGATTATTATGCTTTACACATTGTGCTTATATTATGCTTTATATACAGCAATGGGACGTTTTGACACTAACGTTCCGGTACGTGGCCACATCGGCGATAAATGTAAGATTTTAAGTAGATAAGTATCATTAAAGAAATAATGTATTAATCAAATACAAAACCATGCAATATTTTCGACTGTTTAATCACGTTGTTAAAAAAAAAATCCAAAATTAATACAAAAATGAATGAGTTAAATAAATAACAAAAATATTAAGTATTTATTAATAAATAACATATAATTTTAAACCAATATTATTTTTGATACCTCTTAAAAATAATATTTTTTTTTAGTCATCAATTCATTTTTTGTGTTTGATAGTGTCTCGAAACGATTTTAATTTCTTTGTGGAGGACTGTTATTTTATAAAATATAGTGATATACTGTTTGTAATAAGTATCATGTCCCAGTTGAAATTCGTTTAACCTAGTGAAAACACAAAATGTAATACTATTATATTTCAATAACAAAATATAGTTCTTCTTTTTTTTTAAATTTTTTAACAATCAAAATACAAATGTTATCAAACCAATACTACTATTCAGAGGCATAGCCAGAATTTTTTTTATGAGGGAGGAGGGGCTAAATACTTTTAACTTGAGTTATTGAAAATCAAAAACAACAACAAAACAAAAATACTGATAATATATTAACGTTGATTTGCCGTTAACGTACTTACTATTTTAAATAATTAAAATTTGTAACACAATTTCCATATTTAAATTTAAATATCTTAAAACAGTATAAAAATACGGCTTATGTAGGCTATAGCCCCTTTAGCCCCCTCTTTGGCTACGCCACTAGTACCTACTATAATTATACCTACTACTACTACGACTACTACTACTACTACTACTTGTATTTTATAGAAAACATTAGAGTATGATTGCATTTAATCAAAAAAATCTCAAATAATATAATATAAATTGTGAAATTTATGTTACGAATGCGTCTATAACAATAATTTATTTGTAAAATTATTTCATAGACCAAAAAAAAAAAAAAAATTAACTAATGAAAACTGAAGTTAAATTAAAAATATCATAGGGCCAAAAAGGTTTGATTTTTAAATTAAAATTTTGTTAATCTATAAATTATAACACATTTCTATGCTACAAGGTTCAAGTTGACTCGAAGAAGAATTCTAGAAACCGATTTGAATTTATCGTAAAGTCTACTCGAAATAAATTGTTTTTACCAGATTTTTGATTTTTTGATTATAATTAATTCAAAAAATGAAATATTTCTTTTTTTTTTAATTATTACTTTTTTAAGATTTAAGAAGATAAAATAAAAAATAAAGGAAAGTCCATCTCAAACAGACTTGATAATAAATTCAAATCTGTTTTTAGAATTATTATCGCTTCATTAGTTCAATGAAATAATCATAACTAAAACATAATATTATAAATAATACATTATATTTTTGTTCATCTCATATAGGTTATGTTTTAATAATTAGTGATATGCCTAATCCAATTTAACAAATTAATTCATTAAAATAAAAAAACATAAAAATCAATTTTCCTATTATTTCAGAAATGCATTTTACTAGTTATTGTTATAATATATATATTCAATATTCATGTTCTATATGCAAAGATCAAGTATTATTAATTACTTATAATTATAAACTATGAAAAATATTTTTTTTCCGAAAGTCATATAAATATTTATGTGTATATATATAATAATAAAACAATAACTTAGAAATAATTGTCGAAAGTTGCTTACAGTCAACAGCATATTATTATAAATTTAACTATGTACATATAATACCTATGAATGTACCTACCTACTAATATTCAATTTTCATTTGAAATTTAGTCATAATACTTTTAATATTATAAATATTTTAATATAACTTTAAGCTACATAGAAAAAAAGTTACATATTATTACTCGAAAAAAAAATAATTACATAATATTTAATATTAAAAGTGAAATTTTGATTATTTATTAAAAATTAATAACAACTTAAGTTATTTTAATAGTTAAATTCACTCCAGACACGTTACCAAAGCCGGCCCTTTAAGAAAAATCAAAGCCTAAATTGACCCTTTCAATTTTATTTTTAAATATTTTAATTATTATGGCATTTAATTGTTTCAATGCATATAAAGTATACTCTGTATAAATTAACAATTGCATAACAAATTTTCCAAAATTCTGTATTAGGTCATCTGTTACTGTAATAGTTTTTATTTAAATATATACTCAGGAGAGTTTAGTTACATAATACATACAATTTTTCAAACGGATAATTCCCTAAATAATAAAACAAAGAGATTTTTATGTGTACATTTGCCACATCTAATAACCTGTTGGCCGTTAACATGTTTATAAATTATCTTTACAGGACGTTCCATAGTTAAAATAGTTTGTTTGGGGACATCTGTTAAATCTTTGTTAGTTGCTTCTATTCTAAACGCTTCAGAATCATGACAATGTCTTTTAATAGACAATTTTAATACATTAAAATTATTTACACAAACATATAATATATATTCAAGCCGAACAAAATAATTCTTTTCGACGACATCGCTAAACCTTTTTTCTTTCCTCACACTAGATTTATCATAAATATATATATATATATATATATGTTTATAAAACTTTAATAATTATGATCACGTTTTTATTGGCTTGTACTTTGACTTTTGTAATACTTGAAAATATAATGATAAGCACAATAGAAACACACATAATATGACGCCGCCGCAGTGATGCATTAGTGAACTGCATATCTGCATCGTCGGTGAAGAACCTTTTCGAACCATTTTATAATCATTAGCCGTATTTTGTTTATGTTCGATAAATACCACTACCATCACTTGAGTATAATAATAATTATTAACATATTTACATTAAATATCATTGTTATATCGCTAATATAGTCTAGCACCGAATCGTCCGATAGCATTGTCATTTCCACGAAATGTCCAAGATCCGCATTATATATAAAGGTACCTATGTCTATGTATAATTAATAATTATTACCAATATGCTTATTATAATTGTTGGTCGCAAGACGCAAGTTTAACATGCACACATAGTATACCTATTTCTTATAATCTAACTTAGAATTTAATTATATAACAAATTATTAACATTCTAAAATTAAATTTAAATCTTGCACAATAATATTGGTGTAAGTATTAATGTTTCAACATGATATAAGAATATATTTGTATAACTTATAGGTTATATAGAAAAATACATATAACGCAAAGCACTCTATATTATGAAAAATATGACAATTCGTTAATACCTACCTACAATAGCTACATCAATACCGGATCTCGCCACAATATTGTCATGGTCACAACTGAGGTTTTAGATTTTTTTTTATACAGAAATACCGAATAATATTTATTATTTAATGTTTATTTATTCAATTTATCATAATTTTATTATGATTAAAGTGCTTTGATAAGTTCTACTACACACACTATATTATTATATTACCTACTATAATAATATTGTATGAACTGATTTGATTCGATTGTGGTTAGAATTTAGAAAAATAAAAACTTAGGTTTTAATTGATTTTTAAAATTTTGATTTCCAAAAACTAAGGTTAATTTAGAATGCTAAAATGTATATGTAGTATTGTATTTAACAAAATGTAACAATACCTATTAACATATTATACTTAACTGTTTTAAAAAAAATATATATATATATTCAAGGATTTTTTCAAGAAGGTACTTTCAACCTTATAGTATGTGCTTATATACATATTCTTTAGATTAATAGCAAATGCATAAATATAACTATCTAAATACCTAAAATATTATCGAATTATTTAATTAATATAAATACTATGATTCAATACACTCTTATAGTTCTTACACTGACCTTGAGAAAATAGATACTTACTAGTATAAAATGCATAAATAAATAACTGTATGATAAGTATGTTGAAAAAACAATTTAATATGTATTTCGAACAAAAAGAAAATATGTATAAGGTATATAAAAAATTATACCAATGGTACAATCATTTGCCATTTTCATTATTTCATAAAAAAAATATGTATATTGATTTCAACTATTTTACAAATAGCAATTGATGAAATGCAAAATATATTTAAAAAAAAATGTCTTATAAAATTAGTAACATATGACAGTGAAAATGTGAAATAGTAGTAAAATATAATAATTTAGAAATAATAATGACATTAATAAATATGTACCTACTATGATATTTAAAATTATGTGATGGTACATTTTGTTTTCAACGCGTTTGTATAGAACAACACGTTGAGTTGATCAAATAAAAGAAGAAAATAACACATTTTCAATAAAAATAAAAATAAATAGGTCTAAGACAGATAGCATCAGTCAATAACAATACCTACCTATAACAATAATATTATGACAATAGACCATTAGGAAAAAATTATGATATTATAATTATGTCCGAAGTATATTAAACACATAAGGAGACTATACGAGTGAAATAATCTATAATTTATAATGCTAACACTCATATAGTCAACATATCTCTTTACAACACCTCTTCACGTGTTGTAAAAATTATGTAAAGTATGGGTTGGTGTCTCGCGGTGTTTATGCATATCGATTAATTTATTTCTTTTGTCAGATACGCTGTTTCCGGCCCCGGACCTATAGTAGTCGTTATTATTGCGATGGTAGAATTCACTTTATCACTGGATCCGTAAGAATGAAATATGTCAACCAAAGATGCATATGCCCCAGAAATCATGGCAAATAAAGCGAGTAAAATGATGGCCACGTCCTTGGCAGCTGTCAATCGGCTCATACCCTTCTTTCTGGTACCCAATTCATCACTGCTCATCCTCCTTTCCTGTTGTTGTTGTGTAATACCACCACATTCTATACTCATGTCGTCAAACATCGCATAGTTATCGACACCGTCAAATCTTAAATCGTTTTCTGAATCTGAGTCCTCGTTATGGTCACCATTATCGTTGAAATGGTTCCAAAATACAACCAAATGAATTGCAGCCGGGCACAAAAGTCCCAGGATGGAGAAAAACACTGCCCCGAATAAAGAGATGATGGGGGCAAGGTTGGGTACGATAGCAGCAATACCAACTGCAATAAATATATCAAATAAATATGAGTATCGGTACACTAGAACGACATTATATCAATATAATATGGTACTGTACAAGTGCCCAGGATCATTAAGGCCCGCATGACATAATACTCCCAGTCCACGAACTTTTCTTGCTCATCCAGTTCTTCTTCAGTCTGTTTTTTCTCGTTGTTTGTTGAATGGTTCATTGTTGAAGTAACCGTGGTCATGGTCACTATAGTACCGGCAATGGCGCTTACAGTGGAAGTTTCTTTATCTGTCGTTGGAGTGCAATATTTGGCATCCAATTTACGTTTATGTAGCCAAGGCCCTAAGCGAGACCAGACGATCTCACTGGGGACACAAAACTGCAAGCCATATGAGAAGAGTATCGACAGTGTGACCATGATCTTAACTGCCTCAGCAAATCTATTATTTGAAACGGCCAAAAGAATTACAATTATTAATATCACTATTACTAACCTGTCTATCTTCAGTTTTATTATTGATTACTAGTTACAATACAAAAAATACGTACAAATCATTGGGAAGATTGAGCGTAATCGAACCTTCTGTGGTATTTCCGAAACGCAAATATCCCAGGAAACCAGCCACCGAGTATAAAAATACGACTAGAGTCATGGCAGCATTCAACACTCCGCACGGGCGGGCCCGGAGAAAATGCTCTGGGTGGCGCATTGAGTTCTCAATCGGTAGAACCTGTCATATAAGAGTATTATTATCGAAGTAATTATACATTAATTGAAATTGTCTGAAATATAATACATACGGTGCCGATACCCTCCATGGCAAAGACAACAGTAGCAAAGAACAGCGGCATGTGTGCAATAGTGCCAACCCATGGGCGTGATGCCATATCTGGCAATGGTACTGCTGCTAGCACAGCTTCTTTGCTGGAAAATGGACTGACACCGACCACCACCCACACCATGGAGCAACCCAAGCCGACTAATATAAATGTTGTCGCCACGGCTGAGAAGGGGACCAACACTCGGAGTGAACGAATGATGCCGAGAGGAAGAATCGGCAAGGCGAGTCCCAAGATCCAGGTGCGAATGGAGAAATGCCACTCTTCAGGCGTGTGGTTGTCTGCGACCTGGAATAAGTCAAAGTAAAAATATGATGAAAGCTGTTTCATGTTAATATAAAGCTGTTATATACCTGTTTGAACGACGCCGAGACGAGTATGACGTACACACAGTTACCGAAATAATATGTGCAAAACAATGCAGCATTAACAAACCCTCTTTATCGTGAAGTTTTTGTAGATTATTAAATGAACAGCAACATAACAATAACAATTATTTGTAGTCACAGGACATAAAAAAAAAAATGTAAGAATATCGTGTTATTATTTATTGTGTATTTTTTGAAAATATAAATTATACGTTCTGACACTAGCAATATGATACAAAAAAAGATTTTAACTCAAACTAGACAAATAATTAAGTTTTTTACTTTAGAAATAGTTGTTAGGTTTTATTTGTTTAATTGTTATAGTTTTTCCATAAAATATTACAATTTTATAGAGCTAGTATTTAAAAGAGATAGATTATTCGCAATAATATCAAATATGTATATTGTATAAGGTAATACAATCGAAATATTATAATTTATGTGAATATATTTAATTTTGTTGCTAATTTAAAAATAATGAATACGAAGACTTGATTATTTTACCGATAAAATATTAAATAAATGTGTAAAAATTGTAATTAATATTTGTAAATTTGTCAATAAGAGCCCAGTCCCTATAATTACAAATGAAAAAATAATAATAACTTTATTCATTTATTGTAACAATAACATTCATAATTGACATTTTCGAAAATAGATTACAATATTACAGCTACTCCTAAAAGCAGACCTTGTGCTGGGGTAGCGATTCTTATCGGTTTACATATATATATAATAATTTACAGTTTATTTAAATTTAGTTTTTAATAAAGATTTTTTGTACCAGAAATGCTCAACATTTTCATTATATTATTGATTTAACGTTGAATTTTGGAAAATGTACTTAGGTTATTGGTTTAAACAAAAAAAAAATGTTGAGATATAAGTTATAGCTATTATAGTTGAACTATAGGTATATATAACTTCTTAGTGAATTAAAATCTATTATCAGGATTTTTTCTAGTAGGTACCAATTTATTATATAATTGCTAATTATATTGGATAAAAATAACTACCATGTTTATGCATGATATTTGGTTATGGATTAAATAGAAATCTTGTACGCTGAATATACATTCTTGAGTATTTGATAAAGGCATATATATATATGTGTGTGTGTGTGTGTGTGTGTTCATCTAAAACCAACCTTCAAAGGATATTTCTTAGAATAACTAGAAGGTCAGATTTATGATGTTATATTCGATATAGTAAAATAGCACGCAGAGCTGTTAGCTTAATTTTATAATAATAATTAATACTCCATCGTCATACTTGGCGAACGAGGCCCAGGCGCGAAATCGGTGCGGACCAGTCTTAAATGCCAAATAAGCGGTGTCGGCGAATCCGAGGGCTGGACGACGTGTACGACGGGCCAGTGTTTGTGAGCACAGCACCTGGGAAAAGAGTAATACGTTTAATAAGTATTGGAAAGTTATTTAACCTATGTTAGAAATTACTGTAACAAAATTAATTTTTATGTTATTTAATTACATTTTGTAGTAAATAATTTATATCACATATAAGTTATTTTTCGTAGTAAATTTTCTAAATTACTTGTTATTATTTTATTTAACGCATTAGAACTTAGAAGTATCATTTGATAAATTATTAGTATATAAGATGTAAATATATCATATATCATATAAATATGATTTTTGGTATTAACCAAGCACTAGTTTTAAATAAGTAATATAAAAAATGTATATTGTTATTTAAAATAAATATTAACGTGTTTAACATTTAACAATATTATTGTCTTCATTGGTTCTTAAATAAATATTTTATATAATTTAATATTGTTAATTATTATTACGTCGTTCATATATTATGATAACTAATAAATAATAATATAAGTTATAAGTTGCTGCAGTATTTAAAAAACAGTGTGTTGTTGTATTACGTGTGTAACAGGCATTAACAGCATTAATAACATTAAAACGTAATCAAATTTACCTATGCTATAAAAACGAAATAACTTTATTAACATTTTTTTGCGAAATAGTAATAGAATAACCGAAAAATTATAAAAGAATATCATAATGACAGCCTGTAGAGCTACGCAAATTATAGACCATGGCAGTATATTAGTAAGCGTGTATTAAAAATAAAACGGCGCGGATACTACATTCATTTGAAACTGCGTTACAAATTACATTATTACATTACTACGTGTACATGAAAAGAAAAGCTTGGCCTTCGGACAGCAGTATGCCGACTGATTTTCAGTGCTGTGCATATTGTTTACTGAACTACTCCGGTATACCACTAATAATTGAGTTGGTTACTTTAATGTTTTCAAATTGAATTGATTCAAATGATTTATCAATTGTTGTATTCGAAAAACAAGAATATTTTAATATTTATATTGCTATCAATAATTTATTCATACATATTAGTAAAATAGTTGGACGAACTAATTTTAGAAAAATTAAACGCATACAGTTTTAAGTAAATAAATAAATTTAATTTAATATATTATTACTAGCTATTATTAATTAATTTAAGCCTTGTATAGTTAAAACTAAATTTGTTCGTGATTTTTATGAATTTAGTAAAAGTTTTTAAAAATTGTGACTATATATTTACGGGGGGTTTTTTTTTTTTTTTTTTTTGAAATAGGCTATAATAAATTTATGTGGAACCTTAAGTTATATTAAATTTTAAAGCTTTTTTAGAAAAAAAATCAATACATAAATTGAAAATAAACTACATTTCAAATATCTATTAAATGCATAAAAAAGGCCAAAATTTAAAATCACCTTTAATTCTAATATGAATATTTAGTGAAAGTTTTAAGTATTTACAGCTATTTAGTTTTGAATTACAACAAATAAACAATAACTTTTTTTTTCCAATAACTGGTAGGTAATTATACTTAATATTAATTTTTTTGTATTATATTAGTAAGCTGTTTCCTATTTAGACTATTTTATTAATGACCTCCCATAAATATAATTTACTACCCAAAACCCTTCAAAGTTTAAGGTTAAAAGGCGGTTATAGATACAAAAAATATTTATATTATACATTTCATTGTAAAAATAATACATTTGTTGCTCTGCTCAGAATCTAAAAATTATTGAATACCATAATCTAAAATATGCGTACATCGAGAGAACAGTAAGATGAAAAAACATCGTCGAAGTTAATTTTCTTTGAATAACAATTATATAATATTAAACAATAATATTTTTTTGTTTGCCGACCGATAAAATGCAGGTGACATACTTATTATGACATGAGTTCAGAGAGTGTCTAAACTGTACACAGTGTGATAGTTTTCTGTCAATTTTAGCATTTCATTTAAAACAATATTTGAAGTACGTACTTGTGTCTAATACGTTATAACAACAAAAGATTTTTTCAAATACATTTATCATTAATTATGTATTTCCGAATGAGCTTTTAATGCTTTTCATTTTTTTTTTTTTTTTTATTGAATGGCTATGTATTTATTTTTATCTATTGTACTCTACATTGATAGACAAACTATCTTTTAGGTACGTACAACAACATAGTATTACCGTACATATAATAATGATATGCTTGGCGAGTGCGAACGGACGTGCGTGCTTATAGGGTGGAATCGATAGGAACGATCGTATGAAACACAGAGCGGTCCGCTGTATTATAATACTCACCAGGAGGTAAATGCAGTGCGCGCACAGTGCCCCGATGGCGGCCGTCCCGAATAGGCCAAAAATGAGCCCGCCATTTTTGAACGCGTTCGGCATGGCGAGGACGCCGGAACCGAGACTGCTCTTTATCAGATGTAATAAGGCGCCGGTCGCACTGAAAAACCGTTTTGTATTTGAAACGTGGGGCCGCGGGATGGATACAAATAATAATAATAATCTGGTTTGTAACTCACGTGGTCGAGTTGGAGTTGTCACGCATCTGGAACGGGTCGTACGGCAGCTGCTTTTCTCCACCCTTGACATGATGCCACCCCTGAGTTCCGACGTTGCCGTCGCAATCGTTGCCGTTGTTGCCGTTTGCGCCGCGGCCCTTCGAATTTACTGTGTGTTTCATACTGCGGGAGATGCCAATAAACGTTCGTTAATTATTATAGGTATCCCTGTATATAGTCATTAGGTAATACCTATATATTATGGGCGGGACGTTGATTTGTCGTCATTATAACGATATGGTATCTTCGGTTATGCATGCGAATCGTCATGTCGGTATCATAGTATTATAATATAATGGTTTTATATAGATGATGGAGAGAGAGAGAGAGAGTACTTCGACAGACAATTGTGCCCAAAACGACAATATGATAAAAATATAAGCAATTCCATTGAACAGAATATTATACCGCAGGTATGATTCATATTTAATATTTTCTAAATCAAACGTACAATGTACATTACCCAAACAGCTAAAGTCAAATTTTTTCATCGGGTATTGTACTTTCAATTTATTTCAAATATTCAAATCGATTTCTATTATTCAATAATCGAGATTATAATATTATTATTTTAATTACATACAATTTTTAATAAAAATGATCCAATCTTAAGTTATATGTACATTTTACTCGCAAGCATGAGATATAACATGTTAATGGCAATAAACATCAATCATATTATGGAAACAATATCTCTTAATAAACTTATATATATATATTATTCAAAATCGCTGTTTAATATACAAATACAATTTTAGTTATTTGATTAAAAAAAAAATCAATTATTTTTTTAATTGGGATGAAATATATAGGCCACCCAGTGGAATTCTAGGTACACTGATCTACATAGTTTTCCAATCTCTCCATAAAGATAAAAATATATAGTAACATGTAAGTCTCGTATAATTGATTGATATCATAAAAAATCTTTGGAATTATAATTAGTAATATACAAAATATATAACTAATTGAACATAAAAAAAATCAATTCAAATCTATATGAAGTCTCAATTAAAAAAAAAGAACAATTTTAAATATTATATATATATATATATATATATGTATATATTGCAGGGCACTGAAATATATTGTCCCCTATAATAAACTGTTGGTTCAAATAAACCCTATATATTATGTGGCTTTGCATCCTGCCATACTCTCTCTATGTGCAATATTATACTGAATGGGTGGCATTCAACGCTTCGATATATTATATATTTTTTATTTGAATGGTATGTGTTATTATTTATTTTTTTTGTTTTGTTTTTATTGAGATGTCTTTTGATGTATTCTTAATGTACAAGTGTAATAATCATAGTATTTTTTATAGTGATTATAAAAAAAAAAATCATTATGTTTTGAATTTTGATAAGACTACTATACATTTTATAAATTGTAATCAAATAAAAGAGTTAAAATACTTTAATTCGTTTAGGTTTTTTTTTTTTGATCAACTGTAAAAGCAAATACATAAAATAGTTAATTTTAAAATTAATAAAATCATATTATGTTATAGTTATGTTTATAATTAACTTTAAAATGATGATTTAGTATTTTGAAAATTATGTTATTAACTACCTCATACACCATCGTCAATAAGTTTAACTCAAAAATAGGTATTCATTCAAGTTTCATCCTACTATCTCACTTAGTTTTAAACTTGGATTTTGCGTTTATTATATTTATATGTGTATAAGAAAAGAATATTTTATGTTATATTTGGATATTTTGCAATGTATTATTGACTATCGTGTTAAAAATTCATAATAAATATATCTGTATAGTTTAAAAATGTACATATATATATAATATTTTCTGCAATCTAAAGAAGCTGTGCAACTTTTTTTTTTTAAATAATTTTATTTATACTAGCGCAAAATGCATAATATAGTATGTTATTAATATCATTGAAATAAATAAAAACCATATACCTGAATATAAAATTTATAAATCTTAAGTATTAATAATACATTATTATACAAAATATTAATATTCACATATTATTATATTTTATGGCTATACTTAACATATTTATTAAAATATATTATTTTAGAATTAACTTTGGTTGCTTTTATTAGGTAATAAAAGCACTTATAATAATATGTAATACTCAAATTTAAAATTAATTTATGACTTTTTATGAACTATAGTTGCTTGTTTCATATAACGAGCCAGCACAGTACTATTCAAATAATAATTAAAAATTTTTCGATTAATAATTGTTTAAAACATTTCATAAAAATGTGTTTCTATTAAACATATAAAAAACTGCTTATAAATCATGAATGTAAGTTAGCGTCCTCATATAACACGATAAAAAAAGTTAGAGCACTCGCCTTCAATGACTATTTAGTTTTCGACTTGTCATATCTTACATAATAAATCGTAATAGGGCAAAGTAATATTTATCAAAATGCTAAAGAAATATTTGTTTAGTTTCGATTAAATAAGTACAAATATATACTCGATTACGATTGGAAGTAAAATATATGTTAAAAAATGTTAACATTGAGTGCTCATCAAACAATATATTTTGTTCTTGTGTCTTTTTAACGGTAAATGTGTGTAAAAGTCTATAGCGATATCATTCAAAGGGGAAGACTTTTACCTGTATAGGTACTATAAATTGTGCCTTCGTCAGCATACGCACGATTATGAACATGTATTTATATATGCTCGTATTTTATGGACGCAAATAATGACGACAAATAATATAAAAAAAAATAAAATAAAATAATAACGCGAAATAATAACTGTTTACACTCGTCGAATCACTTCAACTTCAAGAGCATGTACCTACATGCCAGCATAAAAAAAATATACAATCCACTATTCGCCGTGCTTTCGCGTAGTCGTTATCTTACGCAAGACACAAACACGCGGCACCTGAAGCCTAATCGTCCCACTTATGCATTTCTTATTTCCTTACCGTTGTTACTGAGAGTAAAAGCTTTTAACAAAAAATGTTTACATCCTCTCGAGATTCGAGGGAGCGGTGGCGGCCACTCGATCTAAATGACGGTTGCGTCACGCACCACAACGCTTTGTATATCTTACTCATAATCATACTCATAGGTACAACAAGTTGCGATACTTATATCCCATATTTGCAAGAAAGACATTACACGTGTAGATACACGCGAAAACGACAAAATAAAAAAATCGACTGATGAATTGGAAAAAAAAAAAAGAAAGAAAAAACGACTCATACCTTTAGCAGCTGGGGCTGCGGGTGGTGGTGATGGCGATTTTGGCGTATGCTATTGCTAACGGTGCTGCAGCAGAAACGCTGCGATTTTCTTTTGTTCGACGCAATTGTCACGGTCGCTGTTGCTGCTTTTCTCGTCCAGTCGTTGCGGTTTCCGGTAAATGGTATCCGGCGTGACCGCTGTACAGAAGTAGCGGTCGTCGGTCGGATGTGAGTGATTGTCGACGACTGAACAGATTTTAGACTACTTAAATGCGTATACGAGTAAAATATATGACGACGAAGGCGACAATTATTATCGATATATAATTTAATTAATTTCGATGCTAATTACGCGTAGACTGCTGCTATATTATAGTTATTATCTATATCAGCGACTTCTATAATATGCTCTTTAAGTCAGCGGTGGTGAGACCAACTGTTCGGTCGATAAATGAAGCGAAGTCGAGTTGCTGCTGCTGTCGTTGCTGGCTTGTGACTGTTACGCCTACCACTAGACGAAACTATAATAATATGTCGATGAATGAACGAATTTGACAACAGAATGTAATAATAATATTGTATATAGAAACGATATAATTATAATGAGTGCGTAGATTGCACTAATTTGTCTTAATGATAGAATCAATCGAAGCAGCTATACGTTCCAAAGTGGCGATGACGGCGGCACCTCATCGTAATGACAATGGCGATAACGCGCGCGATAATAATTACTCTGACCATGGGCGTCGAGAGAGCAGTACGCGTAACCGAATGCGATTTGAACGCGCAGAAAATCGAACACCAATATTATATTAAAATACCGTATAGTATGCAAATGCCAATAATACATCGTATAATATATATTATTACACGCTATCACCTATATAAACGACGATGATAATGCTTTTAGCATGTGTAGAGGTACCAGACGCCTATTGTCCTACAGTTAAATAATTGTACGCCGGGATCACCTATTGATTTTTGTATATTAAATCGATTTCGGTTATCGCGTTATTAACATATACTTATTAAAATAAATAATAATATAATAGATATTCACTATCCGTATATCCAATTATTTTAAATACCTACGAGTTCGTAATTGTTATGGCACGATTTATTATTTGCGTGTTAATTATAAACGTTCTTTACGAATTATTTTATCAAAACAATATAGTATAATATTATTATTTTTGTCATTTAAAATGGCAGAATCAATATATTATAATTTATTATAAAAACCTATACTTATACAATATATGGATGACTTTTTCTATCGAGTAGTTTGTCCGTTTAATTTAAGTAGCCCATATTATACTCATTGTACCATACTGCAATAGAGCACAGATTATCTGTCTTTGGAAAAAACTAAGAGTATTCAAGACTCGAGATTCAATATTCAAAGTTTACTCGATGTGAACAAGTTGGTTTTAAGCAACCAGTCATATTTGTTTACATTTGTTTAATAATGTAATTCAAGAATAGCCTTATGAGACAATAATGAAGGCACTGGAGCGAACGTTAATCAGCTTGCTATAATTAACAAGCTATTCCTTTGTTTGTACCATTAATAAAATATAAACTACAATATAATTTATGTTTTTAAATCTACGCTCCATTTCTGTGGTTCTTATAATAAATAACTACTACGACATTAAAAAAATTATAACCGTAAACGATAGTTGATAAATATAAAATAATTATTATTTCAATCGACATTTAGATGAAATATAATGTTGTATATAATGTTTTAATAAATGTTAATAAAATAATAAGTAATAATATTTAATATAATATCATTTTAAAACACGCCTTGTGATTTTGATTTAATTTTGATAACATCAAGTTATAATTTTTTCTTAAACATTATTATTTATGTTTAATCTGAATTATATTATATATTATGAATAACTAATGAAATTACCAAATAATAATATAAAGTAATACATTTAGTAAAGATTATCTATTACTACAATATTAATTTCATACTTAATATTAATATATTATTCGTATCTATAATCTATAACTAGTGTTTGCTTTAAACATTATATTTAGAGTCTCACATCTCTAGAGTGACGTGTTTTATGATCTATTATTTTAGAGTAGTTAAAAAGATTTAATCTTTAATTTCAAGAGTGGTATCTGGTAGAAAATGAGATTTAGTTGATCAAAAAGAAAAATAAAAAAAAAAAATACGTAGTACAGGAATATTATCTATCGCTAATTTTTGATGAAATCAATTTTGTTATATTGTTGTAATTAATGTAAATCAATCACGAAAAACCAAATGTACTTGAATTTTTCACCAATTAATAAATATTTATATTAATGCTCTCAGACATAGCGATACTTGGTATGTGTTGATATAATATCAATCATTGTTGTGAGAATACTATTATAGTATGATTTTATTTTTATTAAATATTAATTAGTATGATTATGTAGTTGTGGTATACAGTGAAATGTTGAAATTACTTAAAGGTTTTTTTTGAATACTTAGATCGTATCAATTATCATGGAAATACTGTAACCATTAAATAAAATAATAAATAACCCGGCATTTGCAATTTAAGTAAACCAGATAAATAATTTAAAAAGTTATAATGTTTATTGAAATAATTAAAATAAATATCCATTCGATGTTCCTAGATAGAATTATAATTTTTAACTTAATTTTATAAGCGTTTAAATTAACTTAAATTATTGAGTACTTTTTATCGTCATAGGTTTTTGAGAAAATTTATTTTTAAGTGCTTTAATTTATCTGTTTTTTTTTGAAAACTTACCTTTTGGTATATATGTTTTTATCTTTTCATTGAGACATTTTAAACATTTTTCTGTTCCTGGTTTTACATTAAAAGAATAAACATTAAGTAATAGTAGCTACAAATTACAATATACACACCAATAAATTAAACATGAGTTTTAAATATTATAGGTAGTTACACAACATATTTACTGTTAAAAATTAATTAGTATTTCGATAATATGCGGTGAAAATAAAACTTTTGTATTTTTAATTTTTTTATGCATACATACCAATATAATGGGCATGATGAGTAAAGTTGAGTACCGAGAAGCGGTTAAACATCATGATATTATGTTTTCGATACTACAATAGTTTTAACTTTTAATGACCTGCATTATTGAAACATAAATACAGTTACCTATTTATAAAAATAATTATTTTATTTTTATGGTAATGCGCCTTCGTTATCTCGAAAATTATAAATGCGCTTTGCTATATCATAATTGTTTTTAACTATTTAAATGTAGACATATGTATATAATACTACATAATACTATAATCTACGTGTATATACGTAGACTAAGTTGTTAATACAGTAAGTATCTTGTTATTATTAATATAATGTAACACTGTGTCATTCAAACAAACCGTGTAAAATGTAAATCTACAAATTACAGGAATTTTTCAAGACTAACTGCAGTTTTTCTGTTTACAAATTGAATCAAAAATTAATGTGGTTAAATTTCCGCAACTACTGTCGAGATAACCTACAAATAACATTAGAAACAAATGTCTGAATAGCTTAGTCAATAAACGCATTTAATATACTTTTGTTTTGTTCAGACAACAACAAATTAAGTCCCAATCGTAGTTAAATCAAAATGTTTTAAAAATAATTTATATATTGTAATTGCATAATTGTCCACGGCGAGTAGGTAGGTAATACGCGTATCTAAGACGTATTGTACACATGAAACGCTGTTGATTTAATAGTTTTTGTTTTTCACAACAAGTTGTTGAATGACGATTTTAGTTAAAATAAAAATTATATTTCACTATTTTAGTACAATATATTAAATTTAATAATTTAGTTTTTGTAATAAATAATAGGTAAATGTATTTTCCAAAATAAAATAACTATATGTTTATAATTTCTAATTTCTAAATCTATGCGATTTTTTAAAATGTTTAGTATATAAATTAGTTGTTTTTAAATATATTTTTGTATTTGTTGAATATAAAATATGCATATAGAACTAGGTATTATATCCATGATAGGTCAAAATTTTAAAATTTGTTTACTTTAAAGTCAATAATTTTTTTGAGACAAATGGGAAAATTGTTTAAGTATCATTTATCATTTATTGATTAATTTTGGTTTATTTTGAATTGATACAATTATAATATTATTCCTAGTCCCTATACACTATAGAAACTTAAAATGTTTACCAATTATATAGTATACAAATATTATATTAATACATTCAATAATTTTGAAAAAAATTATAGAATATTGATAATTTTTTTTGCTAGTTTAGAATTTCGAATAATCTAATTTTTTATTTGGTTTTATTGTTAAATATAATATGTAATATTATAATTAAAACTTATAGAAGACCAGAAAATTTAATAGAACGTTAATTAAATAATAATTTATATAATTTTAACAATAAAAAAATAACGTGGAAGAAGCAGTAGCTTTTATTGGTGAATCGGTACGTAGGCATTAATAATTATTGTAGGTATCATTAAAAATAATTTACATTTTTTTATAGAATTTTTTTGAATTGTAATAATTTATATGCATTATAGTTAATAATATTATCCAACCAAAAATTGCATATTTTTTTCTATTTTCTTGTCATAGTATTTATTATTAATTTTGATTTTGAAACAAAAAAAAAAATATGTGTATACAAACAAAGTTGTTGATACGTATCACTTACTCGTTCAAGAATATTAATGTTGACATCTCGTTGATATACAGTATATAATATTTATATATATGTATAATATATATATATATATATACATACTAGTAAAACAAGGGTAAGTATTTGATCATGTTTTGAAAGACCATTGGGCATTGACGTTTTTATATAAGATATACAACTCATAATAAATATTAAGTTCATTGTAAATCGAAATACTATAGCACCATTAGGTCGTAATCCAAAATTCTATCATTTTTTTTTTGTTAAATATAATTGACAAAAATCGATGTGAATGCAATAGTATGAGACTAAATTTCAATAAAATACTTACTGTTTTTAATGGAAATAAAAATCAAATATTTTTCTTCTTTAAATATTAATAATAAAAGCTAAGATGGTCCCTGTTATATATTATGCAATACATTCACACTAATAGTTCATTTTATTTGAATTTCTTCGATTAGGTCATTTTTTGCTTAATAATAATTAAATAATTGTGTACTTATCCATATTTTTCTATTTATTTATGTTTATTTAGTCTCAAACTTTATTGTAATTTAAATACCATAAGAAGTTTAACACGAATACTTATAAAAAAACTATAGTATATTTTGTTCTTATTTGAAATATTACACAAATAAGTAATAGTGCTGAAGAAATATCTCAAAAGATTTAACTTAAACTGCTGACAATTCATATATTAATAGTTACATTAGCATTGAACTGTATTATTTAACTATATGCGTGTAATATTATGCTTATATATTATATATTTAAATATCAATCAATTATGTTTTAAAAATAACATTAAATTTATGACTCTAATATTGCGTAAATATTTATCATTTAGATACTTAACTGTTAGTAGCAGGAATAAGGATATTATGATAGCTGTATAGGATAATATTGAAGTGATTACAAATAACACAAAACATAGTAATATTATTTTTTATATTAATGAATTAAATCTACAAAAATGAATAAAAATAATAGTGAAATATCGATAAAAAAAACTATTATAAATTAGCGTGCAATTAAGTAAGAAATTAAAATGTCTCTGTTTTTAAACAAAGAATAGCGTTTAAAAACCGAAAATAGAACAACTTTATAGCTTAATAGTTAAGACAATATAGTGGATCTACGTATATTCTATCAAGTGAAAATAATATTATCTCGATGGACAATATCGTTGAAGCTATTTATAACTAACGAGTGCTACAGTAATAATACTAAAATATGTGCAGTCATTAATATTATGACTTGTAATAATTGTTTGTGTAAAAAAAAAATATATTAAGCTGTGATTGTACTTAGGTACTGGTTTTGAGATACTTGAGCTTGCTTAAATAATTTTCGAGAATATAATATTCTCTCTCCATACAAACTGTTCTCAAGCAAAATAAAACTTATTATTATATTCTAAACGTCTAACTATAAAATAATACATAGTCGTAATTTTAAAAGCATTACGCCGAAGTTTGAGAAAATTCTAAGACCACTGCAGGCACGCTGTGGCCCGGAGACTGAGATATAATTTCACGTAAATTATAGAAGGCTCCGCCGGTCAGTGCAAACAAAGCCAGTATAACATATGTAAAATTTTTCACATGTCGCAAAGCTCTGCGGATAGCCAGGTTCCTACTGGCTTTATCAGTTTTTGCAACCTTTGCGGTCAGCGCCGCCGCCGACGCTAATCCACTTCCGTCCTCCACAGCTGTACTATCACAGTAGTTCATCTCTCGGTGGTTGTCTTCAAAGTCATCTTCGCTTTCTGGATTCCAGTACCAAACGGTCTCTAGTGCAGCAGGTACTATGAGACCAAGTACTGAAAAACCGACCGAACCAACAAGGGAAATCATAGGCCCGACGTCGGGTACCACAGTCGCTATAATCACTGCAATCACACATAAAACGATAAAATCGTATTAATAACTTTTAAAAATTGAACGCAAACTTGGATCAATATTTTGTCGATAATTTGTTAGCTGGTAAAGGTTGTAATTAAAATGTATGATAATACGATTTTCCTAGTCGACAAGTATAAAGTCACACATTTAGTACATTACAGTATTTTATAGGTAAATGCCTACACTAGATACTTTTCGAAACACTTACCCGTTCCAACGATCAAGACAAATCGCATAATATAGTAATCAAGACTCGTTTTTGTCTTTTCTATTACCACAACTTTCGATCCGTGTTTCCGTACAGCTTTTTTCACTTTCTTCTTTTTAATCCACGACCACACTAGATCCGCGGTAACGGTTAGCTGGAGTCCGTAGGTCATGAGAATTCCTAAAGTAACTACGATTTTTACAGCTTCAGATAATCTGTAAAAACACGAAATCGACATTAAAAATATAATAAATAATAATATAGCATTAATGTTACCGGCAGCGTCACGAAACGCGCCGTAATGATAATGTATAGGTAATATATATGCACAATATGCCAACCTGTTATTCGGAGGCAAATTGAGTGGCAAGCTTCCCAGGCACCGTTCGCCGTATCGTATGTACCCAAAGAAGCCCAAAGCGCCGTTGAGTAACACGATGATAAACATAGACCAGTGCAACGTGTAAGTTGGCGGTCCAGCAAGCTCAAGTGGATTCTTCATTGAGTTTTCGATGTGCATAAGCTATATACGTAATATGAACCGATTTAAGAATGACGCAGGATACATGGGCGGTTAACATATTCAACAAAATAACAAAAATACTTAAATAATTAAAAATATTTAAATTATAGCATTATATTATCCTTGAACAATTGTAATCATCTAATTTGAAATTATATAATGATCTAATTGGATTTTCCTATACATATATATTATATAATATTAAAATACATAAAATGCACTGGCTATTTTGACCATTTAACAGAAGCAATTATTTTAAATTTTTTTTTTTTTGAACAATCCAAATTTGATTTCCTTTTTATTTTGGACCAAAAACTAACAATATAGGCGTGTTTACTGGAGCGGCCATGTAAAAACCATGCGCGAATAAAAGTTGTGCGGTGTGTACCCTGCAGTACCATGTACCTACCTATAAATTTTGATTATTTGTTTTATATTTTGAAATTTTTTTAACATATAACAAAACATAAATGTTTCACATTTGTTTAACGATTTAAAAATTTGTTGTGCCCTCTCGGTCACCAAATTCTGAACATGCCTATGACTAACGACTCGTAAAGATTCAGTTTTGTGAATCAAAAACAAAGAAAAAGTATTGTACTGTTATACACTAACTATTCACTAAAATACTAATTTATAATAATAAGTTAATAATTTATTAATTAATAAAAAAAATACATATATCTTAATGTGCGTAATTGACGATTATTTAAAAAATGAATAACTAGATGTTCATTAACTTATAGAATCAAGAATATTCTTGATCGTAAGAACTGCTCCAAAATGAACTTTATAATTAGATAAAAATCAAGATAATCGGATAATTAGTTTCAGAGAACATATGTGAAAGATTTCCATTTTCAAATTTATATATATATATATATGGTTATAAAATTCATTTTTGTTGCTAAAATCAAAATAGCTAAAATATAGTTAATTACTTAAATTATTAATTATATGAATATACTACAATAATCATTTTCACTACGTATTAAAACCGGGCCACGTTTAATTCATCTTATATTTATTGCTTAGAAAATAACTTGTTAAGTATTCTATAGTTATTATTTAATTTCTTAGTCAGACCACTAGTTAAATGTTATCAAAGATGTGTAAGAATTTATGAACATGTTTATTTAAATTTTTAATTATAATTGTCCTTTGTATATTTAAAAACTTTCGAACACAAAATACTGTAAATTATAGTATATACCTTCATAATATTTTATTATATTATACAAATGTGAAATGAATATTACCTATACAATTCTAAAAAAACTAAATAATTGATTTAGATAAACTATTAAAATAATAATTATTTAATAATAATTGTTTCAACTATACTATATTTAGTTTAAAAAAATTAGATTTAATTAATTAATAATATTGTACAAATATATATAGATATTTGTATGTATAATGTTGTGCATACAAATTTGGATTGATTTTTTTTGTATAACATCGATTTCAGTTATATACCAATATAATATATTTGTACATATAAATAATATAATTATGTTTTAAAATGTAGATTTGTGTATTTTTTTTTTAGTATTATATCTGTGAACTGTACAATTCTGATTTTTTTTCAGGTCAAAATAATGTAGCATCGGAATTTACACGTTATGAATCTGACCCAAAAATCGACTACCTGTAATTCAATGGAATGTACCTTTTTCATGCACCCAAAAAACAACATAAATACCAGTTATATATAAAATCTCCCTTTTAAGCGTGAACACAATGATGCTGTGTGGGACAATAATAGCTGCAGACGAATCATTTAAGTTAAGGATAGAGCCTCAAGTGCGTATATGTGTACACCATATTTTTTTTCGAATGATTCGTTTCAAATAATATAGTCCTTAATATAACAACGTTGTAGGAACCAAAAAAAAAAACATCTGTCTTTAGTATTATGTCTTGGCTGCTTCGAAAATATTTCGTTATCTTATTTCCTAAACACAATATGGTATTTATAAAATTTATAATATTATAAACAATATACTTCCATCTTAAAATAAATCTTAAACATCTAAATGGAATAGTATTATAACCCATATTATTTAATTTATATTTTGTCATTTGGACTCGCATGATATATAAAAAAAAAAAAAATTTAAAAATATAGTGCTCACCATTCCGACCCCCTCCATAGAACATAATGCACTGCCCGCAAACAGCGACCAGCGCGTCATTGGCCATACTACTAATTTTGATAGTTCATCCTCACGGAGTGGGTTGCGTCCCTCGTCGTCAGTGAAAATAAAATAGAACATCGCCACAGTGCCCGCCGAAATCAGCCCGTTAGCAATTACTGAGAACGGTACTAGGTATTTTATAATTTGAACCATACCCATTGGGATGATTAACAGAGCTACAGCCAAGGGGTACCAGTGGATGGATATACCGTTCAACATGTAGCTCCATGTGCCCGCAGCTCCACCGGTGGTGTAAAGATCAATGAGCTATAACGGAAAATTCGTTGAGTGTATAATTTACGATTATTAATATAGTTTTATAGAGTTGTTTACAGCTAAATACATTATTATAAAATGTTTACACGGCGGTGCGTTCAACGAGTCTTGTTATTACGCAAACAATTGATTTGTTTCTAGAGCTTTAGTTTATTTAAATTTAATTAAAAATTTTTTTTGAGTTTTGCAGCATCTAGTACATCATCATATTCAAAACATTACTGCTTTTCGCCTATTAATGTTATAATGAAATATTAAAGTTGATCTTAATTTTGAACAGTATATTATAATGTTTTATAACAATAATGTAATCGTTAAAAAACTAAATATATGTCCTTTGCATTGTGCAGTATAAATGTATTGAGGTATCGCGTATGTACTAAAAATATAAACGTGTTACGAATACTAATATTATGTTATTAATAACTATCTGGTAAATTATCCGGACTTGTCTGCACTGTACCTGCTTGCTTGTACTCGCCACGACGCACACGTAGATGATGTTGACACCGTAATATGTTAAAATCAAAGAGATCGTGGTGAATTTTCTGTTCGCAGCATTTGGAGTTACGGCAGTAAGTAAGCAAATAAACAAACGAACAAAATATTTTACAGTTAGTAATACATCGGTAAAAGTGTGATTCAGCTAAGAAAACTATAATTATTGCGATAAAGAGAGTGTGTAGGAGTGGCAACTTCTGTGTAGTCGGCTCTGAAACCTAAAAGTCAAAGGGATCTCTGTATATTTTATTCTCTGGTGGATCTGAACTCGTATATACGTATGATATGTGACCTTTATATGATCAAACGTATCTATACTACGAAACTGATATCGTTCGAATATATATTTGATATTATTATTATTATAATTAATATTATATTTAAATCTGAAATATTAAATTATATACACTATGTAAGTATACAATTCGAAATTCCCTCATTATAGTATAATATATAATAAATAAATAATAATATACCACTCATAAAAATCGACTATAGTTCTCTGTAGGTCTGTAGGTTTATAATAATATGTAAATATGTTAACAAATTATTTTGTGAATAGGCGTGATGGGTATCGACGGGTATATATACAACGTGTATATTTTATATACATACTTGGCGAATGGGCCCCATGATGCGAAGTGGCCGCCTGAGCCGTACTTAAACACTGCTTCCACGGTGTCCGGATAGTCCATGGGAGGCAACAATAGCTCCTTTCCATTATTTTGTTTGTTCGGCTGTTCATTGTGTTCTTCTTCGACACCTTCGTTATTTCCATTTTTTTCTGCCAAAATGGCAGCCGCGTATTTGCCGGATCTTAATATCTGTGAGCAACGAACCTACAAACACGCACAATTGAGTACTCGTGTTAAAGTAAAACCATTATTATACAATATAGATGGAGAAGTACTTAAATTCACTGCGCCTGAAGCCAAAACTGGACATTTTACTAATATACTCATAATACTATAATAACACTATATGTCTTAACTTCATTGAAATGCCTAATTCTTCTAACCACAGTTTATCAATAATTTGAATATAATGTATACAAATTATAATGATGTACTTAAGTAAATTAAAAAACTCGTAGTTTAAGTTTAATAATGCTTATACTGAAAAATACAATTTTTTTTGTACTAAAATATTATTATTATAATATATAATATTATCATATCTTTTTTTGCAATTTCATGTAGCGATTGTGCAGCATGAAAGTCATTGACTGGTAGATTATCACATCTTTAAATTATATTATGCTATATTGATAACATAGGATTTGAAAATGTTTTTTGGTGCATTTTATTTATATGTTATTGGCGAAAGATTGAAAAAGTGAAATTATTAATGGGGATTGAAAATTTACCATTGGAATATAAAAGTAATTAAGTCGCGCACACACTAAATAGTATTCATATTCCTTATGTATTCTGGTTATACAATCGTTAATTATTTTACATATTTTTTTTTTGTAAATTTTTAATAGGAAATAAGAATATAAATAAAATATATCTGTACATCGTTGTTACCGAACAATTTGTTATTAGATAATAACATTGGTTGAAATGACCAATGTCTAAACGATAATAATAATATATACATCCGTATATATAGTTATAACATTATACGTTAAGAGTTATTAAAGAAATATAATTTTGTTAGTAACCATATCATGTAAATTACCTATAGTATAAATATTAGTATTGGAATAGTTTCGACCGGTGTATTACCAATAAAAAATGTAAAATGTACCTATACTGTGCTGTATCCTATACAACGTCAGTTGATTTGTAAGCTATGTGGCGGGGGACGGGGTTTTTAGATAATATTATATTAAGCCTCATTCAAATGTTTACAATGAATGATAATGACTATCCGTGTTTTTCTAAGGAAAAATAAAAAGATCGTCTTATTATAATATTTTGAACGCGGATATCGCAAACGTATGTAATAAAAACAAAGGTCGTGTCGTCGTGATATCATATAATATTGTTTTCTACGTCAAATGGGTAGTGTAAATACTTAATAATATTATAATATTAGCTAATCCGCAACCTAACTACGGTAATCTGCGTTAGTTTATTACTGCTCGCGCCTTGTTCGGTTTAAACACACAAATGTCGAATAATAAATTAAGTAGAATTTATGATTATATGTTTATATACTCACAATAAAAGACATCATGTTCAATACCGCAATTCCGAGGATTACGATGCCTATGGAGCCTACCAACAACCCTGCATTGTGAAATGCTTCGGGCATGGCTAAGAATCCACCGCCAATGGTCGACTTAATCATATGCATCATCGCTTCCAAATTTCTATAGTCAATGAATGAACATGTGTAGACGTGGCAATAAATCGGAAACAAAATAATAGTAAATAATATTAACGATAGAAAGATGCAATTGATTGTTTTCATTAAATATATTATACAAATACATGCATATGGGTATATGTATAGGTAAAATATATATATATATATTATAGTTTCTTACGATATGTTATGTTTTTCTGCATCTGGAATGTCGGCGGCTACTTCCACTTGAATGGCGGCACCACCATCCGTATTGGTGCCCGTAGATTTAGTTTTCACTTTCCTCATAATTTCATTTCACGTACGCACGGGTCACAAAATTTACAAGTCAACTGGTAGTGTTGGTTAAACCGAAAGCGATTATTATGTTATCTTCTGAAAAATATTTATTGATTGTAGTTTTTTATAGTATAATATGATATTATAAGTAAAGTATTAATTTTATCAAAGAAGAAAAATAAGTTTTATATCTTTTCTTATTTTTTTATTTTATACATTATTTACCAAAGAAGGAAATTACTTAAATTAAATTACAATTATACAATCATTATGAAGTACTTTCATTTTAATATAGCCTATAATATAATAGCGAAGATGGCCAAAATAAAACACATTTAATAAAACCAGACACATAACTGGTTAATGAATAGTCTTGTCATATTATTTACCTAAGCAACAATTAAATAAACCGAAAATGTAAATTAAGAAATAAAAAAATGTAGTAAATAGTAACTAAAAATAATGAATATCTTCCTTCGACAATAGAAATATGTGCGCACTCTTTAAACTAATAATTATAAATAATTTATACGAAAATAATTTCGCCAATAACAGATACCTACAACTATCAAATCAAAAAAGAATTTATCTAGTAAGAATGCAATTTGTTTACTCGACGTTGATAGTAAAATACCATTCATATCGTACAATTTATTTAATGGATTTACAAAATAATTGTATATTTACATTCCTATAATTCTACGGTTACAAGAAAAAAATGTTCTTACCTGGAATTTGGTAAGAATTATAAGTAGATATCGATAGTAAAATAAATTAATATATTTGAACATCTAATAAAAACCAATAAATTTAATGAGAATATTATTCAATTATAAAAATATGTATAAAAGTACCTACAATTAAATTTTAGGCTGAACGTAAAGTAGTAAGTAAATTAAATTGTCCGAACAAAAACGAATCATATATAAATAAATAATTTGTAATTTCTGAAATTACATTGGGTCAGGTATTTAGGAATATATCATTAAGTCAACAATGTTTTTCTTTTTTACTAGGTAAATTAAACAATTCACTAAATTATATTGTCCAATGTCCATAGTCGAATAAACCCAATTATATTATTAAGAAACAGTAAAATTTACTGCGACGTAAAAGTGTGATGGACCTTAAACCTATAAC
This sequence comes from Rhopalosiphum maidis, assembly GCF_003676215.2. Lineage (NCBI taxonomy): Eukaryota > Metazoa > Arthropoda > Insecta > Hemiptera > Aphididae > Rhopalosiphum > Rhopalosiphum maidis. The sequence continues at coordinate 56,517,599 of NC_040879.1, forward strand.
AAAGTAGACTGATTAATGATATCAAAGAGAAAATTCCAGCCATTATTATTTGAAAAAGATAGCATTTACTAGGTCCTATCGTATTATACATAAATAATTGACAATCTCTTTCTAACAGTGTTTGCACTAATACGTTAAAATAATTATATGAAATGGTAAAGGTACATAAAAATAGCGGAAGTGTAAAAATCATAGAATAATATAAATTATAATATGATAGAGAGGGGCAATTCAAAATTATTAGAGAGCCATTTTTTTATGTAGTAACTACTAGATTCTTAATTTTGATTTTTGAAGGTTAAACTACGTTACATGCCGATGTTACAGGCTTAAAAATTCTAATTATTATTACAAGTCTAATTAAATATAATTGTTAGTGTTTTTTTTTTTTTTTTTGAGGGATAATAAATAATATTATAATTAATAACCCATATCAAAGTAATATTATGAATAACAAACAACAATACCATCAACATAACTAATCATAATAAATTAATATATTAATTAAGTTTATTATTTTCAGACATACGATTTTTATTTTTTATTCACGCAATAATAAATAAAAGATAAATATTATACGTTTACCTTTTGATTATAATACAATTTAAATAAATTAAATGTTAGTCAAAAGAAAATTGTTACTGTTAAGCCCAGTGACATACAAGATATTATATATTAAAGTTTGTTAGAGTAGACAAAATAAATAATAACTGTATAGACATATTGTTTATCAACTACCTACTATAAGTGTAGACAAAAACATAAATTACAAAATCAATAATAATATTAAAAAAATATATATTTATATATATTATAATATAATATTGTAAATAGCGTAAAACACATATGTCATACATTTATATTATTTTATTAACATACATTATATAGATAATAATAGGACACATCCGGATTGCTTCCGGAAAAAAACGTATTGTTACATCCGAGATGTAAATATATGTGTGTACTCGTAGATTACCTGTAACTGTATAGGTTAAACTAAATAATAAATATCAGTATTCATTTATTATAGTTATTACATAAAAAAAACATTAGAAAATGGATATAAAAAAATTATTTTGAATAGTAATATAGTGCATAGTAAAAATATATAAAACCTACATTGATAAGTTGAAAATATTTCATAAAAAATAAATTTATTATTATTATTTTAATTTTAAACGTCCGTAATAAAAATATAGAAAGATATTTATTATACACATAATTTCAGATTGAAAATATGAACGTCCATATAATATTGATTGAAAAAATTCTATAAAATCTCTAAAATATCTTATAATAAAATGTCATATATATTTATATATCATACGTTTAGATGAATCCTGGCAAACTAATACAAATATTGTGTAGGAAAGGATATCAATTATTCATAAGCATCGATAGTTTAGATACGTGGACGATGCACCAACATTTTATCGGTTATCCTCTGTCAGTCCGTTCCACTACACTTACCTTACTCAAAACGCTTGAAAGTAATTCGTTATTGGTTAGATATTCGATATAAATGCAACGAAATATTTGGAGAAATATTGTGCCCTAAGATATTACAGAAATTGTCTTGCCATAAAAAAGACGCTCAAAGTAAAAAAATAAAAATCACAATTTATTATAAAAACCAAAAATAATGATATTAAAAATGTCGATAATATTATTTACGAGAAAAAAAAAACCGAAATCCGGTGGACTCGCGGCAAACCGTCCGAAAACGATAATTATACAGACAATGGACAATTAAATAATAATTTAATGGTTTCGACGGAGACGGCCATCGGTAAGTGTATACTTTTACAACCGGAAAAATGAATAAGTATAAATGCCTAGTCATGACCGTGATCGTGATTTAACCGCGCGAAACCAGTGAATGGCGAAGTCGAAACGCAAATTCTATTCAACTACAATCATACACGTGAATAACGTGAACTACTGCAACACGATACTATATTATTATTATAATAATATTATGCTCACCGTTCGGGTCGCAACAGGCGCAGGTACAAGACGATGGACGGCGCGTGGCCGCGGGAACAGGTTGTCGGTGTCGGTAGAGCACCGTCGGACGCGCTCCGCCAAGTGGTAGTAATGCAACTGCAACGCCGGGCCGACTGGTGGACGGCAACTGGTGTGTGTGTGTGTGTGTGTGCGTGTGCTCCAGGATCCGTTACAAACAGCAACAGCAATAATAATAATAATAAACAAGTAACGACGCGTCGGCACTGCTCCGTCAGACCTCACCGCTATAGGCTCTCAGTGCACACTGCAAGGGACGGACCAGCGGACACGGTTATATAAGCGCGTCTCGGACGCCGAGGAGCCGCCGTGGATCTCCGTCGAGTTTGGCTAATCTCTTGAATGTGCGTAGTGTGTGTGGCGTGCGTGCGTGCGCGTGTACCCGCCGGGGTGGTGCGGCGGGGTGTGCGCACACGGTGGGCCGGTGCCGCCGAGCGGTGTGGGGTTGCGGTCGCGGAGCGACGCCGCCGAGGGGGGGGGGACAGCCGAAACGTTTCGAACATCTAACAAAATAATATAACACTACGCCGCTATAGGCACCATAATAATATACAACAACATAATTATGTACATATATATATATATATATATAATAATATCTATATATACGTATATAAATACTCGCATTCGTTTTGTATATACAGAGCGGTTCACGCGGTAGTACGTTCAGTCACGTTTTTACTTTTGACAATAAATCTATTAGAATTCTCTTTTTTCGATTTTTTGACATTTTTTTCGCACCGCTTATTATTATTTAGCAGTGTCCTCGTACTGTGGCGTTACAACGACATCGGCTCTATTTTACTTAAACATTTTTATGTACCTACCTATTCCAAATAACAATTTGAATTAGAAGTTTTTAGTTATAAAAAAAATGTAGTATATATGTAGCATATAGGATTTAGTATTTATTATACAGTGTGACAACATTTTAGAAACTCGCAAACCTGTTTTTAGTTTTGGAATTATTTATAAAAATACATTGAACTTACTTTTTTCAATTTACTTCATCAGCAAATAAAAACTTTGGTGTATGGTGATAGACAAGTTGAAGGTCATTACTTAACACCGAATACTAATGTTTAATTTAAAAAAATTAACTTCTAATAATTAACATCATTGTAAACTCAGTATTTAGACTTACCTAAATTTATAGTAGCGACCCTTCTTTAAACTTAGTTATTAAATACGCTTAATAAATATTAATTATTTGAACAAATATATGCTTTATTTAGTAGACTAGTAGATACCTGAACCTAGTACGATCGTCCTGACGGTCGACCGAAAATAAATGATAAAATAATTGTATCATTAATAATGGGTAATTCTTTTAGCTGATAAACAATTAACTAGTTTTATAAATATATTATATTATATTCCATTAGTTAACGATGTTTTAATTTTTAGCTATAAGCATTTTTGTTGTATTAGTGATATGGTGAAATTCAAATATTTCTTGAGTATTCCCGATAAAATAAGTTTAAAATGTTCTTTAAAACGTATCTTCGGATTTAATATAATTAATTTCACTTTTGAATTTTTGATATAACTATTTTTATGGGCATGAATAATTATAATACTAATGCATTTAATCATTTTTTTAAGTCAAGTGTTTAGATATGGAGTTCACTCCTCCAAAATATACCACTGATTGTGTCTTTAACCATTTTTATAAATCTTAAACGTTGATAGATAAATATCAATTACAAAAAATTAACAAATTTGAAATTACCATAGCTCTCACATCTCCAAAATGTATTATTACGGATCCTGATACTCAACGTTTTCAGAAAAATTATCCACTAACTCTCCTTACAGTGGAAAAGAGCTGTTGTTAATTGAAAACAGTAGTTCGTATCGGTTCGGTACAGTATGCCCTTTAAGTAATAAAAAAAGTTTTATGCATTTTAAAATATACCATTATTTTATGTGTATTTGAAAATACAAAAAAAAAAATCAGATTTTGAATTACTGCATTGCGTCATCGAAAATGAAAAAAATAGTCGAACATACTTGGTGCATCGCCCTGTATATATATATATAATAATAATAATAATATAATCTTGTACTCGTATTGTATACAAAACGCATCGCCAGGTGATAGATACAACATTCTTGTATCGCATATGAACCGGCCTAAAAACGTTGTGCGTAGTTACCAATTGTGTGTGTATGGTGGTGTAGGGGGGGGGGGTTAGGATGCGACCACTATTATAGTCACAGCAACACAGGTGTTTCGTGAAGCTACGGCCGCTGATGTCGCGTATTATACGAAATGCATTATTGTATTATATAGCTATATAAATGCATAGGTAACAGTATCATTATTATTATGTAACGCATACATACGTGTTGCAGCGACGTTTAATATTATTGATACTAAATACCGCAGTGAACAATAAGAAACGTATCTGTTAACGTTACATTACTATTATTGTTATTTTCATTATTTGTGACGAGTAAAAATAATAATGATATTATAACGAGAACGAAAACATAATATTTTCGTATTGTAATGGGATCGTCGTCATGAGCGGAGAATATTGTTTCGAGAATTCGTGATAATGATTTAACATCATTTCTAATAAACGAGAACATTTATGTACATATTATAACGATCTGTGTAAATTAATAGTATAATATTCTATACCCAACAATAATACATGTCAAATCAGTTATTATGTTAAACGCGCGCGGAAAAAAAAAATTACAGTTTCGATCGCCGCGACTGATGAGAGCGCCTTAATACTAGACGCCGAGAATATTATAAAAATTTAAAATATGTATTCTTTATTAACGTCAGTTCTGGGCTATTCGTTTTATTATCACCGTCAGACTTGTCGATTTAGCGTCGTCATTAATATTTTAATGATGACTAATTAATTGATTAGTTTTTCTTTGAGACATTAGTACTCCTTAATAACGCGTGTGTTTTTTCGATACGTTACATTTTATTGTTTATAACGGGGTATACGTACATACCATTTGGTGATTGAAATATTTCAAATATTTACCCGCGATTAAAAATTAAATATTAGTTTCTCGTTAATGTTTGTACATATGGCATCTAAAAAGTAAAAACTAACTGATGACCTACAATAATCCAAACACGAAAACCTGATTTTATAGTGTGTGGACGAGGCACGTGTATAGGTACAGATACAAACAACTTATTATAGTGCAACGCCCTCCGTCTCATTAAAAATAATAATAAATTAAAACATTTATAGGCGTTACACGTAAATCGAAATACAAAAAAAAAAAAAAATTATTTTGTTTTAACAAACTAACACGCTTATGATAAAATACATATCAATTATTACTAGATATTATAACTATATTATTTTAACAGTATTATTTGTTTCTTCAAGCCTATAATAATGATCGAATTTTTATCATCATTTCTTATACATACTGTAAAGATTAATTAACTCTTCTTATTTGTTAAAAAGTCCAAACTACAATAGCAATTCATTGTATGGTATGTTGTGTTTCTATTATATAGAAGATCTTATAAAATTAGATTACTAAAAGTTTGAAATGCAAACGTATTACCTGAAAACAGTAGGTGAAGTGACATTAATTATTGTCATTTACTATGATTTTATATAACCAATAAGCGGTTTTTTTGTGTTTTAAAATATCCACGTACGAGTGATTTTATGACAAATATGCATAAAATCAAAATTCTAAATATTTTTTTATTTTGTATTAACTTGTTGCATTAAAAATTATTAATAAATTATCAAAAGCAATCGCTGTACAACTAACCAAAAAAATAAAATAGTCACATCATTATACAGCACTCTTCAAATAAATACGTTTGTCTTTAAAAATTTAATAGAACACATGTTTCACATTTATAATAGAATTTGTTTAAGAAAATGTTGATACATAAAACAAATTAAGCATTATAAATCTATAACAAATCAAGTGCATATTATAAATGTTTACAAGTCTTTTAATCTATAAATTAAAATATTTTTTCATTCCAAAATTATTGAACTTCCAATGTTTATTTTAAAACAGACAACAAAGGAAACAATTATAAATACTATTTAATCTAATGTAAATAAATTATTTTATTTAGTCAATAGTAACAGTTATACTGCGCAATAAATTAAAACGAATTCAATTTATACGTAGGTATAAATATATTATAATGTATACCTTAAAACCACCTGTATTTATTTTTCTATACAGATACCATAAAATAATGTTAGAAAATAACGATCAACTGAATAAAAATATCAAAAAATGTCCTTCGACCAAATAAATGTCATTAAAAATAACCAAATTTTTTTTATACATAAAATCAATTTAATATTTCGATTTTAATTTTAAGAAAATTAAAAAATCTTATCGAAAAATTTGAAAAGTTTCAATGTGCAATGGTTTTTATTGCGTACCGCATCTTTTAAGAATTTTTTTTTATTTACTATATTCTTATAAAGCTATAAATCATAAATGATATTATATTAATTATTAAACTTTAACAAAAATTATTGAGCTAATATTTTTTAATGTATTTAATTTTGCACTTGTAATATTAAATACTAAAATAATTCTCTCTAAAAATCTTAAAACAACAAAAAATCTAAACTCACATCATAAGAAGTTTGCGTTTAACAGAATGAATGTTAAAATGTCAGAGTTAATTAATCTATTATAAAACTATAAGTAAAAACATTAATGTGGTTTACAGTCTCCTTACGACTTTTAAATTTTAATTTCGCACGAATATAAAATGAATTATTATTGAAATATGTTCACACTAAGTAAAAAATAAATATTATTGACAAATAATTCACATACACAATCTTCTTTTAAATTTCAATAATACATTAAATTATTACTCTAATATTATAAAGTTAATACAAAATTAGTTCTGCAAAGCAAAAATTTTCTTTTGTATAAATGTTTGTACCAGTGTGGTGTACTAAATTTAGGGGACAAACAATTTCGGGAGAAATTGTATTTTTGCTTTATTTTTAGTCAGTTAGTTTATAGATTATTATCTCCCTCCTCATAAATGTAGGACTAAGTATGCCACTGTTTGTAACACTAAGACAGTACCTACACAAATTTTCTTAAAAATATAGCCATGTCGTTTTGAACAAAATATTATTCATAGTATAAACTAGTCACTAGAAATCAATTTCTTTAAATATATTTTATTCTTTCACCTTCAGAATAATAATAATAAAAAAATCACTAAAAAGTGGTAGAAGTGAAATTGCTAATGGTCTAGCATACATGCATACAGCTTCTAGGTCTTCTCTTTCTTTTTTTAATTTGAATTATATTAATAAAAAAGCTCAATACTTTTATTTTTTAGGTATATATAACTATGAATTCTGAAAAAAGAAATTGAATTTATTTTCAATATTAGTTTCAAATACGTATTTTTATACATTTTTAAACATTTTACTTTAATGTAATAATAATAACATCATATCATATTATATATATATTTTTTTTTGACAATATTTAATAATAATAGCTCTTTATTTTTAATTTAAATTCAAAATAAAAGTAGAAATATTATATTGTATAGTATTTATTGCAGTTATTGACGTACGGGTGGTACTTATATATATTTTAACATGATGTATATTTATTAAACTAATTAAATTGATAAAATAAGTTTAATATTTTGATAAGATAATCATTAATCGTATGATTAGATATTAATTAAATTAAAATAATACGAAACCCCAATTAAATTAAAATAATTTATATTAGTATTTAGTAATAATGCGATAATTTATTTAAGCTTTGATTAAACTATTACTGTACGATAGTAATATGTATAATACATATAGCCGTGGCTCTGTGAGAATTGTGTTTTCTTTGAGTTTTGTTTTTCGATTAAGAACTAATAACAATATTTGTATTATAATTGCATCGGGCATTGACTTTTTATCAATTCTACACATCCGGTTCAATATGTCTAATTAATCTCTTCAAAAGAATTTAATGTTTTCTTTTTTTTTCATAAGATAAACCAGCGAAATACAGAAAACATTTTGCCTTAACTTTAAATGATAAAAAACAACTAACACATTGTATATACGTATACACTATTTTGTGTACATCCCATTTTCATGATAACCTATATGCTGATATATCGGATAAAAAATTCTGTTATGGTTCGACCAATCACGTTTAAACCTAATAGTTGTTGTGCCTATGTTTATCAGTGAATAATAATTTATTAAATATTATTACGAAATCGTAAAATATAATAACCTAATGATTTCAGCGAAACTTTCATAACTTAGGCCTTGTTCAATACAACGAAAAATTATAATTACTATTTTTATTATTTTTCCAGGCATCAACTCTAAACAAGATAATATGTTTATAGAAATAACACTTATTTGGAGCATGATTACTCATGTAATAGAATTTTATAGTCAAATTATATTATGATGAGAATTCTATGAAACAATATTTTTAAAGTAGGTATACAGTAGGTATAAAGTAGATATATTATATTAAAATGACTCGATATGTTGAATAATGATTATAAATTTTAGCATTCTAGATGAACTTTTAAATCTGGTTTTGTTTTTATCAAATTTAAAAACAAATGTACTTCTAGTAGGTGCAGAAAATTTTAGACTCCAATATATAACAAAAATCAAGTTCATTTTCAGAATGCTAAAAAGAATAAAAATTGATTCAAATTTTTATTTTCTAGTAGTTAGTATTATATTTTAAAATTATTTTTTAGACCATTTTACCCGTAGCAAAGACAAGTGAAATAAATTTGATCATATTTAACCTTTAATTTTAAATAATTAATATTTTGATTTTTAAATGTCTTATAAAATTGTAAAATCTATATGAAAAAAAAATATTTTTACTGAAATAATAGTTAATTTGAATCTTAATGAAAAATAAATCGTTCTTATTTAATTTTAAATACTTATTAAATATTTGTATTGTTTGTATTCAAATATTTCATTATATTACTCAGACTTAATACTAACATACCAGTCCTATCTATTATTGCGTAGTTATAGAAGTGACGACAAATATACAGCTAGCAAATATCCGTTAATAAAATAAAATATACATAGTAATATAATAATAGTATAATATATTATAAAATATCTACTCATATAAAGTATTGACAGTATTGTAAACAGGCATTGATAATTTAGATACTTTTCAATATTATAATAATAGTTCTATCCGAGATCGGAAGCGCTCTCTATCCCTGAACTCTCCGAGTGTATAAAAGGATAGTTTATCGGTATGAGATTTATACAGGTGAAAAAATAATTTTATAGAGTTTTTCCAAAAATAATTAATTCAATCAAAAGCTATATGTAATTTGATACTCAAGAATAGAATATTGTTTCGAAAATGTTAATAAAATATCATATATTAGACCAATCACATCTCACTTAGATATAGGTAAGTATTTAATATTAAATCTGTAGGGTGAATGTAAAGAGGATAATAAATCCTACTTAGAGCTTAATCATAGTTTTCATAGTGCACTTGAATTATGTACTTAATAAATAATAAATTATAAGTATGGTATCTATTAAAGGTAATAATAAGCCAACGTTTACAGGCAAATGTTTTGAACGGAAAATACAAATATTGTATGTATATTTTATTTTTAAAATAATTAAACTCAGCTAATAATACCTATAGTAGGTTTTGATAGTATTGAATGTAAGAACCTCGCAATTGAAAAGATCATTGTAATAGATGTGTAAAGATGTGATGTATCATTAAATTTAAAAAAAATAACATTAATTATATCAACAAATGAAACTTTAAAATCAAACTTAAAGTATAGCTAAAAACAGTCATTTTATAATATTAACTCTTGATTATAAGGATTATTTACATGTATTTATCGTTTTCGATAAGAAAAATTATTATTTTTTGATTAATCATAAAATATATTTTTTTTTAATTGAATGAGTGCCTAATCAGTATAAAACAACAGCAACTGCGATATCATGAATTCATAAAATATATCATTTTCATTCTCGCAATACTAAAAAACATTAAATTATTTTTTTTAATAACTTACATTTTATTTTATAAAGATTTTTGATCGTGCACTAGTTAATATTTATTACTTTTATTCATTCATGCTCTATTAAAATAATGATAGCTAAATTACAATATTTTTATCATGTTGTTAAATTTCCGGTATTGAGTTTATACAAACAATCCAATTATATTTTATTCTATTTATTCTATACTCCCCTTATTTGCTTTTTTTTCTTTTATGGTTTATTGAATTCGTGCTTAGTGTTTACATTAATAATAATGAATTTCTGTATCAACCTTTGGATCACGAGACACGACGTATCAATGTCTATGATATTTTCTAAAATATTATTTTAATATAAAGATGTTTTTGTAGAGATGCCTGCCGACTGGTAATCTTTAGAACTTTCAGAAATAAAAAATATATTGAAGTTTCATATAAATAACATAAAAAGTAAAAAATCTTAAATAGATTTACCAATATTTCATATTGCATCAATAAGGTGAAATATTATTATTACGCAAAAAGAAAATAGAAACTAGTGAGAATATTTTGCCTAACCAAACATTATCGGGCAATACAATTTATTTTATAATAAATTTATATTTGCATACAATTTTATTCGTTCAAATTATCTTATTTTGAATTGAATTATTATTACCTGTTAATTTTTTCAGATAAACATAAAATTCAATTTTAGTGATTTAATTTAATTTTAACTTTATAGTTGTATAAATATAACTATACAATTTGTTTTAAATATAATCAAAAAGCTTTAAAATTTTTCTATTTATTCTAAGTATGAGTATCTAACTTACACACAATAAACACAATTTATTTCGTTAAATCTAACCTAATTCTAGTTTATCCAATTAAAGATTTTTAAATTTGTTTGCTTTTTTATATGGAAGCATTAGGTATTATACGTGTGAATAATTATTAATTATAATTTAGAAAGTCCCACTGTCCCTAAACAATTATGTAGTAGGTACTGTAAATACATTTTAATATGAAGTATTGTTTTTGAATATGATAATAAAGTGTAAAATGTCTAAATTAATTAGTATATTAACTTATTTTATGATAGAAATAAAACATAGTGATCTAAAATTTAAAAAAAACACAATTAATTAGTTATTTTATATTATTTTTAGGAAAATTCAAGATTTCTAAATCAAATTTTGAAACTAAAAATTTTTTTATCAATTTAATAATAATACTTTTCATTAACAAGCACATATTTAATATAATTTTTATCACTTGGTTTTGCATTTCGATGTATAATTATACTCTATAGCAGTGATTTTCAATGATCATATTTGGTAAAAGTTCGTATTCTAAAATTACTTTTGATGAATAGTTTTATCATTTTTAAAATATTAATATCAAAAATTGTTCATACTACCATCAAAATTTTGAAACTTACTGTTATTTGTGTGTTTTAATCGTATATCATAAAATATAGGCATAATAGGTAGAGTGGTAAGGCATATACTTATAATCCTTCTAATAAAAATATTCTAGCTAAGTGCTTTATAATGTAGTTGTATATGTTAATGATAAAACCGGTTAAATTAAAAATTAAAAAAAAATATATTCGGTTCATCAAACTTTTTTTTAATGGCTATGAATTATCATTTTCTACAGAAAGGTGATAGTAATCTACATGACTTATATTTCCGCTGGGGCTTTCATCGTTTCTTGTGAATCTATTCACTATAAATTCTTCTTACAAAGAACATAGTAAAAATAATCAAATTATTAGTATAAACTATGAACTATAAAGATTAGATTTTTAGTAACAGTGTTATTATGAGATCATTAATTTAATTACAGTTCTCCCTAGCAAACTAGGTTTTAAGATAATAAAATAAAATATTATATTTGTAGTGTAGTATACACTTGGCAATAATGTTTATATAACTAATTCAATTCTAAAATCCATATCAATGTATACTTAATGATCCTAATGTAGTAATGTATATACTAAAAACTTTTATACATAGTGTACACAATTACAAATATTTATAAGTCGTGTTTTTAGGTTTAGGTGGTGTGCGGATAATAAAATATTTTAATAAATTCCACGTAGAATCATTATTTTGAATGCCATGATGAGTGACAGATTTGAAACAGGGTAATTTGGCAAAGTCAACACCTCCTCTCTTAATAAATGTTTACTTTAAACAAATCGAGATCTTAATAACTCAGTTATTAAAAGTTACCTTATCTTTTGATAACCTTTTCAATTAAAAATATAGAATTCAAATAATATTGTGTTTAAGTACAGAAAACTGTAATGGTGATAATATTATGATATTGTTGAATATTATAGTTTAGCTTGTATGTTTGATATATTGTTTTGTAAATATAATTAATCATGTTTAAAGACCAGTGATTTAAAGGAAAATGCATTTTGTTTAGTTTACTGTATAATATAGTTTTCTTAATTCAAAATTTGAATTAGCTACAAAATAATTTAATTGAAACTGATTTTTAATTATTTTGACGTTTTTGATTTTTAGATCCGCTTAGGTATTTTTTTGATATTTTTAGTAGTGTTCATCAATAAATATATTTTACACATCATGTTATTAAATTAATTTTTTTTTGCGTTTTAATAATGTTGTATACGTTTTGTAAATATATTATATTTAATTCGTAATATTGGTACTTTAAAATAATTTTTTAGTAATAGATTGTTTTGCTCTTTAAAAAAGCAAGGATAATAAAAGATTACAAACTTCTAAAACAAGTGAAAAACGACAAAAAAGCAACGAAGAAGATCGTTTACAAGTTGCTTGATTACAAAAATCGGAATTACAAGAATAGCACGCAGCAAAAGTCTAAACTTTTTATTCACGAGTTGCTCAATTTCGACGAATAGTCTATGTTTATTTAGAGATTTGCACATTTCAGTATGATGTCAATTACGATAACAGTGTATTAATTGGAATATTAAATAACGTATGTACTATATGTAAACATTGTAATGTGCTAAAGTTAAAGACGTAGTACGCGCAAACGTTAAATTTAATGTTAGAGGTTTTGAATCTGTCGCTTGAATCACTGTTATCATTGTTTCCCGGAAATTTATTCGATTAAAAGTCCCTTTTTTCAAACCATTTGCAAATACAATTTTACATCTCAAATGATGGCTTTCTGGAGCAAATAAAGTCATCCACGAGCAATAAGTGCCAACTTTCTAAATTTATAATTTATCATTTATCATTTACGTTCAACCAGTTCCCGAAGTTATGACTCAACAAAACTATCGATATTTTAATCAATGTTAGGTACCTATTTTATTGTTATTCTAAAAATATTTATGAAAATGTTCACTATTTTACCTATAAATTATAATATACTTTGCAATATTTAGATTAATTATGAAATATTTATGCTACTAATCTATACGAATAATTTACGCCGGTTGGCTGTACGCCAGTATTCTCATTGAAATTAACAACACTATAGTTATTAAATGGAGTACTTGAGGTAAATTTGGTCCAACACTTATATACAACACTGTGAGCTTCCCGAGTTATTCAGTTTAGTAATTAATTTATTCAAATACTGATTTTTGGTACTTTTAATGACCTTGGTAAGTACTTGTACGTACTGTTGTAGAAGGTATTTATACGAAAACTGCATGCATCACCCACGAAAAATGACACACAAGAGACCATCATAACGTGTTTTTTTCGTCTCCATTTAAATCATTTACAATTGGAATAAAAGATACAAACAGTCGTAACAAAAAATTTAATTATATAGTATTATATTTTTATGTAAACAGATTTATACAATAATTGTATACTAATACTAGACAGTACTGTTATTCCTGTTATCGGTAAAACGTGTAAAGAGGAAAATTCGGTAAGCAAATCCTTTCGAGATTATTATCGGCGTAAAGCCGGATTATAATATTCCATATCGATAATAATAACCGTTAACGAACCTACTTCAAATTCATCACTGAAAACATTTGCGTTACCCATTGTCTCTTACTCTTTGCACGTAATACCTATACAATATGACGGCATTGTAGTTCAACCGTTTTATTGTGTTAGCAATTATATCTGTATATCTGTGGTTACGTCAATTATTTAACGTTATCGCGTTTATTTATACACAAAACCAAGTCAAAAAAAAAAAAAAATAAAATAAAATACAATATTAAATCGTCCGCGCGGAAGACGATCCTCCGTCAGACGGGAGGCGCCGCTAAGTCTCCGGAGGCTCTGGCCACGATGTCACGGATGTTGTAAAATGCGCCGCCGACCAACGCCAACGAAGCGAACACAAGCAGTACCACATTTTTGACATGCCGCACGATTCGGCGACAGAGGTTGCCGCGGGCCGGCGGTTCACATCTGGCCGCTGTTGTGGCCGTTCCACCGTCACAGCCGTCGTCTTCGTCGGACCAGTACCAAACGGTTTCCATGGCCACGGGCACGACCAGGCCCAGCAACGAGAACCCGACGGAACCCACGAGCGATACGAGCGGTCCGATGTCCGGCACGGCCACGGCCACCATTACTGTAATAAATATAATAAAATTCAGAAAAAAACGAGACACACGTGAATCGAAAACGTATCTAAATAATTAATAAATCATTTTAATAATGGTCTTTTATTGGACTGGTAGTCTTACTTTTTGTAACTTTGCCGGATAATATTGGATACTCGCGTCTCGCTTGTATAACATAATATTATATTGTCTTGATTATACATATTTTTATAGTTGTAAACCTTTATTACACTCTTATAAAAATAATTTATTATGTCTTAAATAGTTAAAATTGATTCTCAAACAAGTTAAGTAACATTTTTTTTTTCATTCAACTTGCAACTTTAAACTTAAATAAATTTAAATATTTCAATATTAACTTAACGAATTAAAAATATATGCGTATTTTTAGCTACATTTAAGGAATAGCTTGAATTCAAAAATTGAAACATTGAACATTGAAATACTCAGCATGGGCAGTAGACTACAGTCTCATACAAATTTTTAGGAACACCACGTATACATTTCTAAGTAAATATTACATGAACTTAAAAGCCTGTACTCTGTGTCACGAATTCGTTAACAATAAAATTGTAATTTTTAAATCTAAACACACCAGTGAAAACTTCAAAAATCTACCAAATTATTGTTTTTTTTTTTTTGTACAAAACATCAAAATAAAAAGTAGGTTGGATTTTGCCGAAAGCTAAAAGAAATTGTACAATTTGTACAGTTAACGTCAAGTGTTCAAGACAAATTATTTTTTAGCCCAGTCATCATAATATTATAGATATTGCGTATATACTATGTGTATTTATGCTTACTGGTGCCGAATATTAGGATGAACCTCATGCAGTAATAGTACGTTGTTAGCCTTGGTGAAGATTCCTCGTCATCCCCGCTGTCAGCATCTCCACCCTTAAACCCAACGAGCTTGCTACGAAGTCCTTGCCACGCCAGATCTGTGGTGACGGTCAGCTGGAGTCCGTACGTTAACAGGATACCCAAGGCGATCATGATTTTGATAACTTCCGACAGACTGATATAAAAATAATTAAAATATTTTAATACGCGTTAAGTTGTTATCATTAATTTATATCTACAATGACGAACTTCATCTGAATTTCATAATTATTACGATCAGCAGTTATTAATATATAGTTAGAATAGTAGCAGATTATAGGTTGAAACAACACAAAGGGACGAGAGGATGGGTGTTTTTAAGATTTTTAGCCTTACCAAGTTATGCACAATATAAATTACATACTTATAAATTTAATACATATCTTTTTAAGGGTGCTGGGTTATTTTGTGGTTCTGTATATGTTCAAAACAATATAATTTCTTTAATTTCTCGATTTGGGTGACAAGTTATTCAGTATGTTTTACATATTTGATTGTTAACTTTTTTATGCCTTCATATCATGTATATATCAACTTAATTATTGTCAGTACATTATTTAAACTACTAGCACTAAAATTCATTAAAATAAATTAATTCTAATAACAACGATGATGGTAAAATCATATTAGTCGATTAAAAAACAAAATCAATTGTTTTCGTGTATGATGGACAATAGATTAAAATAAGCGTATTGAGCATGTTTGGTACATTGATACGTAACTATAATTTAAATTATACAACGATTTTAAATGGTAATATTATTTATTTGTGATTATGTTGAATAATTTTTAAAACGGACGTCAGAAAAGGTGTCATAAATCAATAAACAGTTGGTGGGGGACGTGAGTGCACAGCGGTTCTGATGTCGTACGAAGTATCTAATATAGGTATATATATATAATGAAAATATTAAAAACCAAAATCAAAATTATGTAAATCGTATTCAACTGAGTTCAAGGATCACGGGTTTTTAGTACCTATACTTATATTAACATTACGTTCAGGTTGTGGAGACAGTATTTCAGAACATTGTCGTTGTATCGTCGAAGACAGTAAAACATAGAAATTCTATAATCAGTATATAATTCTAGTGATAGAACCAGAAATGTATGAATGACAGTCGATTATTTAAATTAACTAGGATAAAAGGATAACCTATATTATAATATAAATAAATTATACCACTAAACACATCACAACAAAACCGAAAAAATCATGCCTTTGTTCGATGCATAGTATACAATAAGGTGGTTCATACTATATTGGCTAATTTAAATTCTCAGCTCATTTTTATTTGTTTTGAAAAAAAAATTAAACAGTAGGAAGTTATAAGTTTGTAAAATATAGAAAATTTTATTAAAGAAAAAATGGTTTTATGTAACTATTTACGAAGAATTTCGTGTTTAATACTATTTAATTTTCTTTGTTACAAATTAATAATGGGGAAACATAAGCTGACCGTAAAACAACATTAATAACCATGTGCCACCTAACCTAACAGCGGTTTGTATTCATAACATTTATTAATAATAATTATTAGTATTAATACGATTATCATGGATTGTGACCGTTTCAATTTATACTTATCATAAAGGTACCTCTTATAATAGTATATTATACATTTTTATAGTTTTTTATTTTCCACTCATTACACGTCTACAGTATTATTTAGTATTCACTACTTAGTACTTATTTTGTTTGATTAGACTACTAATTACCGCTTAATTATTTTGAATAACAGTAGTTGTTTCAAAATTTCCCTGAGATATTATAATATGTATGTAAATAAATTCAAATAATATGATAGTATTAAATTAACTGTAAAAGATACATTGAGTTCTTCATTTGCAAAATGCTTAATCGCTTATAAGTCATAAATATAGACATTTTTTTAATGATTTTATTTATTATATTTGAATTATCCATTTTCTAAATTCTAAATTTTAAAGAATATAATAGTTTACACTCAATTTAAACAATCTTTCAGTCTGAAATGGACAGTTATATAAATGCTACAGGTTTTAAAAACATACATAATATATTTTTATATATATTACATCTATATAATAACAAACAAGTACCTATATTAAATTACTTTTAAGCGATTAATAATTATTTTGATGCTGAATACAATTTTTTTATCGATGAATTGAACTTAAGTTTAGTAGATAGTATTTGTTAACTTAATAGAAAAAATAGGTAACATTAGGTAATTAAAACTGTGTTAAAAAATTGCATTAGCTTGCCAAACCTTGCATTTTTTTAATAAGTATAAATCTATATTTATACCATTTATTAACATTTGAGTTTTTTTTAAACAAAATATTTTTCTAGAAATTTCAATGTAAAGTATGGATAATCGCAATTGAACATTAAATAAATATATTTCTACTTTTTGAAAAAGTAGTGAAAAAAATTGTTTTTTTTTTTTTATTTTCATTAGCCTAATGTTTTTTAATTAAAAAACAATAATTTACAAACATTGACTGGGAAAATAAGTTTGGCCATATAAATATATTACACTGTATAATCTACCTAACCTACTCTAATTGCGTAGATACCTAAGTTCTTGAGCAACTGGTAGTTTTATACGGGGAATATTATACGACAGTATTTTAACATTCTTGTAACACGTGGGCAACCGCACAGGAAACGGTTTCATGTATACATTTGGAAAGTTATTATTATTATTATTTTTTTTAAAAGAAATTTCGTAGAGAAACGCATTTTTTATCGGACCATATTATTATTATTATTATTTTGTATTTATGTCTCGGATCTACAGTTTTATTTTTATATTACTTGAATAGCATACGACACGTCGTCATAAATTAAAATATGCCTAAAACAGTAAAATGCATGTACGAATATAGGTACTAACCGGTTATCCTGTGGCAGGTTAAGCGATACGCTGCCCGCGCACCGGTCGCCGTACCGCATGTAGCCGAACAGCCCCAGCGCGCTGTTCATCGTGACTATGACCACCATGGCCCGGTGCAGCGTATACGCGGGCGGTCCGGCAAGTTCCAGTGGCCTGCTCATCGCATTCTCGATATGCAGCAGCTTTTATAGTGTTTATTAGGACCGGACGATGACACGGGCGGACCGGCACATGCAACGAGACACAACAGGTTACGCAATATTATTATAGGCTTAGTAAACGCATCATGTATAATAAAATAATACACGATTCAATATGATGTTCCATACTATTATTACAAGGTCAAGTTATTATTTTTAACTCAATCATTAATAGTATTAGTTGATTTATGGTACCTGTGGGAAAAAGTTTGAATTTGGTAGACATTTTTGTCAACTTCTTATCAAGTTCTAACACTATTCTACTTTATTTTTTTATCAACACAAAACTATATATAATATGGTTGTACAGCATTTGTATTTAAGCTTAATTTAAATTATTCGTCAAAAATATTTATTGAATAAAACCTAAAATATTATTTTACATGAAAACAAAATCAATTAAAAAGTAATAAAACAAAATTAATTAACTCGGATAAAAAATGTAATTAATTGATTTCAAGTCAGAGTTAGACAAAATATTATCTACAATTATTCGAATAAATACTTGTTCGAAAAAAAATGTAATTGAATAATTTTCAAATATAATGCTAATACAAAATACAAATAGATTCAAATTCTTTACTCTCTAGTTTCTTCTTTAGATAGTTCTATATTAGTTTCATTTTAGTATTTTTTTTATATATTTCAAATAAAAGAAGATTTTAGATCGTTAACTTAAAATACAATGCTAACTATTATTTTTTAATACGTAAATGTTTTAATTTTCAATATATTAACCATATGTTAACCAAGACAATTAGTGAAAATTATTCGAATAATATTGTTTTTGAATTACTTGAATAAATTTAATTCGAATAAAATATTATCTAAATACAATTTTATTCGAACGATGCCCAACTCTGTTTCACGTTAGTAAGAAATAAAAATCTTAAGTAGATAGTTAAATTTACGCAAACCTAAAAGTAACTAGTTACTAAAGTTAGAAAATTAAAATAATATAGGATTTTAAATTTAACTTCAACTATTTAATTTATTAATGTCCAGCGAAGTATAATTATTATAATGTAACATAATATTTATTATATTTGTTAAAAGTATGGAATGGTAGTCCAATAATTGCATATTGATGACACAATTTACATAATATAGAATTATAGACATAGTTTTGAAAAATTAGCAAACACAAATAGGATAATATTTACACAATAATATTATAAGAGAGAAAGAGAGAGAGAGATTGTTCAGCATTAGCAATCCGCACTTTGCAGTCAAAAATTGGAAAATCAAATTATTGTACATCCCAATTCTATATTTAAATAGGGTAAAACCAAACCACGTTATTCAGAGCAGTAAAAGATAAAAACTTAAGTACCTATAATAATTATATAGGTAAGTATTTCTTTATATATTTTCACCTAATAGTCAAAAAGAAATAAAGTCCCTTAATTTGTATGTATAAACAAAAATTCACAAAGTACTTAAGTACTCAACATTTAACAGTTTGTTTGATAAAAGCCATAATTAACCGAAAAAATTGAAAATCTACATTATATATTATTTATTTATAATAATTGCCGGTGAATTATGTTATTTTCATTTGTTTTTTATTATCTATTCATAAGTATTTATACCTAGTAAGGTATTTTATACATTAGTTAGTATTTATACGTTGGCATTTGCATACGTTACATACGTATAAATTATTGTAATTTATTAAAGCCGTATTCCAATATATTCAATGTGGCTCCAGATCTAAAAATTATAAATCAATAAATAACTGTCGTAATATAAAAAAATATATTTTATACGTCATTATACTATGAACAATAAGCCAATCATAGTCCTGAATCAGAAAAATGAACAAATTGTTACGATAGAAAACATAATATCATCAATTGTATAACTATAGGTAACCTTTTTAAATTTGTTAAATTCAACATTTAACCTACACTAAAAGGCTCCGCCCCTTCAATAGGGACCAATTCATAATTCGATAATCCGCTGTTATAATTTAAATTATGTTTTTATTGCACATACTCAAACTAACTTTATTATGCGTGAAAAAGTCGATACATCTGTAATATAAGTAGGTACTAAATATATTTTATGGTTGTATATATCATGTTTATAGTATCATTCAATCACATTTATGGCCTAGTTCAAAAAGTATTTAAATAGAGATTAAATACTATAATATATTACCTATTACTGTGAGTTAGATTTATTGTTAAGATTTTTATGTAGACATAAAAAATTATTCAATTTGTATATTTCACAAAAAAAAACTCTATTTACCTCTTGAATATCAGCATTTAATATTTTAACGGCATCGTGATATTCTATGCTTATTGATAATACTACTACGTGTTAATTAATCTTCAAGAAGTCTACTATAGGGTCGTAAAACATATTTTTAAAATATTGAAGGTCGATATTGAACAAATTAGTGATATAACGACGACGTCAACTATAGATTTAAAATTTAAAATCAAACTTAGTATTTTTAATAATTTTTGATATTGAATAATGTATAATTTGTTGATGTCTATTCAATTTTTGAAAATATTACAACAATTTAATGGGAATCTATAATTGAATAAGTCAATCTATAATATAATATTATTACTTTTTAATTTTTTATAGGTACTAGACAAACTAAAATTATTATATAACATTAATACAACTTTATAGGCACAAACAAAGAAATCAATTCCATATATCTCCACGATAGTTATACATCGTACCTATGAATGTATTATATTGATTTTAATATTTTATCAAATGGTATTGAATTATTTAGTCTATATTTTTTAAACATAGGTATTATGTTACTCTTAAAAGCATATATGTTATTTAACAAAATGTACATTTTTTAACAATGATACGAATTAGTTTTTATTGTACTCCCTCTCGCATTATTTCTAAATACGCCCTGCCAATGATTAGTGAGTGTACCTACTACCTCATATATTTTTATCACTTAGTTATAAAAACATTGAAACTAAATTTATTAAAAATTATTAGCTTTATAAATTGTTTGATCATGTTCGTGTAATGTAATATGTTAACTATGACTGTTACCATTCCAACGCCTTCCAACGAGCACAGGGCACTGCCGGTGAACAACGACCACCGGGTAGCCGGCCAAACAATTAGCTTGGCTTGTTCCTCGGGAGCTAGTGAGTTTTGTCTATCGTCACCAAAGAAAATAAAGTAGAACACGGCCACAGTCCCGGCCAGCATGCAGGCGTTGGCGGCCACTGAGAACGGAACCAGATATTTGATCAAACGGACCATACCCACGGGGACGATAAGTACCGCAGCTAAGATCGGATACCAACGGATAGACAGTCCGTGAACCAAATAGCTCCACGAGTCCTCAGCTGCATTGGCGGTGTGCTGATCGATGAGCTGAAACGAAACCGAGCGTAGAATGTAACGTCGTAAATTGTGTTTTAACACTAATACTAAATTTCACGTTGTTGTTGTACATGTAAATACAGTATGTTAATTGATTGAAAAGTTATTAACGGCTGTAACCCTAATTCAATATTTTAGTGAATATTTTACAAAACGGATTTTTCATATAATCAAAGACTCATTTTAATACGATTTGCAAATAATTACCTATTCAAAAACCGATTAAATTCTTATTTTTTTATTTTTGAAATTTGAAAATATTCATTTTATATAGTTATTTATTGGTAAATTATAAAATGTTGGTTTATTTTGAATGAACAAAATCAAATCACGATTTGAAAAATATAGTCATTTACATTTTATTTATTAAAAATCTAGCAAAATTTCAATAAAAACACAGTTAATTTATATACTTATCTTGAAGGCGCGTACTTATATTAACCACAATAATTGAATTTAGCTTAAGTGTACGATCAAAAGTGTTTATAGGAAGCATAGAAGCTACGCTCACCTCCTTTACGCCGCCACTGTTGATGTTTTATATTTTCATTTAGGATTTTTTTTAAACAGCCATTAAGTATTTCTATTATACCCAAAAGTTATAACTTGCATTAATTTACTACATTTAAACTGCATTATGGTCTAATCAAACTAAGTATTAGGTATACGAGAAAACGTTTAAAAATGTAATATTTGGATTATAGTTTACCTAAATAATAAAACAAATATAAATATTAATTATACTCTGGCCAGATAAGTGTCATTAATATTTTTAACTTATTATAATTTTAAAATTGCCTATAAATCATGATAAAATAGTAGCTATTATTGTAGCGTTATATTATATCAAATAATACGACATTAAAATATTCTCTTTTTTCCTTGAATTAAGGTTCAACATTTTCTATTAATTAACATGTTTATATCCGATAACTGTAATAAGGTCATATAATACCTACCTGCTTACACGTACCGGCCACAATGCACACGTAGATAATATTCACCCCATAATAGGTAGCCACCAGCGCGGTACTAGTAAAGTTTCTGTTTTTAAAGATGTCATTTTTCGGTAGCATCAAGATTGAAATCAAAGAAATACAAAAAAAAATATGAGACAATTAATATAGATACAAGTGTATTTATTAAAATATAATATTAATTTAAAAAAAACACTATTCACTAGTTGTACTATATAGGTTTATTTTACTACGCTGTCACAATGAATAGATAGACGAAAAAAATTTGAATTTTATGATATCAAATAATAAACCTTATCAAAACTCCAATCTATCTTACCACTATTTATAATAAAAAAAAAGTATTTTCATTTTTATTTATTTTATACATATTTTTATTACTTTTTATATTTATTTATAACTTTTTATTTATTTACCTAATAATTAGACACACCCCGTATTAAATTAAATAAAATATATTTATCACTGAATTTGTTATTATGATATTATATGTAATTTATTTTTTATTATTTATTTGTATCTATCAATATCCATACCCTTACATAGGTTTTTATATTATATCCTATTACAGCCTATACATCACTGACAGGGCAGTTGTATATTTATTTTTTATTTAAAATAAACATACTTTATATTAGTTTAGACTTTAGATAGGTACTGGCTGTATTCTAATTAATTTTTGAAGTTATATGTTAAAGGATCACTAAACATTTTCACTCGATGTCAAATCTGTTAGCACTTATCTAAAAACTAAAATACTCTATAGTAACCATGAAGATGTTAGACCGAGATGTCAACATGGGATGTCGACGGAGATAGGATATATTATAGTCCCTCACTACTAATTTCTTATCACACAATTGGGCGATGGTGGAGTTGATGGTTTATTCGTTATCGAAAAATACACGTACCTGGCAAATGGCGCGAGCCAAGCGAACCGGCCACGGGCGCGATACTTAAATACGGCGGCTACGGTATCCGGATAGTCCATTGGAGGTAGTAGCAATTCGTTGTTTTCTTGCTGGTGTTTTCTATCGACGTTTTCATCATCTTCTCTTTTGGCCACAGTGTTATTGCCGTTCTGTTCAGCCAAGATGATGTCGACATATTTACCGGACCGCAATGTCTGCGAGCATCTGACCTATACCATAAACACACGTTAAGTCTAAAATACACTTATATTGGTGTCAAATATTTGTCTAAATACTTATTTAATACTATTCCTGAAAACTAAAAATTTAAATTGTGATTTTTTTCACAAAATCCTATCGTTTTTAAAATGTCAAAACGACAAAATAATTACTTAGAATTATAAGTTAATTTTTTAGTATAGATGATAAACAAATAGTTTAATAATATTATTATATTCGACTGTCAGTATGACTTATTAAAAATGAATCCGGATAACTCATTATATGCTATATAAATACATATAATAGATGTTCAAAGTAAATACAAGTTGAATATTCAAACAAAAAATAACAATGTTAGCTATTTAGTTGTAACTCTAAAAATAATTTTCGTACAGATGACTAAAATATTTCACCACTACATATATTATTAATTATTATTAATTGAAGACAATGACATTTTCTAAATATACATGACAGGAACCTATATTAACACTATTTTACTTTATGTCGGTATTACAGTATTAGTTTGTAAATTAATAATATCTTAGTAATAATGTAATATACATATGTAATTATATATTTTTTTTTATTTGGCAAAAATAATTTTTACCTGCTGTGTTATAAATAGAAATATTAATTACTAATAGTAATAAATACATTAATTTCAAAATATTCTTTAGAAGTATAGGCTGATGATCTGTCTTAGCTTATTTCTTCGTATGCAATGCTTCATTATTTGAATTCAACATTAATCAATGTACCAATGTGACTCAATGACAAGGTATTTTTTTGGATGTGGCAATTTTGTCTGCACATTCCAGACTAATGTAAAAATACTTAACTTAATTTGAATTGTTTAAAGTTTTATTTTAAATTTTACGATTTGACCATTAAATATAAGCATTAATAAATGATTATCAGTCAAAATACCAAGTTAATTAGTTAATAATTTGCACCGACTGAAAGTATGTTCGGTGCAAATGGTATTGTAAAACCTAAAATCATAACAAAAATTGACTGAATCTTATTTAAAAATATTAACATATACCTTATAAAATTTGAAAATATAATGCTCTTAAAATTTTATAAAAGTTATTAAAAAAAAAATGAGGACGTCATTATATCAGTCGCGTGAGCCTCTTAACTACCGACTTACTGTAAAACAGTGAGAATAAATTTAATTATATTTATATTAATGTAATTATGGTATAAATAAGAAATAGCTTAAAATTATTAATTAGTCAAAAGATTTTGAAAATGTCATTATTTATAGAATAATATAAAAATATTTATATTATATATATAATATGTATGTAAAAGTTCAGTAAACTATTTTTAAATGAAAACAAAATATAGAAAATCGTTTTTTCTTCGATGAAATATCATATATATATATAGCAGTTTCGTAAAAATTTGAATCAAAAAGTATGAGAATTTAATACAACGTTCTTCATAAGTTATTATGAATTTACTCTTAAATATGCTTAATAATAGAAAATATTCGCACTGAAATGTTTTTGCACATAATGATCAATTGATTTGTCATTCACTTCAAAATTAATACATCCATGGTTTTAATATCCTACTCAATATATAATATTATATATACCTATAAACAAAATCACTAGGGAGCGAATTCCCTAGTTTTCTTGAATATTAATTTAACAAAATAAGGGTGCAGTTGTCCTCCCCTACCGTTCCTTGTTGGTGCTTACTACTTTTACCAAATATTGTATTCATAATATTATTTCCGGAATCTAGACCACTCGAGAGTTAATAACTTGTTATAAGAACCCTGTCTCCTCTGTAGACATTGATTATTTTAACATACACCGTGCATATTAAACAAATAACAATATGTTTTGCATACTGTCTTTTGCGGCCAATGTCCCAACGGTTATTGAGGGGAAATCATTTAGATAATGTTTGTCACGCAACTTATCACTTCTATAATTCACAGCGAAATTGCCTATATAAACCCCTTAAATTAAACTGTATGCACAACAGAGACTTTCGAGAGTTCCATCAAAACGATTAAAAAAAAATGATTTACTATAAATTTTTTAAAAGGTACAATTTAAAAATTTAATGACATTATCTATATTCTATGTTACCTTCTTTTAAGATTTTTGAAAATTAAATTCAAGTCACAATAATATTTAGTATTTCATTGTTTCATTTTACATTCTATAAAGTAGTTTATAAATTAATAAAAATAAAATTGAAAAAAAAGCGATTTAAGATATACTGATATATTGATATCTTATCAATAATTTTCTTAATAAATTTCGTTTATTTTCATTTTATCCGGTGCCTCCACGAAATATGTAACATGGTCGGGAGTACCTTATTACGATATTATAGTTAACCATAGAAGGATTTCTATTTCTTATGAATAAGTTTTTCGTAGCTGGAGTTTGAAAACTAGTGCAAGAGATTATTATATCAATAAAAAAAAGACTCGTCTAATTTATATATCTAAAACAATTATTAATATTAATATTGATAGAGACAAAAAATGTCCAGGTGTGTATATTGTTGTGGTAGTCAAGTTGGTGTATCAATATATTATCATATATAATATTTATATATAAAATGTAACAAATGTAACACACGAAATTGAATATACTGTTGGAAATCGATAGACATATTTTCTAGCCTGTGGGGGACAAAGGCTCCTTAAATGAAAAATCGAGCATTTATATTCATTCTGGTTTACGTTTATCGGAAGGCTTCGCACGTATACTCACTATGCATGCCATCATGTTCAACACGGAAAAGCCCAGTATTGCCGTGCCCACGACGCCCATCACTATGCCAATGTTATGAAAGGCCTCGGGCATGGCCAGGAACCCTCCTCCGATAGTAGCCTTTACCATGTGCATCAGTGCTTCGCTGTTCCTGTACGGCGATTTTAGTACGTCCGCCGGAAAGAAAAAAAGCAACGAGATTAGATTTATGTATCATAAATATTTGGTATTGTCATATTTTTTTTATTTTCATTTCTTTTTTCGCGCGACATTGAACCGAAACCGTTGTGGTGCGTTGCGTACCGTAGTCTTTGGAATGAAATCTCTGCTTGGCACCATGTTTCTTTCAATGTGCGTGGAAATCTGTGCTCGATCGCCCACAGATACGCAAATTGTTTAAAAATAACATTTTACCAACACGCAACACAGCAAATTCTGAGTTCAGAATTCGTTTTACTCTAGAATTATCGATATCTATAGATAATTGACCTATTATCAAATTCGAAGGAGACAATTCACAGTCGCTTGGGCTTTTATTGTTATCTTTTAATTTTGAAACAATTCATGAGTATTTTAAAATCATAAATTTACTAATGCTCTCCTTAACATACACACACGCAAATACGCACCGTAGATCGCATAATCATAATAATAATATAATATACTCACGATATCTTGTGCTTTTCGGAAGCCGGGATGCCGGCGGCTGCGGCCGACACCACCGACGAGGCGTTAGACATGAGACGCGAGTGTCGGCGCCGGCGACGCTTCATCTCCGATGCCGTCGGTGACCCGGCAGCCATCGGCATTTCTGTGGATCTTTTGATGACCACGGGCTTGGGGCTCGTGGTCTGCGACTGTACTTCCACCATGGCGCAATGGTTTAACGCCGTCGCGATCTGCAGCGCACGTACCTTTGTACACCGGTCGCTCCCGCTAAGTCGACGAGACTCAGGTCACAAATCTTTTGGTGCGCTGTCAGGAACTGGTGTCGTCACCGTATATAATAATAATAATAATTTATACTTTTGCAGGCAGTGTAGGCGATGATGATGACGAGCCCGTCCGTCCGGTCGACAGAGAGCTGCGCAATACTCGCGATCGACGACGGAAATATCTCGAAAATGTCGCGCAACGTTATTGTATTAATACCTAACTATACCTGTATAATATTATTATATCGTTCTTATTCCGTTGGTACAATTATGGTTACCGGCAGGTACTAACAATGTGTTCTATACATGATTTTAAATGTACACACCGTATGAACGCCACGAGAAAACGACACCATCGATAAATGTTATTTCGATGAAAATCAATAATAATTATAACGATAATTTGGTCGGGAAGAGACCGCGGCGGATTGAATGCGATGTGAGAAGAGCCGTCGCATATCAGGACAGTGTGCGTATAATCGCTGATCCGACAGTTATCGCCAAAAATCCCGATCGACAGGCTTATTACACCGGAGGTTTTATTACAAAATAGATACACGAGTGGTATAAGGAGCTTTTTTTTTTATTATTTGTTTGTTCGATTGTTTGTTTGTTTATCGCGGTGAAAGGATTTACAGCAACGTTGTCGGTGGAGTTAGGAGCGGGGAGATTAGAAAAAAAAACCTACGAATAATATCCAAGAGACTTACTGGTTAATCGTTTTATCTCAGAGATTAACAATAATATAGTATCAAACGTCGCCACTGTTAACCACTGAGTGTACGATAAATAATAATCCTAAAGTGACAGCAAACATGATTTATTGCAATGCTGCAATGATATACATAAAACACGCATCACGATACAGGTATACGCTCTATACCAGGGGTAGCTAAAGTTTTTTTTGATACAGTTGATCTACTGAGAATATATTTTTCCTTTGGTGATCGACAGACGTAAGAAAAAAAAATTTTATTTTTATTTTTAAGTCTTGCTACTAATATTAAAATAATAAATGTACTTATGTAATGAATAAGTAAAAGTATATAAAAATTAATGTTTTAAATATTCTAATTAATTTCAAAATAAATTTAAATTATACTGTTAACGGTGGAAAGTGTCATTGCATATCGTCGATCAGTTGATTATAATTTAATTTGGGAAATAGTGAGTTAATCACTACTAAACGATGGGGCTGCTCTAAATTAACATCAGAAAGTTAGAGTTCTGTATCAGATTTTACAACTTTCATGCCATTTAAAAAAAATTTATTATTTCCAAAATATTTATGTAACTGCTTTTAGTTGATTTAAATAATAATTTCAAATAAAGTGGGATCAATATTGAAATCATCCGAGACTGACCATTTGATCACCCCGGCTTATCATACTTAGCTTATTATACGTCTTATTCGATGATATTATTTTTACGTATTCTATAATGATGGTCGGCGGTAAGCCGACGCAAGCATCGTTCTGATGACAATCTCTTCGTACTTATTATACTATTATAGCTGCAAGTCACAGACATCACCCACCAATACCGGATAATCGATAATCACGGCTGCGCCTTTTTTGAACTTAAACCCCGAAAATTCTCTCCCGGAATTCTACCACGTAATCTATAGATGATTGGAATTATGTTATTCATCATAGTAATAATAATAAAGATAATAATATAATAGATACTTAACACGCAAACCGTGTTTTTTACAATGTTTAAGTACCTCTACAGACGACGGCGGCGCGCGATGACAGCTGCAGTAACCGTCGAGTGCATGTGCCTTCAAAATATTTGTAAATCGTTTTCCTTGCTGTAATAATAATAGCGATATCAAAATCCGTGTACTTAACTATAATATGCATAAAACGTCGGTTTTTGGATTTTAACGAAAAACAACCGGTTCAAGTGTAAACAACTGTATTGGTTATACTTAAAAAATAATTTTTATAAAGTATTTTATTTCTTGAAAAAAAAATATACTTTTGTTAATGCTTTGATAAAATTTTTAAAAATTGAATGTCTCGTAATAATATACCTGTGGTATCTAGGTGTTATTTCAACTAAGATTATTGGAAAAAAAAAACGGATTCTCTTACACTGAAACTTACCGGCGTGTGAGTTACTAATAAGTAATAATGCTTATATAAACATTCTATAATATAACAATTATATATTATTTTATATATAATAAATACTATTATTATGGTAATTTCAACGCAATATTTGTTTTTTCTCTTAGACCTTTATGTAACATAAATCAAAACATTCACGTAAAAACGATTTTATAATTTTTGAGTAATCGACTACAAAAATAATAAAGGTAAGTTGAGTAAATCGGTTTTATAGTTTATTACTAATTGACTATACTAAATTTAGTTTTTTTTTTTTTATAAATATTTAAATTGATATTAAATTATTTTGATGAAACATATTATCATCGCTTTCTACAAACATACAATATTGTAAATATATGCGTTCAGCAGAATTAATTTTGTGTTATTAACTTTAATATCATACCTAATGCATTTATTTAATTAGTTTTTCACAATATTTTAATTTTTGAACGAGTCACGATTATTTTAATATTACTATAATATTTTACATACTCTTAACTCGATTAAAAATTGAAATATCGTAAAAACAAGATTAAGAACATGGACAATGTTCTTGTATTTTAAGTTTGATAAATTCACTCTAATATTAATATTAATCTAGGTAACAGCAGAAAATTAGTTTTTTTGAAAGCGAATTTGCTATGCTGTACGTTTGAAAAACGAAGACAACACATTCGAGCGCAGTGGCATTATCCTTTTGTCTAATTATCTAAAGTTCTATACAAAGAAAAAATATTAATCAACAGTTCCCAAGATTTTTTCAGTTTTTTGTATAGTATATTAAATATTTTATGAATGCACTTATGGATTTATCTCAAAATATTCGAATATCTACCCTATATAATATTCTTAGTACTATTGTATGTATTGGTTAGGAATCGGGTTGGTTCTTCCATGCCGATAGATTAATTCTTTTAACATTTAAATATATTATACAAATATGTAATATAAAAAAGGAATTTCGCAAAATACTTATCAATAGTTGCTACGTAAGTCTGATGAAATTATTTACCGTATTTCAATAGCTGTCGATCAAAGATTGTTTAGTACACAATACACAATATTGTTTTTTTTTCGTACATCTAAAATAGGTAAACTTAATCTCTGTTTTGTCAAAGCCCAAAGGATTACTTGTATGTGCATTTGATTTTATTTTCAATTGAAAAATGAATAGCTTTTATTTCCTAAAAACACAGATAAAGTATTAAGTAAAAATGTTTTGATATAAATTGGAAAACATGTTTTTAAACACATTTCGTGATAATGTGACAATCATAAGTAGGTAGTTAATGTGTATAATATATAATATACTGGTATTAAATAAAATTGAGCCACTTGTTAGTTTTTATACAAATGTATTTAACTTCTTATTTTTTTTTTTTTTTTTTATTTATCTTAGTATTTCGTAAACATTTTGCAAACACAATCTCGAAGCTTGATTGTTAAAAAAAAAAAAACTGTTAATATATTACGCCATCTTAATAATCTTATTTTCGAACAATCGTATGGAAAAATAAGGACAAACGGTTAATATTTACATTATCTACGTTAAAATCACATAATAAATGTAAGCTACTAACACATTACAATAGCTATGAAAACCACGCGGCAATATTTTCGAATACTGACCATATTGATACAATATACAATATATTTTGAAACAGCAAAGCAATTAGCTATAATGTTCAAAACCATCGGGTACGGCCGGTTATAACCTCACACGAAATTTCGCTGACTATCGCACTGCTCCGATAAGTCGAATCCTAAGTTAAGCAAAATCGGTTGTACTGATTGTACAGGACAATTATAGAGGCTGCAGTTTCTTTATAATAAAGTATCCCGGGCGAACGGCCACACCGCGAGTACTAAATATAAACGCTTAAAAGTTCACGTGATGGTGACGATTAAAGCATAATAATAACGCCCGTGGAAGCATTATTGTCGACGTGCACAGTGATGACCACCGCCGACCTTTACCTCGAGATTCTAGTTCGACGGCGACCATGGCCAGCAGTGTGGGCAGACGCTGCGTTCACGTACAATTATAGTTTATCATTATTATTCTCGTGTTGTTGTTATGATCTATTGAAATATTATAATGATTTGTAACTAAATTATGTTATATCGTTTAATCGTCGACGTTTTTCGCGTGTATTGTTTTTCGGTAAGGAAGAGGGAGAGGGGGGGGGGGTAAATTGTCACGGTCGTTGAAACTACCGATAAAGGTAATTCTCGAATCAGATGGATTAAAAACATATGCATATTCAATAAAACGTGAATTATTATTTAATGGTAGACATTTAAATTAAATAATTTTAATAATATTTTTTGTCATCATACATACCAATCGATAATTATAGGTAATACCTATGCGATTAAGTATTGTTAGCCCGTATTGTATCAACACAACTCGCCGCTATAGCTGATGAATAAGAAAAAATGTCATTTATATACAATATATTAGATTATATAGATCGTATTTAGTCGATATTCTGTAAGCCCCAACGCGCTCGAACCAACACGGTACATTTTATAATGAAATTACCAAATACTCTACCTGCCATGATAATATCGTATATAGATTTTAGAATTAAACTGTAAATATTTGTAGGTTTTTAAGTACCTATAGTAATTAGTTTAATTCTATAGTTAATTATTGAATTAAGTTATCAAAAGAATAAAAACACTTCATCACAATCAATTATTTATCTCCTATAAAACTTTGGATCATTGTGAATATAGTATATCCGTTTGTACAACCGAATGATAGTGCAGTTACAGGTTTATGCATAACTTATCATTCATAATTTTAAATTATACAAAAACCAATAGTGGTACTGCCGTGATAGAAACAAATGTGTATTATGTCGTATTTACACTTATAATTATTTTATTTTTAATTTTAAACTTATTTTAGGCTAAACCCCTTTTAATATTACTAAGTAAAACCTATTAAAAAGTTTTCATATTATGATGTCTTTTAAAATAGAATTATAAATGTGATGTACCGTCCTGCATAATTATAAAAATATAATATAATATATTATATTGTTATAGTTATTTCACATAGACATCATCTAAGTGTTTAAGTGTTAAATACAAATATAAAATAATATAAAACAATAATATTGCTGACGTACATAATATGCTATAATATTTTAATTAGGTACTAAAAAAAAGGCCACAATGTCAGATATAAACCCATAGATTTATATGTGCCAAATTTCAGAACCACGAGTGTAGTAGATTACTTACATAGACGAGCGCAACACACATGAACACACACACGCACACACACACACACACACATACATACATACAAAATTGTGTTTTATTTATATAGATTAAAATAAATACATTGTTAGAAATTCAATATTTATTTAAAAAAAAAATTATATTTAACGTATTACGAGAAATTATAATTAATAAAAACATTAAATAAACTTTTATTTACAATAAATAAGTCAATTTTTTATGATTTTACATTATGATATTCATTAATATGATAGGTATTGGATGATATAACAAAGCAACATAGTACCTACCTAATTAGTTAACCAAGGTACATGTAATAGTATACAAGGTGATTTATCAAACATGCTAATCTCTTTTTTTAAAAATGAATTTTTTCAAATTCTGATTTTTGAAATTTTTAAGTGTACATAATAAGGATTTATTTTTAAATACTAAATTCTTATATCGTTTATAAAGTTTCTTATGTAGTAATACCAATTTCTTTTATTCAAATAAAAATCAATCTTTTTTTAGTGTAAATAATTATCCATTAAACAAAGAAATTGGTTTGTCCAAGGTACTCCTTAAATGTGCTTAAAATGGTATAAAAATATGTTAATACATATTTAAAAATATAATACTCGTGTATACTTAAAAATATCAATAATCATAATTTTAATAAATCATTATTAAATTTAAAAATGGAGGCAAACGTGCTAAGTAAATCAACCTGTATACTATTATAAATTTATATCCATCAATTAATTTAATAATGTAATCTTAAATAATATAAGGAATAAAGTTTAATTAGAAAATAATCTCATTTTAATACTATATTATTATATTAATATTGAAAAATATACCCATATTATTATGACCTTTATTTTTTTTTTCTAAGGTCATCAGTATTAAATTCATAATTTAAATGAGTACATTTACACTACTCAAATTTTTTAACATGGTAAATTGTGTTAAGTAAAAGTATACTCATAGATAATCATTGTATTAATAAAATTTAATCAAAATTAGAGTGATTCCTTGGTTATTTTCAGAAATAACAAAAAAATAAAAATTACTTAAATTTACCTTTCAATAATATTTTAATATTATTATATATTATGATTATTTTTAGTTCATTTTATTGTACTGTAATTTATTGACGAAAATTTTTTGTTTTGAATAATTTGTGCTAAATAAATTAAATAGTTCGATTACATCAGTAAAAATTAATTTGTAAAAGCATAATATAAAGTTTTAAGTTTTTAATTTAATAATTAAAACATTATATTTACATAAACTATATTATATAATGTTTGTTATAAGCGTTGGTTAAAAATAAATCAAGTTTATTTACTAGTGAAGTTAGGCAAATAAAGCCAATTTTCAAGTATGTTCCAATACCTATATACCTATAAAATCATTGACTAATATCATGTTATCTTTGAATTTGGGAATTGACATACTATTTTTTTTTATTTGGGTCAAATAATAATAATGCGATATAATACACGATTATAATATAATTCAAGGATGGCAGAGATAATTATTTTTACTAGAAATATAATTAATAAATTATTTTCTTTTTATTTATTTGACATAGTTTATTTGTTGACTTGTCATTAATTTCGTATCTGAAAATTTAAGTCACAAATTGTATTTATTTATTTATTTATATATTTGAATTTAATATTTAATATGGTTAATAATAAATTGTGACTGATGAGTAACTTATATAGTACCTATATGAATATTCAAAAGTGCTACATTTCATAAAAAAAAAAACTTAACTGAAGAACATCAATTATCAAAGAAATGTTTCCATTTTAGATTTTTATGTAACTCAATAGAGTTATGTATGTTTAATTTTCTTATTTTAATAAGTTATCAATGTATATTATTACTTAATACCTATCAATTATAACATCAAATACCAGAGAGAGGTATAATTGTACTCTTACGATTTTATATAAGCGCATTTAAGACATGTAATACGTAATGTTTATTAATAATTACATATATTATAATTATATCTAAATATAATATTATAGTTATTACTCATATTAATTTTGTCAATTATTTATTATCTTGTCACATATTTTTCAGTGTGTATTATTTAATTTTATTTGTTATTTCAATGAATTCTAAACACCTCAAACTGATATATATATATATATATTTGTATATTTGTAAAATGCATTCTGCGGAAAGGTGTAGACTTTATATAGTTAGCTTAAAATATACTGCTGTGAGTGGTTAGCGTTAAAATTATCGTAACGCAGAAAGCTTAAACTGTGTTTATTACACGAACGGCTTTTGACTATGTAGGTACTTACGTCATAGTTTATGTTTTTTTCTTCTTTATAAAATACTATTTTTTTTTTCGTATGTCTATAGTAAATAATTTTTGAAAGCAAATATCTTATCGGCTTTTATTATATTATTTTAACATTATCTTATTATCTATATTTATTTAACGGAAAAACATAATATTATATAACTTTCTTAACAAATATCAATATACTTATTACTTACATGTATCATAACATAGTATATATTATTTATAGTATATAGTTTATGTTACCAGTTAATAATTAGAGACTATAATGTTTTTTATTCTTAATAATTCCAATATTATATTCGTTTTAATAAATAGCATTACAATAACTAAACAGACGTAGGTATCTTATATAGTTATACATAGCATTAATAAAACTTTATCGAATTCAAAATATTATAATGGTTTTATTGAACTAATTAATTAAATAAATGATTATAAAATTAAAAATTGTGGCTATAACTGTAATTATTTAAACTAATATAATTGATACATTATTCATATAGCCATTACTCATTAACATACCTAAACAATCTATGCAGATACCATTTTAAGAACTGTATTTATTTAGTCTATATAATTTTTAAATTCAATTAAAATTATCAAAACCAAAATAACTTTGTCTAAATGCACAAAAATATCAAATATATGTTGTCAATTTGCTAATACTTAATTTCTCTTTCATTGACTATTATTGTTAATTGTTATATTGTTATATTGTTATTTGATATACAATATTGTTGTATATGAATATGAGTAAATGTATGTGATTACTTCAAATATGTAATTGTCATAAGCTAAAATGTCGGTAAATGGCTCAAATAAAAAAATTAAGCCTTTGCGATATTACTATTTAGTTTAAAACATTTAAACAACTATTATAAAAAAATATTATGTCATATGTCTAGTGCGCTGCTGATGCCATTTATTGATGGAGAAATACTAAATTATTTTTTATAGTTATCAGTTTATTGGCCCACATCGCATAATATTATCAGCCTACTTAATGGCCCCAACATTTTATATTCACAGTTTATTGTGTAATATAGTTTTAACTAAGGGTGTTCTAATATTTTCTGATCTTAATACAGTAAAATTACTACAAATTATGAAATATGAACAATCCGTTATTAAGAGGCTAGCCTGCCTACTTCGTAGGTACTCATTAGTCGTTTACAATTTGAAATACTTTGTCCATACATATAGTATGTACCGTTTGAGCATATATCCTATACGGTATAATTATTTGTCATATAATCAATGTAATAATAATCAAACTCGACCGAACTTTAGCTATACTGTACATATTATTAATAGATTCGACATAATTTACAACTGACGAGTTACAATTTGTGAATCGATACTTAGCATAACTAATTAATTGCGGTATACGAAGAATATAAATTATATTATATCATATATTATGAATTATGATTCATTCTCGGCGATAACAGTTATACAGGATGCAAAATATAGATAGCCTCATACTCTCATCTCTATTTAAATTCAGTATACCTACCTTTTTTAAATTTATTTTCATTAATTAAAATGAGTTAATAAATATAATTATAATATATACATTTTTTAATTATTATATTTTACTTAAAATACTATTAAACTATTTTTTTTTATTACATTTCTAGTTTTAACTAAAACAAAAAACAATCATTTTTTGATTGGTAAAAAGTGGTGTATCCTCCAAGAAATGCTAAATTCTAGTAACTAGTTATCAAAAAAATAAAATTACATATAATATATGGGTACAATTTACTACACAAAAATGGATACCTCAAAATACATTGGGCAGAATTCATTTCATAGAAATGTAAACATGTAATGTATTGGGCTCAATTTACAATTTTCTTCTCGGTTGATAATTTATATTTGTTTTTTTTCTCTCGCGTAATCTTTAGAGAATGTCTTCAAAATATGTGTTTACTATCCACATCCAATGTAGCAAATTTTGATTCAGCAGAATAAAATTTACTTATTCGTTTTCGTATTGGAGTGAAATGGACAACTATCAAACTCAAAGTTAAGAAAATATACTGAGTTTGTGCATTGCACGTTGGATTTTTTACAATATTAAATTTTAAAATGAGATGTAATATATGCATTTTTATTTGTAATATTTTATAAAGTATTAACTTGCATACAAATTTAAATGTCATAAAAAAACTAACGTACCTACAAACAATGTTCTTAACTTGAAGTTGGTTAAATCCACTTGATACTAAAGCTAAAAACACAATAGGTTAACGGCGTTAACGCAAATTGGTATGCCACGCACCCACGCGTGGGTCCCAGCGAGTAAACAAATTGTGCGCTAACATCTTCTTAAGATTAAAATTTACATAACACAAATCACAATACTATAGTATAAATGACCTGTCTTGAGTCCACGTAATCTTCTTTAAGTCTTTTATATACTTATAATATGCATGTATGTTTTTAAGTATTTATACAGTATATATATTAATTGTACCTACAACAATAAGTATAACCGCACGTACCCATTGTAAAAATAAAATGAAACACTGAAAGTAGTCATGCGATTTTTTTTTTGGATCACAGAACAGCGATTGTCATCTGAAAGAATATTTCATTGAAATTTTCAAAACAATATGTATGTATAACAAATTAAATAACTCTGTTTATATTTCACTGACAAAATAGAAGCGTATACCTATGGTTGTTTGACGAAATAAAAAGTTATTAATAGACAAAATAAGAATATTTTATAAATAGAAATGTCAACAGTGACAAAATATTCTCATTTTTCGAAACATTCGCAGTTTCGTAAATAGACGTTTGAAGTTAAAATTTTGAAAAAAAAAATGGATATTATAACAAAAATAACAATTTTAGTTAGTTTGTTGTAAACTTGTGAGTTATAAAAAAGAAATAAAATATTCAAAATACTTTTTAAAAACTTTCAATACGTATAAAGGCGTAGCTGATTGCCGACATGCAGTAATGCGTACATCGACAATCGAACAACTGTCAACTGTAACAGACAATATATACTATAATACGACCGATCGGACGGCTGGTATATGGGTCACTGTCTATATGCATATGTATGTACGAAAATAAGCCGTACGGGTAAGTTTAATAACACAGTGAGGTAGGTAAACATTTTAAAACGACCGTATGCCGAAATCGGAAATACGTCACGTCGTACATGTCGTACACACGCCCACCTCGGACTTTTCGATTACACCGATCTGTCGAATAAAGTCGCAGGTGGGTACAATATACGATTATTGTGCGCGTTTGCGTTTCTTAGCGGAAATTGCCGAAAAACTGTGGACACGGCGCTGTAGATCATTCCGACAACGGTATAATGTGTAGTACATACACATTGATTATCTAAACGTTTATAAAGCTTGTGTCTTAGGTTTTGCGGTGCGTGTATCGCTACGGCGCAACGTTTCGACGTGAGATTAAATCGACATTCGCTTTTGTTGTTGACAGACTTAAGGCCAAGTTCGACAAACATAAAGGTACAGTAATGACACGGCCAGCTTCTTACGTCGTAATAGTGTAATATTATTATGTATTTGTTGTCTGATGGCTGTTTTTGCGTTGAGGATTTCGAGGGCACGCAATGATCGCAAATAAGTTTTAGTTTGTACTTTGGAGAGAGGTCAAAATAAATTCCCGACATTTTTCAAAATAATCGGGAAAACAAACAAACAAAAGGGAAACGGGAATAATTTGTATGGAAAATTAGATTTTTTTTTTCTGCATGATAACTCGAAAATAAAAACCGTAGGTATTTATAATTTCACAAAACGTTTATATTAGCATTTTTAATTTCTATTCATGATAAAAAGGATTATTTTATTATAAATGATATAATTCAAAAATATTGCCGGGGACTTACAACTATAATATTACAATTATAATATACAATATTATTTTTAAATTCGACGTTTCCGGCAAAAATTAACTCAACCTATACTGTGTAACGAATAATAAGATAAACTAATTTTATAATAATATCGAAAAACATAATGACATAAAGTATAATGTCTTGGTCAAATAGGTTGATAGACTGTCGTCCCCGCTAAGAATTTTTTTTGGTACAGTCAAACTTCGTTATCTCGAACTTCTTTAACTCGAAATCGTCGATACCTCTAACTTTTACTTCGGTCCCTAGAATTTCCTATTTAAACAATGTAAAAAAATCTTGTTTATCTCGAATATTTTCGTGGATAACTCGAAGTTTTGAGTTTTATTAATATTATAAAATTGTAATATTTCCCTCATTTATCTATAATATAAGGTTTTTAAAACTTTTTTTAAATAATTTTCTAACTTCATTTTTGTTTATACATATATAAATACATATACATAATTCATAAGTAAATACATAGTAAATATTTTTAATTACACAACTTTATTTATAATAAATACATAGCAATAGAAAATAAATTAAATTTGGATAACTTGAACTTTTTTCCCGGTCTCTTCAAGTTCGACTGTATATACAATTATATATCATTAATAAATTCAAATCTAACACTTTCATAACTCATAATTACAGTAACTCACTCAATACCTACTGTACAGCAGAGCGGTACCCATTTGCCCATTTTTTTTTTTTTTTTTTTAATTTTATGGATTTTATTTGTAAATATTATATTATGTACTCGGATCGTGACCCGTTTTGAAATATAAGTGCTCTATTATTTGTAGTAGAGCCATTATGAGTTTGTTTATTTGTTTTCTCCCCGTCTATAATTTAATAAGTGACTGTCGTAAATATTATTACGATAAAGGAAAGAAATAAAGGGAAAAAAACAAAATTAAGTTTACTTAGTTATGATCGGAATGACATGAAACGCCTTTGTATATAATAATTATCTTTCTACACCACGTGTCTGCCAAAAGAGGATATAATTATTTGCTACAGAATCCGAGGGACTATTAATTATGCATGTTTTATAATTATATGATGTATTGTATTGGCGCGATAAGGATAAGCTTGGGCGGCGACGTTTCCGCGTATTCACGAGAGCAGCGACAATGTATCTATACACAATAATATTATAATTATTATTTATTATACTACCATTACACTATGTCACTATGCCGCGTGTTTGTGCAACACGCAAGACGTATTACGAGTTGCAACAAATATATGTCATAACTATAATAATATTTATTGCAGAAACGTCTGTTGCTATTGTAATATTACTATTCCTCGTAATTATAACTTTATCGTATGCATACCTACCTAATAATAATATATTAAAATATAAATAAGAAAAATGCGTTAAACTGTATTACTGCAGCAGACACGATGACCTGCGACTTTTTCGAATGTGTGTTATGAGTAAAAAAAAAAAAAAAAATGTAATTGTGCAATATGCGTACGTATTTCGCGCATGCCTATATACCTAATATAGGAATAAGATCACTACCAGTCGTCGTCACGTTGGAGAACATAAAACGCGTCTATACGCAAGATAATGTGACAGCGCATTATTATTACTGTTTTAGAACTATTATTTTTACAACAATAATTTATAATATTTATTTGATATACCTTATAATAAAATGGCTACAAATGGGCATATTTATTATGATTTACTGCGTCGTGCGATGTCTGGACGCGATGACCGTAACGGCGCGAGGACGACTGACGAGCCGATGTACTATATATTATTATTATATTACATAATATTATATTTATATTTTATTTTTTATATACATTATTATTATTATATCATGTGGATGTACATCTAATCGCACAACTATGTATATAATAACCGCGCAACGCCGTTGACAGCACATCATAATAGTATTCGTATAATTGTATAATAATGGTAAGATTGCGGTAGTGTAGTGAATAATGATAATAATTAGAATAAGAAAAAAAATACGCAACGATCATTGTAATAATAAATTATATAATAATACAATCAAATTTTTATTTTTTTTTAATTATTAGTTATAATATAATAATTCGTAGAGTATGAGTAACATTTACAAAATGTCGTTTATGATTTTTCTGCTGAATCAACAGTGGAATAAATAATAAATTATTATAATGGGTGAAAAGCAAAAGTAGTAATGTTTCGAATTTTAACATTACAAATAATATTAATGTATACTAATGTATATAATTACAAAATATTTTGTCGTGAACTCGCACTCGTATGTAATATTAAGCCCAACAACGTTAAGAAAAAATTAAAACTAAAAATAAATCATAATAAAATTGATATTATATTATATAATTTATGATATAATATAATACGATACAGCGAGAAACTTAAAGGCGAAAAATAATAGGGAAAAAAATGTTTGCGTTCGCAAAACTACGCACTATAATACCTTATTACCTAATACTATATTAAAATTATAAATATATATAATATAATATATATTATCATACAAACGATAGTAGTTAATAAATAGAAAAAAAAAATACTGAAAAAACAAAAATCAATATAGCAATAATCAAATAATATACATTGGGCAGTCGACGGTTCGATATGCCGAAAACTTCACGGGACGTCGAAAATAAAAAGTACAGATAGCTGGTATACATCGTCGGGGAATTTTTTCGAAAATAAATTTCATTTTAATTTAGGTTAGGGCGATAAAGGCGTTTGGGCCAACAGTGATTAGTTATAGTGACGGTTGTGGTACGGGTAACTCTGTTCTATAGCCATGCCGGGCAGGCTGCCGCGGACGGGCTGGGGCGGCTGTCGATGTTATGACGACGACGGCTGGATGAGCAGTCGTTGACGCGGCGGTGTATATTATTTAATGTATATTGTATATTGTTGTTGTTGTTCTGTCCTCGCGTCCGGTATGTCCGGTCTAATGTCCGCCGTTCGCCGCTACCAGGAACGCCGATTCCGGGCCAGGTCCGATGGTGGTGGTGCCGTGAGCCGCGGCGGTGCCGTTGCCGTTGGCCGCGCGATGGCCGCCCTCGCCGCCGGACCCGTAGAACGCCACGATGTCCACCAGTGACGCGTACGTGCCGGACACCAGGGCGATGAGTGCGATCAAAACGATGGCCACGTCTTTGG
Organism: Rhopalosiphum maidis; assembly: GCF_003676215.2. NCBI lineage: Eukaryota > Metazoa > Arthropoda > Insecta > Hemiptera > Aphididae > Rhopalosiphum > Rhopalosiphum maidis. The sequence goes on from NC_040879.1 coordinate 56,560,062, forward strand.
CCACGGTCCAGCTGCTCATGCCCTTGCGGCGACGCGTCGACCGGCCGCTGCTCCTCCTCCGCTGCGGCTGCCGCTGCACCGCCTCCAGGTCCGTGTCGTCGTCCACCGCGTAGTAGTCGCCGTCAAAGTCCAAGTCGTCGTCCGAGTCGGTCGCGTCGTCCGTGTCCTCGCCGTCCTCGTTACCGTGGTTCCAGAACGTGGCCAGATGGATGACGGCCGGGCACATCAGTCCCAGTATGGAGAAGAACACCGCGCCGATGAGCGATATGAACGGCGCCAGGTCGGGCACCAGGGCGGCGATGAGCACTGCGAACGCATTATTGTTGTGACATTATTAACAACGATAATATTTTTTAGGTACGTGTTAGAAAAATATATCGTTAATCACAAGTATTATAACTGCAGTTACAGTGTACTGCTGCTGCACATTATGTATGTCATTATAATTCGTCAATGTATATTATAATAGTATAGGGTACGCCCGTGATGTATTTCATTTCGTGATATTTCTTTTAGGCGTTTATAATAAACATACCTATTCATCGGTAAACATCTAAATAGCGTCAAATTATACTAGTACATTAAATATATCACGAACATGCCTTTCTTCGCCCTTAGCGCAAGCACGAATCAGAAATATGATTTTTTGGCAAGTACAAAATAAAAACGTTAATGAATGTTTAATTTCTTAATTTTGTCGATTTATAATTATTATTTAATTATCGTAGAGTTCATAAAATATAATATGATTGATTTACATGTTATGAAATAAAATAGTTTTTGATGATTTTAGATATAACTATGTTTTCTTGTTGAAATTGGATTTTATCACACCTGTCGACCATCATACTAAATAAAAATAAGTTGACTACTATAACACGTATATATACAGTGAATTAAAATATTTTTAAATACAATAATTATGAAAGACAATCTGATATTTTCTTATGAAACCATGTTTTCTCATCACTTATAGGTGTAATATTATATTATTTATATGTTTTTATTTTTAATGTTGGACAATAAATACATACATATTTAATTCACATATCTTACACATCTCATACACGAGTAGAGGGGAAGGCACCTTTTGGCATTTTTATTTATATTTCTAAAAGTTAAGCCCCAGTTTGTGTTAGCAAGAGGCCCGTTTTAAAAATATAAGGTTTTTCTAAAATTTGTGATGAAAAAATTAATAATACGTTTTTCCCCGTATTATTATAAAATAATAAACCCTTAAGTACAAAATTTTACATTTTACCCATTATGATGTAAAAACGCTAAAAACTATATTTTATAACATATATAAAGTGCCATTAGCCATTTGGAATCATGAATTATTTTAAAGAACAAGAAATGTCAATTAATATTTATTATTACGAGTATACGAATTTAAAAATGTATAAGTACGCCTGCCTTCATACATTATTTTTTTTTCTTATAAATTTTTATTATTAAAACATAATACATAAACTATATAAGTGACATTTAATTAATAATTATATCTCGTCATATTAATTATTAACAATTATAATTTATACTACTTTATGTGGTTTGTGACGATAACATAATACCCATTTACAATAAACATAATATACTAATCGATGTGTCGAACGACATGACTGTATAATAATATTACAATACGATTATACAATACAGTAATTTTATTTATTGCAGTACATCAGATTGTGCTTGTGGAGCGTTTAACAATCAGTCGTTCGAATAATCGTCTCAAAATTGGTCTAATCGTCCAAACACACATCATCACGACGTGTGCGTCCGAAATTATATTAATAATATAGGTAGTATTTTACCGGTTCCCAGGATCATGGAGGCCCTCATTACATAGTACGCTCCGTCCATGGGTTTGTCCTGCTGGTTGGATTCGATTTCGAGTTTCTTTTTCTCGTCCATAGACGTGGCACTGGTCGTGGTGACTGCGGTAGCCGTAGACATGGTGCTGCCGGCGATGGTGGTCACAGCCGCGCCGCAAGTTGTAATTTTGTTGTCCGCGGAATACATGTTGTTTTGTCGACGCTTGCGCAGCCATGGCTCCAGCCGAGTCCACACTATCTCGCTAGGCACACAGAACTGCAGACCGTACGAGAACAGAATGGACAGTGCTACCATGATTTTCACCGACTCGGCGAACCTGCATCATAATTAATTTAATAAATACATAGAGAATATCCTGGTCGAGCATGGTTTAGGTTGTTCACGCTATACCACTGTGCTTATAGTGGCGTGGTGAAGGGATAATCGAGAGATGATTGCCTTAGAGATTTTGTGCGCGGTAGGTGGGTGTCAATGAATACATTTTAAATGGATAAAATACATTTTTAAACAAATATACATATACTACGCAAGTATAGTTTGCATATTTTAAACGCTAGTATATAAATAATATATTTGTATAATACTTTATAATTTTTTTGTATTTTCATTATATATTTGAAGAAAAAATAATGAGTTTAACGTACAATAGTATGATAATGTTTTAATATAAAAGTTAGTTAGCAGCATAGTTTCTACAGAAATACAAGTTTTCCATAATAGGTACGTGTTCATTAACAGTTTTGATATTTTACGCATACCTACTTTATATTACTTTTTATTACTTTTCAGCATAACCTTTCAAGCTGTATAGATACAGATTTAAATGTACATATTTAATTTAACGTCATTATGCATTCACATATTTTGAACGTTTTACTACATATTTCCTTATTTATTTGTGCACATAAGTGCACGCATATCTCATGGTATTTTAATGCATTGAATAGCGCTGCGATTGCAGTTATACGTACAGATCGTTGGGCAGATTGAGAGTGATCGATCCGTCAGTGGCGTCACCGAAACGCAAATAGCCAAGGAATCCGGCGACCGAATACAGACACACGACCAGCGTCATGGCGGCGTTCAGAACTCCGCAAGGACGAGCCGTGAGGAACCGCTGTGGATGGCGCATCGAGTTCTCGATCGGGAGTACCTGCAAAATTCGTGTTGTGTACTCGTGTTTAGATTATATTATTATAAGTTTAACCGCGGTTATGGTTTTATTCGATAAAAAAGTGCATTCAACCGTATAATAGGTACGTTTTTATTTATATTTTTTAGACGTACACATATAAACTATACGTAGTTAAAGTTTCTAATCGAAATTATATATATATTTGATTTATCATCGCGGTTATACCGTACAGTATTTATAAGTAGGTACCTATGTGTTCTATACAAACTCGGAGTTAAGAAGTATAAAATTTGAATTCGGCTTGTAGTAGATATATATAAGGAATTCTGCTGATGAAATGCATTAGAATTTCGTGATGAAACTGATTTACATACAAATTATGACACTATATATAATATATAGGTATAGTCATAATAATAAATAGTATTATTTTCGACTAGCTATATTATAAGTGGATAGTTAGGTCATGCACTCGAACCGGGATTGATGTACTCACGGTGCCGATGCCCTCCATGGCGAACAGGACTGTGGCGAAGAACAAGGGCATGTGGCCTACGGGAGCGATCCACGGACGGGACCCGATGTCGGGCAGCGGTACGGCAGCCGTCAGGGCACTCTCGTCAGCGAACAGGCTGACGCCAGTCACCACCCACGACATGGTACATCCCAAACCAACCAGTATGAATGCAGTGGCTATGGCCGAGAACGGGACCAACAGTCGGAGCGAACGGACGATACCAAGCGGCACCAGCGGAATGGCCATGCTGAGGATCCAGGCCCGGACGGGCATGTGCCATTCCGGCGCAGTGTGCGTGTCGGCAACCTGTGTGCGGTGGAAAATAAACCACGAAATAAACATAACAATATAACATAACACTGTGCAGTTGTGCACATGTGTATACTGAGCGAATGGTATCGAACTCAGATAGATCTGCAAACGCGTATATGACGTGTGCTGTGTCGAGACTGTGTATGATACTATACTCGCGCGCGAATGTGTATAATATATATATATATAGTGTAGTAGATATAAGATACCGTGTGAAGCAGGATTCTGGGAGGAAGGTCCTCAAATTTTTAAAGTATAAATCATTCTTTTAAAAGTTTCAAAATGATCCATAATAGGATATACCGGCTATGCGTTTTTTGGTAAATATTACAGAACGAATAAAATATCTAATGGAAAAATTATAAATAATTATGGCCGATATATTGATATTGTACAGTTAATAAGTCAACAACAGAGTACGGGAAAATAGGGTAAAATACATATTGATATATGACGTTTGCCATGATATTATTTATTTGCTTTTTGAATTATTCAGTAAAAATATCCGATATCCTATATTATAGTCTGACAAAATATGACAAGTGACGGTTAGAAATAATCACGTTGGGGATTTAGGCGATGGCTTTGGCCCGAGTGATTCGGCAAGTCATTGAACACTCCCAAAAATATTTGTTCTTAAGATCCACCTATGACCTATTGTATGTGTGTGTGTGTGTGTATGTGTGTTACTCATGATTGTCGCCGTGTATATTACCTGTTTGAACGATGCAGCAACGAGCACCACGTATACGGTGTTACCAAAATAATACGTGCAGAACAGGGCAGCGTTGACAAATTCTCTGCATATGGTGGTAAATTCAGTTCAAAGACGGTCCCAATTCGTCATTGTAAGGAGCGCGTGGAAATATAAACAAAAAAATAAAAAATATATTAGTAAATTAGTTTTATTAGGAGGTGTCTGTGCCTACCTACAGAATGGCATTTCATTATACCTCCATAATATTGAAAACTGGTATTATATTTAAATATTTCTCTGCGTTACCCTATATACGATACGTATTGTGCTGTAATCGGATTTATTGGCGGACGTCATAACAGTATACACTTTCAAAAAAAAATTTGGCATTCAAATCCGTACGCTTTTATACATCGATTTCGCGCAGTTTTCCCAAAATCAAACCATTCGAAACATTCGATACCACGCACACTATTATGTATCAATAACGTACAAATTTATCTAAAATGATATTATTGATTAGAACCGTACACAATAGTTATCGTATTTAATCAGCTATAAATTCATACTTTATTTCATCGTATAATGTATTAAATTATTTTTAATTAATATTGAAATTGTTAAATCTCATGTATTGAATTATTTTTACGACGATTTGTTTAATAACAATAAATGTTTAATTTTTAATTATCAATTAATTCTGTGTGGTTTTGAATTATTGACCTTCCAAATTTCCTCTTTTAACAATAGAAAAAAATTATGCGGTATTGAACGATCTAAAATGTGTGGTTATGACTGGTAAGTTTGCAGTTTTGAATGACGCCTGCATTTTGGTAAAAACAAAAACTACCTTTATAATTATTATCAATTTCAACAAATTTCTAAAAAGCATTTTTACTTATAATGACAAAAACGCGTTCAACAACATTATTAGAATCTAACACGTTTAATTTTCTGTAAATAATCGCTTTCTCTCTACATAATAAATTAAGAGTGTTTTGTTTTAATTATAATAAATATAAACATAATGTACCCACGAATATTTTAAAATGTTATTAAATCGATGTTGTATCAATCCTGTAAGTTTGGACAAATATATGAATTCATAAATAGTTAATACATCTGCATTTTACATTCTTACAAGTAAATTTCGTGAGTGTGTGGTGTATATCTATATTACAATAAAACAGTGTTTATAGTTATTTGTGACTACATAAATATTACCCATTATAAAAAATGTTTAAATTTACTACGATTGATGGTTGCTTGTATACATTTATTCCAATTTCAGTCCATATCATAGTTAATAGACTTTTTTATAAAATATAAACTGTTGTTTAATATAAGAATGTATTTTATATATTTGAATATTTACCTATAATATGACTTTTTATATTTTATTATGGTATAGACATTTTATCGAGCTCAACTTTCTTTTAATACTAATTTATTCCTCTGTGGTTTATCAAGGTTTGCACCTCTACCAAAACCAGATTTACTAATGACGATATTATTATTGTATCCGGCAAGAGGAAATATACTTTATTATACTATTACTATACCTTTTGTCCTATTAAAGAATATACACAAATACAAAATCTGCGTTAAATTTATGTACATTGTTTAACGTCATCGATACCATTGTAGTACATATTATGGGAGATTATTTTATATTTGATCGTTTGTAAAAGGTCATGTCTCAAAATATTTTGGGTATAGTATTTCTTCATAAAAGGTTATGAGTGTTATGACATTTTGTTATTGATTTATATTGTTATGATTACCAAATAGTATGTGCAAACAATCAACAATCTATAATAATATTATGCCGTTACAATTATTACTGAATATTATATTTAACTATTATTATGTTGGTCGTACAGACGCATATTATGAGAGAACAAAACACTAATAAGAAAATATAATATTATCATATTAGCATACTCAATATAAATTGAACTCTTTAGTAGGAATTGGTACGTTTGCCTATTATAATTTGTATTTGACCTCTATATAAATTATTATTTCCTATATGAAAGAATATAATAAACAAAAAATATTCTTAATTTAGTCAAAACCTGACCTTTCAATGCTTATAAACCATATTTAAAACTTATATAGCTTTCACGTTTTTCGAAAATATTCAGATTGAATTAACATACCTACCAATATTTTAGGTGATTTAATTATAATAAGAAAAATTTAACACTACCTAATAACTGTAGCTTTATTACTTTATTAAAAAATTATAAGTACTAGCTATAGCATATTAAATATTAATATTAAAATGGAAAACTTGATAACATAATTACTTAGAAAAAGAATCATTTTTAAAATGTTTGTATTAAACTTAAAAATCGTTAAAATGTCTGATAATGTCGTTTCTATATTATTATTTTCATAATGAAATATTATTCTATAAATGAATTAAATCACTAAGATTATTATCGTTTGAATAATAAATGTGACATGAATTTTACAAAGTTGTTCGTAGTTTTTATGTAAATTTTTATAAAATTATGAATATACGTATTTAAAATTTCAAAAATTATCTCTAAAAAATCATGTATTGTATTAAATTTAAAATGTATTGATAATACTACTTTCAGGAGAAGTTTTTACTAATTTGTAAATTTTTAAATATGTATATTTATAAAATTATAACCAGAACTATACGAAAAACACACACCTAATAATGTAAGATAAGTATGTAATTTATATAGATTCTGAGCGAGACATTGAACAACTCATAATACTGATTTAATAAATAATTATTTCATTACCATAAATATGAACAATTATTTTTTTAATTAAGTGTTTGATACTGAATATTATTGATATTTATAACATGTTTGCTTATAAATCTGATCCTTACTATAGTTTCTATAAGATAGCCAAGCACAATGCCGCATGCGGTATGCCTATTAAGCTTGTCGATAACTAGTATTAATAAACAAATCAAAATGTATTGTAATAATTTCAATGATGTCTTCGATTTTAATAAATTAATATTATGTATATGCATTTTACATATACTAACATGTTAGCTTTTAATTACAGAATAAAGTGTAAAATACCAGTAATAAATTAATTTTTATCATAAGATTAAGTTATAATTTGAATAAACTATGTATGTTATTACATAAGTATATGTAATGTAATTATCTATATTTGGTTTTGTGTATATATCATATCGTATATTTATTTATGTAAGTAGGTGTATCGAGTGTATAAATATTTTATTATGCAATGACAATTAATAATGGAAATTAATAGAATTACTAATTATCTGATGATAATTTATTATAATTCTTTACCTATGTATAATAGAATAAACAAATACTAAAGTTGTTGACTATTCTAATAATTTATTTCAATATATAAATAATTTATAAATTACATAATAATAATTATAATGCACTTGTAAGAGTATAGGTACCTATATTGTGTAATGAAATTTAAAATTTGACTTCACTTTAACCTATTTTTAAAAATTGTTCTTATAATTATGATGCTGTAGTTTAATATAATTTTTATTACTTCAGTTATTTTTAACGTGGATGAATATATGCAGCAGCGAGGTAAATATTCTATTTTTTTTTAAATGTATTTATAGATTTACTAAAGTTAGAATATCTTTAGCCCTTAATTTCCGGAGGTTTAATATTCTTACATTATATATTATTAAACTATAATCAAGCGTTTATCGTAGGCAACGTACTTTGAGTGTTTTACAAATTAAAAATTAAAACTAATGTACCTAATTTAAAAATAAGTATAGACAAATCTAATACCATAACATTCAACAGCCAAATAAGAATGAATATCTTGAATGCAGGTATATAATTTTTATATATTTTACTGTTAAATTTAAAAAGAAACTAAATTATAAAATAATTGAACACAAATAGCTTTCAGAACTCGTAAAAATAAACGATCTTCAATAAAATCTATTGTAAATCTAGAGTAAAATATTTTAGAAACAACATAAATTATACAGATATTAAAATACAAATGAAAAAATACAAATGGAAAAATATCTACTATAATGACTTTCTCCGTAATTTTTCATCTTTATATTCTTTAAAAATAATTGTTTAAAATGTAGGTATTATTTTAATTTACTTAATTTTAAATTAAATGTAGGTCATTATAATTAGGTACGTTAATCGCTAATATTCGTAAAATGTTTAACGTACAGTAACATATAGGTGTTTAATATAAATTATGTATTTATTTATAGTATCGTATATTACAGTATGTATAGTAATACTGTTATATTTCTATATAGGGCCGTCCTAGGAGAGAGGTGCAAGGCCTCACGTTATTTATTTAGATTTGAGGCCTATCATTCGAAAAAAAAATAGGAAAATGTATTTATATTATTTTATAACATTAAAAATTGTATTCTTCATATACATATAGCAAAGTAATTTCTTAGAAATTAAGTGGCGATAAATTTATTAATATGTAATTAGTAAATAACTTTCGTGATCAAGCATAAATGCATAATATGTAGCAATGGATCAAATATAGTTTTACAAAACAAAGGGATACAATAATACTTTCAGTAAACGTTCAGTTTCTATTGATCCTTGCGCTTAAATTAAAGCCAAATTTATTTATTTTTTTTTTAAGATATATGGTATTGTTCATATCAACTACTATGACTCTTTCGGAGTATTTTAAAAACTAAAATCTTGCCAAAAATCAAACATTTTTGTAAGGTTCATTAGTTTTAAATCAATTAATATGAACAAAAAGAAAGTTGATATTTTAAACTTTTTAAAGACATATATAGTAAATTGAAATGTATGTTAGATTTTATAATTATTTTTGTCCTGGATCTCGCAATCTTCAAGAATAGCTATATTTCTATGGTAATATAATCTATTATAAGGATAAGAAATGTATACATTTTTTGATAAGAAACAATACCCATTACCTATATAATTTAACATGTTCAAAACATTTGTATATCTATCGATTTAGTTGCAAACAAGTATACATATTTATCATTAGACATTAGTGATCATGATTCATTACTCACTATTATATAATGTTTGGATAAGAGTATAAGACATAATTATACATTTATACATAATAATATGTTTTTGGTATTTTGTAAAGACTGAAGGACAACGATAGATTTTATCAAACTTATATAATTTATGTAATACTGTTAAAACAAGAGTGTGGCATGTAACAAAACTTACCAGCTCATATTGTACGTGCTTTTTGTCAGTTATCTGTGATCGTATATATTAAAGTACTGAGTCATTGAGATCAATAATTCTGATCTACCAAATCAGACAATCACATTTACCCAAATTAACAACTACAATACACACGCTGAGAAAAATGTAATAACATTTTTAATTACCAAAATCTATGTTATTAAATTTTTCTCTAGTCATATTATAACCGTTGAAAGTACAATCATCAGCCTCTATCAACCAAACCAGAAACAACCTTCACATTTCACACACAAAACATCCAGAATATGCCTGGAAAATAATCCGAAACCATACCACGATAACACGCTATGGTCCGGAAGTCGTTAACGTATCGCTATTGTTCATTTTAACTTTTTTTATTCTACAATTTTGCTTATCGTTTTATTTTTCATTCACATTATAAGATGAATAGATTATAATTAGTTGAATCTAAACACCAGAAGCCATACAGTAATTGTATTTTTAAATTGAATTTCAAAACCTAAACACTAATGATATAATTTGGATGTGCCTAAGTATTAAAATATTATGCTTCAATAAAAACATTAAAAACAGATAAAATATGACTAAGATATTCTGGATATTCAATCAGTTTTAATTTGTTTGTTTTTAATTATTATATGATATATTATTATAAACGGATAATTAATATTTTAGAAACTGATAAATGACAATATTATTAAAACCAATATAATATAGTTATAATATAAGAATTTTAGATGTTGATAAACAAATTGAACGTACAACGAAAAAATAAAACGATACGCAACAATACAGTTATAGTATATAATATAACATAAATAAAGAAATAAAAATCTATAACGTCAAAGTTCTTCAATATTGTTATTAATTATGATGTTTATTGACGATATGAAAACAAAGTGCAATTTTTTTTAGGAAGTATCTATATAGGTATAGTATATAATTTTATTTTATTATAAATATAAGTTATATTTCCAAAAAAATAAATAAAAGAAACTATTTTATTACCGCTATATAAGTAAATTATTTAAGTTAAACTGTAATACAAAACATAGTTCACTACCACAATGTAAAATACAACTGACATCGCGAGTAATAATATTATAGTATCGTTGTGACGCGGCGACTGCAGTGATCAGTCACTATTTATAGATATTATAGATTTATAAAGATATTAAATGTTGTCTAACACCCGCCAATAAGAGCATGTGAAGAGGTTTATAGATCCTAACCTCGTAAACCGTGACCATAATAATAACCAAACGGAGAACTATAAATTATTATAATAATATGTTTATCAATAAGTAAAAATCCGAAATCGAGGGTCACAAAAAAAAAATTGTATATTTAATAATGATAATAATAATAAAATAATTAAGTCGGAAACCACTGAATTAAATGAACATATAGCGTACCTGGCGAATGGGGCCCAGGCACGGAATCGGCGCGGGCCAGTACTGAACGCGGCTGCGGCGGTTTCGGCAAACCCGAGGGCCGGACGGCGGGTGCGGCGGGCTAGCGCTTGCGAACACAACACCTGAAAAACAGTTGTTAGTTTAGTTAAGTATGTGATTGCGAGACGTAAAAGTAATAATCGTAACTAAGACAAAACCGCAAAAGAACCATACATATATATATATATATATATATAATATATATTTAGCTAGTATAATATACATAAAATAATATTGTCATATAATTATAATTATAATATAGTGGAAACAATTACCAGATATATCATTATAAATGTAATATCGGACAAACGGCCTCGAGTTTATGATTTTTTTACAAAACTTTTTACAAAATATTTCCGGATTATTTTTTTTTTTTAATCTATTACTATTTCCATTTATATTCTATGTATTTTAAGAGAACATAATATTCATAATAATATACTCACAAATTTACGTCTCACACGCACATACATTATAATATATTATATTTACGTTCCGCATTTCTAATACAGACATAATACAATTATTAACTTTCATAGTAGAGCAAATTTACATATTACCAAACTTAAAGATGATAACATTATCATCCGTATATGTCAGTTTTTTAAACGAATTTCAAGTAGATAAAATATAATAATTTAAAAATTACTTTTTTCGTGATTTCAAATCAAATTTAAATAATATGATACAAGTCAAATTTATTCTAATATCAAAAATAAAAAAATTGCTGTATTGGCAGAACGTAAATATTGAAAATCATCATACGTATTTTGTATTATTATTGTATTAATTATTTTTTTTGATAATTTAAAAATACTTGACATTTTCACAAAATATTTAAATTAGAATTTTTTAAGCATAATATTATAAAATTTGTTGATATTTCGAGCTATTTATTGATATTTGAAACGTTCAACTTTTTTTTTAAAAATATATTAATAAGATAAAACATTTTAGTCAAAAAAAATAATTAATCAATAATCTTAAATTTTATTACAAATTTCTTGATAAGTTTAGTTTACAAAAATTAAAAAAAAATTGAAAATATTTAGTCATATCATATAATTTGTTATAAATGTTTTATGAGTTCAAATTTTGATAAAATTCGTTAAAATCATCACGATCATTTATTACCTAATTAGTTAGTAGTTCATTGTTGTAATTCAATAAAAATTAACAATAGAACATTGAAACATTCTACTATTACTTTAAAAAAATAAAAAAATAATCTATCTGCAATATTGCAATTTTGTTATGAACCAAATCACATCTTTCTTCGCAAGGTATTGGACAACAATAATATATAATATTATATAAATAAATGTTATATTTTTGGTAAAAATTACTTCAACTTGACAATCTACCGTACATAACTTATATAATAGAATACATTTCTAATATAGATATAAGATAGGTATTAAATATAAATAAATTATTAAATAGCATCATTAAAACTATAAGTACCTATATACTAACACACGCCTTCGTTCAGAATAATTGTTTGTATATTCAACAATTTATAATTGCCATTTTCTCAAATATCAATATAATATAATATATTGTATAAAATTATTAATTAGGTTTAGAAAAAATACATTAGAACCATGATTTGAAGAAAACACGTATAATATAGTGACTCGATTAATTTATATTGATACTATATAATAAGACTATACGGAAAATGGTGACTCGAGTGACTTCATTTTTCCGAAGACACGAACGGTGGCGTTTATATAAAAATACGGTTTAATTAAAGTCAGGGCAACATGATGGTTTTGAAAAAATATGTAATAACAATATGATAATAAAACAAAATAATTTTTTCACACGACTCACCAGAAGGTAGATGCAATGCGTGCAAAGCGCTCCGATGGCTGCCGTACCGACAAGTCCGAAAATGAGTCCACCATTTTTGAATGCGTTCGGCATGGCGAGGATTCCACTGCCAAGACTGCTCTTAATAAGATGTAATAAGGCACCGCTGTCACTAAATGTTTATTATGTAGATAATTTAATGTTCGATGGTGGTCAGGAAAGGGTGAAACAAACAAAAACAAAAAAATGTATTATAAAATATTGATTACAGGAAAATTAAAATACGATATGGTGCACGGGGAGATCTTTTATATAATATATATTTAATTATACAGGTACTATTATAAACCGTTTAGATGTGAAAATGGATAGATCTGCGAGGCTTTTGCAAGAGACCACCGCTACACCTATTCATGGTATGCGGCATATATATGTATTATACTATACATTGAATAATAGCGTATACAAGTGCACTTATAAGTGTACTACATAAACGCCTTTGCTCGCAAACAATAGATCCTGCGCGCGGCCTTTCGGGGTTTATAATAATATTGTATAATTTCAAATCATTTCTGTAGGTATCGTAAGTACCGCGGTAAAACATGAAAACGCACAACTATTTAATGTACGCAAACGTTTTCTTAAAATATTATATCATACGTACGTGGTCGCTTTGGCCTTGTCCCGCATCTGGAACGGGTCGTAACGCGGCAGCTTCTTGCCGCCTTTGCGACGGCGTCCGCTAACCGTTCCGTTGCCATCGGATTTTGTGCCGTTTCCGCCCGATATGATGTACGACGTTGCAGTCGCGGTCCCGTCGCCGACGCTTCCGCTGTTGCTGCTGTTGCTGCCGCTGCTCGAATACTCGGTCAGCTTCATACTGCAATCGTAATCAGCAGTCATATTGTGGTCGTTTTCGATGGTGTTGATGTCGTTTTTGTTGTTGTTTGCAGCGGTGACGGCGATACAACGCGACGATACGCATTGGCACACACGAAGACGGGACACGTAGTTTTTATTCGATACGTGTAAGCACAATGAACGACGGGCGAACAATGAATGACCGTACGCCGCACAAAGACGATGGCAGTTTTGACGACGATTAGCGTCGCACAGAGAGAGATGGATGTGGCCCCGGAGAACGTGAAAAAAAAAACCCAATTCGATTACAATAATGTAGGTAATATTATTATTATTATTATTTCATCACGTACGCCCTCACGCGGCATACGCATACATCACATCATCCGCAAATTCGTTGTCGTAGTCTAATGCGCTAATAATATATATTAACCGAATGGATATAATTGTATATATTAAAATGCATAATATAATGACAGGTACTGTACGTCGATGGTAATTATTATCGCGAGTACCTACCTACGGGCTACGGAGTACGGGTACCTATAACCTCCCATGTGATGTTTACCTACGTGTCGTGTCGTATACGGTTATCGGTGTTTATACGACGTATAAAAAAATCTGCAAACGTTTCCGTTTGACGCCTGGACGGACGGCTGGCCGTCAGAATATGTTTCGCCCGCACGACAACCGAGGCAGTATATTGGAAAGCTCTGCAGTTCTTTCGAAAATCGTGTAGGTAGGTGATGCAATATCACAGGTAGGTTAGGTTAGGTACCTAACCTACGTTTTGAGCACGGACAATTTTGTATGGGAATAGGACATACGTATTGTAATAAACACGGATGTACGTTGCAATCGCGTCGAGCAAGAAGGGTTGGATTCAGCGCAGAACGAAAATCATAACCAGACTATTACCAGCAAACTATTTTCGACAAGCGTACCATACGCACAATATATAGTATACGAGTAGGTAGGGGATAAATAGTTATGGGCATAGGCACGCGAATAGTTTTGTAACGATAGTTAAGTACATTATGGTGCATACACAATACACATCGACATAATATGCGAATGCATTAGCGAGTTGTGTTAAAAACGCGCGGACGCGGGAGCAAAAGAATGTCACGTGTCTCGGAGAAACATGCGACGTTTTCCGCGCACCGATGCACTATTTAGTTCTCGCCGAACCTAAAACGGGTAATAATTAACATTATTGAAATCGCTATAATGTTTACATGCATTTAATGGTATATAACACATACCTACACACGTATAACCGGTGCCAGTCCGTAAATTGTGCGATTCTAATGTGTATATCGTAATAATATTGTTATTATGCACAATTTATACATGTTATAATTATAATGTGTTTACGAGATTATAACGCACATACACACTACTCTCACACTGGCGCACGCACGTTACATTAACAAATTAATTCCGTTGTTCGTATATCATTATCAGTAAAATGATGATAGTACGCGTGTATGCGTACAATATAATATTATGTACGATATGAGAAGAGATTATAATTAAAAGTAATAGAAAGTACGCGAGAGAATTCATTAGCGATTAATTTCGTCGCATTGTCAAGTGATTCACGTGATGATTTCCCAAAGAAATTTCGATGATTAGGTATAAAACTCTGGTGTGTATGTGTATATGCATTTTTTGAATAATTCGGAATACGCGCAAAATGCACCGACACCGATGGCGCCGTTGGCACCGCAGTGGCCGGCTGATTGACGAATCGTGAGATCAAACCTACACATGTTTTTAATTATATTTTATTTCGGACGTGTTCATCGGAATTTTGATAATTTCATTTAATCGCGTTCGAATTCGAACATAATAACGTATTGCGACTTGCGGGACGAGTTTTAAGACTATTATTTAGTGATATGTTATTAACAACACGTATCTAAGTGTACCATGTTTAACAATATCAGTTACGATATAATAAATTGAAACGCATCAAAAAAAGTACGACGCAGTACCCGAAAAAGGTGGACGGGTGGAACGGGTCGTGGCCGTGTGTGGTGGGTAGTTGGAAGAATGTATCCCTCATACCACCCAGCGCGACAGACCGCACCAGGAAATCACTTTTACAATAAAAACGACAGCCACGGGTAACCTTCACCACATGGGGATGAAGCTACGATAAAAATTGAAAAATGAATCGGATTGACTTCAAGCGATCAACAGAAAACATACATAATATACACTACAATGTATATTATATGCACGTGAAATACATATTGTTGGGATGAAATATATAGTTGTATAATATTATGATTGCTGATGTGATAAAGTAAAAACGTACTACGCAGTATACGCACACAATAACCAACGTTATAACATTAGACAGTTTACGCGGCTTCAGTTGCCGTTGAAAAAAATTTCCGAACGATGATATCGATTGGTGGAAAACGTTATCGAAAACCGGCTATATTATACGATATAGTATATATTATGTAATTAATAAACATATATGCTAAAATTATTCTAATTACTAGAATACAGCTATAATATTGTTATAATTGACAAATATGAAAAGTATAGGTACTCACGTAGACGATGTAGTTGATCCTTCGTTGGCAGCGGGGTTGCCGCTCGTCACCATCAATCCTAGGGTTGCTGGAATGTCTATTGAATAAGTGGACGCGTTGCGCTTGTAATGTTGTTGGGGTGTTGGTTGTTTATGTTGGGGTGTTGTTGATTGTGTCTGTGATGAATTATTAGGTAAACTGCCGCCAGAACCACCGCTTAACCTAGCATTTGTCTGTGGCTGATTGCTGCCTATCGATGGCGCCCGTGGACTCCAATCCTCTACGTCATCCGTTAACACTGCTGCCGGGTTATCCATTTTGATGATACCGTGGCTAGATGTTCTGGTGACGAACTGT
This sequence comes from Rhopalosiphum maidis, assembly GCF_003676215.2. NCBI lineage: Eukaryota > Metazoa > Arthropoda > Insecta > Hemiptera > Aphididae > Rhopalosiphum > Rhopalosiphum maidis. The sequence continues at coordinate 56,576,817 of NC_040879.1, forward strand.
ACCTTTAATATCAGAATTCGCTATAGTGACAGCTCTACAAATACTTTTAGTCAAAAAGATAAGGATGTTGTTTTGTTTGTTGATTATTTTCAACAATAATACCTGTTGAATCAATGATCACAGTTGAAATTGCGGGGGTAATATCTGCTTGTGGCGAACGTGACTAGGCCCGCTGTTTGGTGTTAGTGTTGTTTATGGTTGATGATAAATGATGGGATAAATTCGGTGACACCGTAATGAACTTGCAGGTAACTGCAGTCAGCACGTAATTGTTGTCGCCTTTGTCGTTTGGTATAGTTCTCTAGATACGCTGAAACAATTGATTTCTTAATTTATCGTATTCACACTCTTTACACAGTAAAATATTTTAACTAAGTTAAGATAGATTTGTAAAATTACAGGTGGCGCGGAATTTACAACTGTAGTAGGATCCAAATCGGAGATTCACTAGAAGTGGTTGATTTTAAACAGATACATTCGTATACGGAATCAATGGTACAAAACGCGATTTCAACACTACAATACGCTATTTCAAACAGTACAAAAGGCGATGTTGTCGTTTGGTTAGGCATTTTCGAAATGCACGACAATGGCGCCTCCCGATACTTATTCAATGGTGAAACACGTGATAAATGTAGGGACTAAAGCAACGATTTTACGCGTCAGTGGGTGCGGTGCGGATCGGACCGGATACATTGAATTTATATTGCTGAGTTCTATCGACGTTTTACAAATCCAAGTACATATAATATCCTTCTATAGAGAGCACGCCAAATTGTAAGAGAATAATACATTTACATGCGCATTTTAGTATGCTATATCTACACATATTCCAGAGAATACATTGTAAATACAATTGTATTTGTAAGTCCTCGACCACCACGCAGTTACTCAGCTAATCGTTTTGAGAGGAAATTGAGTGACCAAATAATTAGGAATGGAATTCGACCGTTAACGTAGTATACTATACTATACTATACAATACAATACAATACAAAAATTGCCGGACGTCTTTGGCAGTTAAGAACACTTTTAAACACACTGACTTAAAAGAGCGGCGTAAGAATTTACGACAAACAATACTATTAAAAAAAAATTATAACTAGCCATTTACCTATAATACCTATATAATAAAACTTACTGACAGTTTCTTAAATACCTACGTCTCTATTTTTCATGTTTAAATCCGAAAAAAATATTTTACTTTTAACGTTGTTATAGCAGCTATAGACTAGAGCGATTATATTATATACAATTAATAAATGTTAATTTATACTTTCCACTGCTAAACTTCTAACAGTAAGTATACCATATAGTCTATACTTACAACTTCACTATACAGTTATATAGAAATATAGTTATTTTGTATGAATAGTTGAATCGAACAAGATTTACTGTACTATAATATATTTTATATATTATATAGAATACGAGTAACGGATTTGTGCAGTCAAGAAAACACAATAACAATTTTTCATTCAACGCGTTTATATTATTGTTTAAATATTAATTATATACGTACATTGTAATCGTACGTAATCTGCGTAATTATTAGCGATGTCAACTGAACGAAATGAGAATTATAAGCCAATAAGAGGGTTCGTTACAATATATTTATAGACTGCCGTTTTTTTATAATTTAAACAATTGCCATATGGATGAAAAATAATTGCCTAAAAGATAACAGCTATTATGACCCACAATAACAATTTACTCACATTGTTATGCTTTTAAACTTAATTATGCCGAACATTTATACACGTTTCAATCTTATATGTTTATCGAGTTTTTTACGTAACACTAACATAGTAACATACAATTTAAATAAAAATAATTGGTTTCTAATGAGATAAGATAAGACTTCATCAATATTATCGTGTAAGGTACGGTTTTAATTAGAAATAAAAAACATATCAGTAGGTACCGGAAACATTAAATAAAATTTGTATAGTGGATCATATTATTCCTATTAAATATTATTTTATCAGTAAACTAAAATCATTAAAAAAAAAAATCAAAATCAAAAACTTTAATATTATTGATGTTAATTTCAAGACAAATATAATTTATAACAGCCCTAGCCTTATATAAAAACCGTTACATAAATTGATAAACCTAATTAAAAATAAAACGTAATTTAAAAATGATTAATGATCAAAATAAGTAATTGCAATATGTACTGACTACTAGTATCTCTATATATATTACGTAAAAAAACATTGGATATTTTTAATAAATAATATTTTTGAAGAAAGAGTTTTTACATGTATAATTTTTTTTTAATATAATATTTAGATATTATGTAAATAAGAGTAGATATATGATAAGACAACAATACTTATAAAGAATAAAATAAATTTGAAATATGATAAGATCAAGCTATTTGGATGTTATATCTATCTAAAAAATTAGTATTGGCCACAAGTTTCAAGCACAAAACTATTAGACAACTCTTCTCCTTATCGAACAAAATATAAAAATCCTTATGTACTCAATACTATAATTTAGTTCGTTCAAATAAATAATCTATTAATTTGTTACACTTGGATTTAATATTTTTTTTATATAATATCAGATTTTAGACCCAAAGGGACTTATTTGTGGTTTACACCAAAACGTAGACTATTACGTAACGAATAGCTATTATAGACCTATATTTACTATTTAGGTACCACATTATTATCAATAATCTATAGCTACATCATAATCTTTCAATAACAAATAAGCAGAAAATAAATTATTTAAATTACTTCATTAGCTTTGTGGCTTAGTAATAAAATAGTGAAATATTTGTTAAAATAAGAGCAACATGTGATATAATTAATTATATCAAATGTAGATATCTAGAAATGCATAAATTTTAAATATTTTTAAAAAATGTTAAGTTATGTACTATCTATGATATATTATAATTTCAATTATTATTTATTATAATTATTTATTGCTTAGTTTATTATAATCTATTCGTATATTACATGTATTACTTATTACTTATTAATACTACCTAAACACATACCTATATCAATACTTAAAATACGAGTATATCATGCATGTTTAGAGTAGTTTATTATAAATTATTTTTTTTATTCATAATAAGAGAAATATGTCTTATTACAATTTTTGAAAGTCTTCTTTTAAATCAAAAATCTATTTTTATATAATAGTATTTTTGTAGTGGTCTTCTCTTCCAAAATTAATTTCTATTGAGATGTTTTATTGTTATTTGAATCTAAAAAATGAACATTACACATCAAATATTAAAATTGTGTACAAAGTGCATTAAATTCTCCGTTTTAACAATACGATACTTAACATATAGGACATAGGTGATGGTGTTTCTTAATTATTAGTCCTTATAATTGGTCATTCCTATTATATTATACATAGGATTTTAAAATTTTTATTTCGATATAGCTTGAAATATGATTTCACCTCCCACAATCCATTAAATTATTATACATCAAGTATTAGTTTATATTCCCATTCTGTAGGTATCTATGTACCTCTTATAGTTTTTTAAAAAGAGCACCGCATCTACCGTCGCTATATATTATACATTTAAGACACTCGATTTTCTTCCTTGGATGTGCGATGTTAAAATTTCTATTCAGTTAAATAACAACGTGTGTTTCGCTTAACAATATAGAGGGTCACCGTTTCATTGAGCAACCCCACTGTGGTGGCCGACTCGCAAACTATTAATACGATTCCGATTTCCGACAGATATATGACCCTTGTGAACCGTACATAATGTCATTATATTATGGTGAGTATTTGTGTACTTAAAGCGTATATTATACATACTTACCATATTGTAAATATATTCCATTCTATACAATAAAATACATACGTGAAACATATTATAGGCAAAAATGACTGTGTATGGTTACTGGTTAGTAGATATCTAACCATATTATATCTATAATGCAGTAAAATCTCTAACCTCAGACCTCAGTTCACACACAGTTCAAATTTGTATAGGTGATATATTACATAAATGTATAGTATACATACAGCCTGAAGCGTATTAACAAAAGTGTCATGGTTTACTACTATAATATTGTATAAAAACTGGAACTGAAATGAAAAAGAATCAAAATAGTTATAAACAAATCGTTAACTGCTTATATACACTGTATTTGTATCTATAGAACATGATATTAAATGTAATATTTACACAGTACACATAACATTAGACTCATTCAGCTTTTATATCATTTATGACGATTAAATCACATTTTATTATTATTTTATTCTTACTATTTATCACAGAACAAATAAACCTAGATAGTATATGACTACTTGTAAATATATATATATATAAGATACTTTAGATATTTATGATATTTCAATGGATTTTACAATGAGTTATAAGATTCATTACAACAGATCATGTGTTAAAAAAAAATCATAAATATATTACACACTTAATTTATAAATTTATAACTTATAATAAGTAGTACAGGATTACTAGTAATTTACCTATTCAAGTTTAAAACCAAAATTCAATTATTTTTGTTTAAATATGAAAATCGATTTGCAACACCAAAACGTACTATCCATTATCACTCTTCTAAATGAAAGCCTATAACTTACCTATTAATTAAATTATAAGTACAAAGTATACATGTAAATATTTTTATACTAACAATAATAAAGTAAATTTTTAACTATGCATCTATTCATATTTTTTTTCTAGTGGAATATTATTAATATGTAGAATTGAGATGCAATAATAATTGAATAAAAAGGTGAAGTCATTTGATATAGTTTATTGCTTGATTAAACTACGATTAATAAAAAAATATTTTATAACAATTTGATAATTTTCTAGGTTTTATAATATATTCTACAGCTATAATTTAATATTGAAATCGGGCGTGTTTATTTTATATACTATATATGCCTACTGTATCAGTGTTTTTTAACATTCTATAATATGATAGATAATATTGATAAGTGAAACATTAGATTATTGTATACTACACTGATGTAATCATTGTAATGTTTAAAATTTTAAATAATAATCACATTTAATGCATATGAAATAAAATATAAGATATAATAGATGTCTACTAAACTAAACTAATATTGTATTATACTTAACAATTTTCAGTTTTTAATCAAAATTAATTTTAATATTACGTTCTATTAAAGATAAGTCTATTCTAACAACCTATATATATTATAATTTTAATTGTACCCTGATTATATTTGTACCTAATCATGCCATTAACTTAAAAACTTAATTCATATCATAGTACTTAAAAAACAAATCGAAGCAGGAAATGTCCATTTTTTGGCAACTATGGTTACCAAACAATGATTTTAATTATATATTATTATCCAGGGATATTTAAACTTATAGGCGATTTTAATTTACAATTATTCAATTTACTGCACTATCATGCATACACTTTTATGATTACAATCGTCATATACTCAATGGTATAATTATTAAAGTAGTTAATAGTATATTTTTAAGTTTTTAAATAATCACTCACGCTATTCAAATCTATACGTTCTTTTTCCGATAAGTATACGTTTTATTGACAAACTTTGATTGAACGTTGGCATATATAAACGAATAAAAGTATAACAAATTAATAAGAGTGGTGGAACAGGTCACAATATGCATAAATAATATGACGTAATTTAAATTGCAGTCGGTATGACGGTATATAATATAAATTATCGAGACCATGAAAAATACATTTTAGTTTAACCTAGAATTTTCAATGACTTTCAAAATAAAAAATGTTCATATAAATCGGGTTTTCAGTTAACATGTTAATTAATTAATTATAATTCGTCAAAAACTTATTAATAGCAAGTATCAGTTATGAATTTATATACTGGTTAGTGGTTAATAATATTTTCTCGAATAGCGAAAAAAAAAACCATCAAAAACCTTCAACTGCAATTTAGTGGTGTGGATTAGGGAAGTATTATAGCTATAGGCTATAATATTAAAGTCGGAAGGATTGAATACATAATACTTATAATGCTATGTAATATTTGCATATCATAAAACGCGGTCTGCGGTCAGTTGAAAACTGAAATTTAACCAGGAATTACATCACTTGAGTATACGAGATGATCGCTACATAATATATATACTATATAGGTAGGTAAATATGTATTATATACACGGAACCAAACTTGAGGTTTAACGATCCAACTTTAAATTGCATATATTCATGTTATTGTTAATACGAAAGTCATCATTATTTACTTAACAAATTATTATTATCATCATCATAATCACCATATTATGGTCGAGCACGCGGTCAAGATGGGTGTGCGGATGTACCTAGCTTATTGATAGTAGTGTTCGATTTTTTTTTTATACTAGTTACCAAAGACTGTTACTTTCTATATAAATATACATATTATAGTTCCGAATCAAATATTGGTTTCTCCAAGATAAAATTCAAATGTCTATTGGATATTACAACACTTTTCAAGTAGGTAATATTGACTTAAAAAAAATGTTGATACCTCACTCGTGGAAAATAATCGTATAATCACACCTTAGCGTGTCCACATGCTTGTCGATTGTATGTATAGCTGGTCAGCTGCAGGGTGACAGGGAAAAAACATCAACTGATATGTGCACAGGCCTGTGTCGGTATAATATACATAAACTATTGGTACAATCTGAGTGTATAATTATCATAAGGTGTGTGCACGCTTAAGTGTATATGTTAGTAATCTATATTTAATTGTTCACCTCAAATAGGACAGTGCAGGCGACCAGACGTAGATATATAACTCGGAAGCTATATATATACACACACACACACATACACACACAGATCTAGGTACTTATATAGGTACCTGTGTGTAATACGCGCCAATAAATGTATATACCGTACAATAATAACCACCCTTTGACACAGACGACTGGTCGCGCAAGTTCGTCGACGTCCGCCTGACCACTCGTCAAGACGCGCTGTGGCGTATCGGTTCTTAATATGTACTATGTACAACCCACGCGCTGATGAATTATCTTTAATTTCTTATTGCACGACGCACGCACATCCGTCGACATATAAATGCGTTATGTATCGGATACGTAGTTGTGGGGTATTCATCATCACCGTAATCATATTACATTATTATTTATTAGTAATTAAATACATAACGTCGCGTCGATACAATATACACCCGTGATGATGATTGAAATAATATTATGCATAACGATGATGTTGTATTGTATATATATATATATATATATATTATTAATACATTATTATACTATGTAATACCTAAATAATAATAATAATCATATAAAACGCGTGTTTAGAACGATTTTGCAAATCTGATATAAATTTTGGCCAACAGTGATTTTGTAGGAAATTCAACGAAATCGGAAATTCTCATTCTATGGCTTGTGCGCTAGTGACCCTTATAAAAAAAACTTACAACAGTAGTATTATCGTATTGTTCCGCCGCCGCATAGTATCTCGTATTAAGTATAATAAAATATTATATAATATATTATTATTATTATTATTATTATTATTACTATAACTCATTATACCTAGGATATTCCTACTCCACATTATTGTACGTAAATATCGTATCGTCATTATACGTATCGTACTTGCGGCTTATTGATTTAACGGCGGCGGTGCTTATTGAATATTAACGGCGGCATTGACGTGACCTTAACACACATACATACGATTTCGCGCCGGTTGTTTGACGACCGCACGACGACGGGCACGATATAGAAGTATTTATGAAGTTATAGACGTTGTTTAACGACGCGCGCATTATACACACGTATTAATATACACCTATTATATACCGCGGCTACTTAACTACGGCGGCGTCTCATTAATAATTAATAATAATAATACTCAATATACCTAAACGGGTAGAGGTACATACAGTATATACTCGCTATTATTATATTATATATATATTATTATAACTAGACCTGCTGCACCGGAACTACTTATATACGTTACACCGCACAACGAATTATATAAGACGTATCGTAGATGCTATTGTATATAATATTATGACGGGTAAACGTATACTGTACTTAAACCTTTATAGTGATTATATGCCGTCGCGGCAATTTATTGTTTATATTATAGGTAATATTATTATAATAATCTATTATACTCGCATTTCAACTATGATGACCATTATCGGCTATTTCGTGCATTATTCTGATATTAGTAGTTAATATATACTATTGATAAATCGTTAAATTAATTAATTTACTTATAGGTAGATAAGTAAGTAATACTGTCCAACAGGATTTACTGTCTCACATAATTTGTTCATTTTAAACTTGATATTCATATTGCATATAATTATGTGGTGTGTGTGTCTATATTGTATATTTTTATAAATTTACAGTCACCGTTTAGATAGGTACGTTTCCGTGTTAATTTATAAGGTGCTTTGCCTTAATTGTAAATATAAGTATTATGTATTCTATAATATTATGTAGGTAATAACTAATAACTGAAGAAATAATAAACGATGTAACGACGACAACTGTGGTAATTGGAAAATTATATATATACGCGGGCGTGAAGTGACACGGCTTTTACGACCATTATCGTCATTATTCTGTTATTATAGTTATTACAACAATAATAATATTGTTCAAAATAAATCGGCTTATTGTCCTCAACTATTGTCTTCGTCGTGAAAAAACAATCAACGACGGCGACAAAGATGACTCCGCCAACCAAAATGTGGCTTTATCATCTAGTCATGAATAAATTCTATTGGCTATGATGATATAATATCTACAGCGAATAACAGATGCGTGGGAGCTTTAATCCCCGTTTGTTAGTTGCCCTTCATACCTACATAAACATATCTCATAACCCCACAAAAAATTATGCACGGAAAGTAAAATTACAAACAATAATTTAATGATATACCTAAATTATACGTATTGAAATAGGTTAATCATAGATTTAAACAGATTTAAAATCAATTGATAATCTCAACGAAATAATCATTTCTATTATTAAAATGACATATGTACATACGAATATAATAAAAACCGAAGAAGACAGTCTTCGCAATATAATAGGTTTCGAGTGTACCTATCGACATTGATGAGTAGGTCATTGTAATGGATGTGTTGAATTTGAATTCAATAATAAATCATTGCATATGAAAATTAATTCTGAGCGGAGACGATGTGTCAGCCTCTATTCTAATTGTATTTTATAATTTATTTATATTACTATGGTAATTTATTTTTCTATTAGTAATATGGTAAGTTATACTAATTATTTCTAATCATATCGGATGTACCAATTATATAATAATTATATTGATATTATATATATAATAATATTGTTTATATTAATAAATCATTACCGATATACCTTGGAACAGTGCAATTAGGTTCATGGTATAAATGGTTTAAAATTGGTTTAAATATTTTAAACATTCTATAGTAGGAATAAAGACAATTATTTTAAGTTTTTTCAATTTAACAAATTAAACAAAACCGATATTATCCAAAACTGGTATTGCATAAAAATTCTCGTTTTTTTATGTAAATATTTTTTATTTGTTTTAAATATTTTTAAAAATAATACAATCTTATTGGGAATTTCCCACTTATAATCCCTTATAACTTTTAAAACAAAAAACTAAACTTTTTTTTTGGTACACCAACTATAGATCCAATTGACAATTATTACCAGAAATCGTCCTCAATATTGACGATACTTATACTAGGTACAGTTATTAATATATATTTATAGCTTAATGTTAACTATTCATCATATTAAATCAATAATATTTATTATATATTATTGATTTAATATATTATATGTAATATAAATAATTATACCTAATATCGTATATTATATTACATTATTACGTATAATAGTAGATATTTAATTACATTTTTTTTAATTCAACAGTAAGCATAAATATGTGCGCACAGGGGCAATATAGGCAGGAATTGCTGCACTAAAACATTTTTTTTGATGGTCCGTGATAGTAGGTAATATTAAAGACCCTTATAACGTATAAGTAAAGTTATAACTACTGTCACCTCCTTAATACGTTTTCACAAATAATGGATTTACTTATTGCACGAGTTAATGACATTGTATTAAAAAAATAGAAAAATAAGAATATTTAATTAATTTATCAACAGAAAAATAATTTATTATTATTGTACTGTAAATTGTAATTGAATAATTACAATATATAATGTAATGTATGATATAAATATATATATATATATATATTCATTTTTATAAATATTGTGTATTTTCATTTATTTATTATTTTTAGTTAATAAAAGATTAAATGCATACATTAAACCAATTTAAAGTTGCTTATTTTTTAAGAGATAATTATTTATATTGTGTAAGAATAAGATTTCATTGTGAAACTGAAATCAAGTAAAAGAGTGGTTTTATTTTAGACTGGCTTTTATAAAAAAAAAAAAAAAAAATAGAAAATGAACCATATTACATCATGCTACACCTTGAACCTCTACAAACTGTACACGCCCATAATTACTAGCTTAATATTAAAAATGTGTAATTTTATTATATTCTCAATTTAAAATTTAGCAGGTATTAGCTAGGTCATTACAAATCATGGAAATAATAGAAAAAAATCTAATCTAAATAATTATGACAGCTTCATAGTTTATTTAATATTGTGCATAAAAACTATGATAACAATTTTTTAAGTATAAATTATTTATCACGCCACATTTAGGTCTATACAACCATCCAGAATCAAAACGTAAATTGTATTTTTCGTTTAAACGGTTGGTGTGCTTTCAGTATTTTTTAGAAAGAAAAAGCTAAAATTTAGTAATTTATAATTTGTTTTTGGAATTATTAACTTTATTTTTTTTCGTTAATGCGTTAAACAATTTAACAGAAATTAATGTACAATTTTTTTTTTTAACAATATAGGTATACAACATAATAATGATATAAATATATAAATACAATTTATCACATTAGAAATTATGAGGAATTTATTAATATCAAAAGTTTATCAAAAGTGCCTCTATAAAAAGAAATAGTAATAATAATTAAGTAAATAAACATCAAGTAACATAAACAGGTGTTTCATTAATATTCATTGATATATTTTTTTAAATCTATAATGTTAAATTATTTTTATCGAATTTTAAAATATAATTTATAATTACATGATGTGGGGCCCGTGTATTCATGGTCTTTATAAGGTGTAATGAATGCGGATGCAGATGCTCTAGGTAATACATTGACGGCTAAATAAAATCCGTGCAACTCATATAATGTTGTCGCCTGATAAAATTTGCATATTGTTATACTCCACGGCCGCCAATAACAATTGCTTTTTATTCAGTTTATTATACCATAATATTGTTCATACCAATTATGTGTATAGGACTTATATTTCAATGTAAATTGCATTTATTTCTGAGAACCTGCTCATTGTTTTCTAATAATATGTTTTTTAAAAACGGAAATTTATGCATTTTTCAATATTTTTATTATTTTACTGCAAAATTAAATACCAATAACATTACTTATTTACAATTTAAGCTGATTTTTCAACTATAATCTATATACTTAATTTAATTTCGGCGCATAATATATATGAAAGTTTACTGTATTTTTTAGAAAAATAAAGATGTAATGATATCATAATTCTATTGAGTAAATATTAAATTAATTACATTAAAAAAATTTAAAATTGATTTTTTTATTTAATTTCTTAGTAAAAATTTTTTTTAATTGATTTAAATAAAATTATAGTAAGACTGAACAAAAATATTTTTCCGCATTTACCACGTCATGGTAATTTTTACACTGTAAATATTGAAGATTTTCTTTTATTTTACAATTTTAACACAATATTTTTTTAATTAACCTTAATTTGTTTCAAAACTAATAAATGTAATGACACAGCTTAACATTAAGCATATAAGTGCTCTAACATATTCGTCAACATCGTAGCACTAACCTAACCTAATCTGCACCAAACCTTTGTGGCTTACTATAGTGATTTTAATTTTATATATGAAAATAGTGCATAAAATAAAAGCTTGTTAAGTCAAATAAATATTTACAAAAAACTGATTTTTAAAATATTAAATCTGAACTCATTGGATATATATATTTATTTATGTAATATAATTAAAATAATTATTTTTTAGTATATTTTTATTATATATTATATTCTTTATACACAGTTTATTATAGTTGTACACTGATAAGTTAATGTGTGTTAAATAATATAACTTTTATAAGCATTATTTATATAATGATTACTGAACTAAACTTAGATGTATAAACTTACAATTTATTATTTTTATTATATTATCAAACAGGAATATCCATGTAAGAGTACCTATCACTATTTCAACTGTAGTCATGTGTAGTAAGTACCCCATTTGCACTTTCTACATAGGAAATGTTCTACACCTTTGAAATTAAAATAATAATAAAAAAAAACATTTGAAAATAAATAGAAGAAAATATTTAAAAAAAATAAACTCTTGTTTAATGTTATACAATATAAAAGTTAGTATTTAATTTCTAATTAAATTCTTTGAGGATTAAAAATAAAAACGTTTGTTCGTATTTTTATATTGCATGCTGACTGGGTGCACGAGTCTATAATATAACAGTATAATTTTAGTCTATAGGTTAGGTTAGGTTAAGTGAAAACGATACGAACAAATAGAAGAGAAAACGAAACTATCCACCTATATTTTATGAACATTGTACTAGGTATATAAAAATATAATACGCCTGTAGCGTTTCACCAAAACGATAATCACGTATAAAATACACAAATACACAATGCAGCGGCGCTGATCATCAAACGGCATTCGGATACCAACAATCAAAATAATTATTGTTACAATCGGATATAATATCATATTATTATTATTATAAATGTTTTTAAGCCGTGATAGATGCAAGTTTTTGCGTGTATTTTTCATGTGCGCACGCATACGGAGAAATTTGTCAAATTGGCTTCCCGCAGACGTGCCGCCGCCGGTGCTTCCAAACTTCATTATTGTTACCTGGCGACGACTTTAGGGTTCCACGTCTACATCAAAGAGTTAGTAAACAGAAGTATGTTCATTTCGTGAGCAACCTTTTGTGTATATTCGTGATCCGGTGTAACCCGATCCGGTCTAATACGTAAGTTACAGTTAGTTGCTTACTGTGAAACATGTAAGTGTATAAATCACTATAGTAACAATGTATCATATGATGAGACATATAGCAACAGGTAAAATAATTAATATTGAGAAACGATATTGAATGAGTCCTGAATATCCATAGAAATCGGAATTGAATGAAATTGATTTTCCTACTGAGAACAAAAACATCGCTATCGTCCTATCGAGATGGAAAACCATCATAATTTAGACATGATATTTTGTGGTTAAAAAAACCGATTTCATGCTGTATATAAACAATATTCTTCTCTTCTCCTCATATCACGCGTATATATTTCCTATTATTGTGTTTCTGATATTATTATAATAATACAATCGCGTCACAACTTTATTATAATATTTCAAAAAATAATAACGTATGTTTTACATAGTTCATTATTGTACCTATTATATATATATATATATATATATTATGTACATAAGACAAATTGTTAAATAATAAGCAATTGCCGCTTATATTATATCGTTATATTTTTCATAATAATAAACGTCCGCACATTGTGTGCCATTGTGGTTCGCCCTCGCTACGGTGCGTTTATTTGTTGTTTATATTATCATATTATTAGGTAGGTTATATGGTCGGTCGTTGTTTTTGTTTACACGCAGAAAACCACTCAATACACGATGATGCTTTTATTTTTTTGTATTTACCATTATTATTTACGTTTTACTTTTAAAATTCGTTTTTTTTTTTTATTATTACTATTATTATTATTATTATTATAATAAACTCGGCGGCGGCGGCGGCAGCAACAATCACTTGTTTGGGCGCGAGCGAGGGCACGAGCGCTGCAGCTCGCGATCGCGATCGCTCGACCGCAACGGCGGTGCGTCGTTATAATATCGGCGTACATGCGATCGCGACCACGTCTTGCCAACGCCGGAGTGTTACCTATATACTCGATTCGGTTTCACCTTGGCCCGTCGGCGAGGACACCGCAGCCGGTCCCCGCCGACACCGCCATCGCCACCGCCAACAGCAGCCACGGCCAAGAAATCGTACACCGTCGCATAATAATAATAATAATAATAATAATAAAAATAATAATAATAAAAATAAAAAATATAATAATAATTTAATATATACATCATTATATTATTATTATTATTATTTAATATTATATGCCACACGTATAGGTCGTAATGTCTGTGTGTGTGTGTAGATACATTATATTATAGTTACAATTTTATTACATTATAGTTGTGCGTATACCTACCTATTACGCGACCATTATATTATTATTATACTTGTTATTATTATTACGATTAAAACCATTACGACGACGATTATTATTACTATTATTATTATATTCTCGTTATCGGCGGCGGCGACAACGACGATAGTCGCCCTTCGATCGCGGCTGATGAAAAACCGCGAAATCTGAACAATAATTACGACGATAATCGTAATAATTCATAATGATTGGAACTCGGTAGTAGGTGGTGTAGATATAATAACAATAATAATAATATCATGTAACGTCGATATTGGGCGCGCCTATATAATATAGTCGTGTGAATAGTATTTTTCATACTTTCGCGCGTATGCACACTTATCAGCCGCGGTTTTCTTTCCTTACCTTTCCATACCTTAATATAATTATTATCATTACTGTCTACATTATATACTCTCGTACATAATAAGGAGTAATAGGGTGAAGGTACATGACGTGTGTATGTGTGTGTATGTGAGAGAGTAAAATAGTAGCTCATAGGGAAATTTAATATCTTATAGGCCATAAGTGCATAAGCCCATAAGTTATATCTATGTAATATATTATGTGTATAGTAATAATCTCTCGTATGCCTAACTCAAATATAGTCGTGTGTCGAAAATAATTGACGGCAAGAAACTGGTTCGCGAACGCATTACTATTTTGTATAATATATTTCACATATAGGCGCGCGATTGACAACAAATTTGGTCGGTGATCTATTTTTTCATTTAATGATAGGTGTATATATCTACGAAATTACAAATTCACTCACAATAACGATAATTAATAATATACAAGAGTTTAATATGATGAAGTTGTAATAACATGTTATAAGTAACCATAACCCATGGCACATGTGAGTATTGGGTTGCGTTCGTGTGCAACAGGTATGCTGCAGCCTGTAGTAAAAGTATAATATACATCAGGAATATATTGATTTCGATGTTGTAAAAATATGAGTTCGATGGCTTAAGATTTAAAAACTGTCATTATATTGAGAAAATTATAAAATATTAAAATTATTTGATAATATTATATTATCTACTTGTGTATAAAAAAAAATTATCTATATTCTATACTCTATACGTATTTTTTGTTGAGTTATTGTTATGCGCAGTATATTTGAACCAAGATAATAATAATATACAAATAATATAAATATATTATAGTTTTTTTTTTTCAAGGAATATTAATATGTAAGATTATAATGTATTTCGAAATTTTCGAAATTTTGACCGTCGAAAATACTATAATATATTATGTTGCATATGGACAGGTCATCAATATTCAGTGTGTGCATACAAGACACAATCACTACAGCCAGTACAGCCTCAATTTAATAGTAGTTTTCTCCGTATTATGACTGCTATATCTTTGTCGCCATCATTATTACATGGGTAGACATTAAAACGAGCTATGGCTTGTCCAAGTGGCAAGTGATGGCGACTATGAAACAGCAAAAACGCTGCAGTAGGCATATATAGTTTATTGTCAAATTTAAATATTCAAATGCATTTATGAGATTATACAGACGCCGCTATAATGTATCAATCGGACACTCATATAACGATTCCGGATTTCGAATAGTGGTATTTCTTGATTTCATATAGCGGTAAAGCTATTATGAAATTCAAAAAAAAAAAAGTATGAGCGTCACACCAACACGCGCCTACCCGTTACAACGATAGTAGGTACGAAATGTTTACAAAAGTTGCACAATGCACGACTTTATATAGGCGTAGTGCGTACTATTATAATATTTTAATAACGTGTGCGCGCCTATAATTTATTGTTGGTATTAAAAAATACGATAATAAAAAAATTAAAAAAAAATACAGGTCGAAGAACGTCGAAAATGGCCTAGTATTTACTATTTACATCACACACAGCCGCGTGATGAATATACGACAAACACGTATGAAACAACAACTTTGACGAAAACTGCCTATCAATTTACATCACACGCACATAATAATGATAATGTACTATGTATGATTATGGTGGTGACCGGACAACAACACACAATTTCCAACGAAAACGGACAATTAATTTACATCATACGCATGCGAGTATAAAGACTATTCGATACGAAATCTATACACGAATAATAATAACAATTTTAATGAACAATACAATATGTCGCACAAACATCACCATTAAACATAATGATGATTGACGATGATGATGATGACTACGGGCGTAAAATCATCCACTATTGGTTATTTGGCCTTTACCGCGCCATTATACCTAATTTTCATAATATTTTTAAGTCTTCTCAAATTGTACAACTCATGTACAGTATCTATTATGTATATAGTAGGTACCAGTATGTATAATATTATATTATATACCTATGCAAATTATGTCGACAAGATATTATTTAAATACGAAATGTCACGAATAATGTAAGTATATTATTACCGGCCCGCTTATTGTGTTCCGTCGCATAATTTACTTTCATCTAATATAATGCCCACGTTATTATCTTTCAAAACGCACGCATAGAAGCACACAATTATATGCTCGCACGTGCTAATCAAAACATTTCACGATTCTATACAACTTCTTGTAAATAGCAAGACCATGGTTTTTTCCGCAAATCCTCTCGCGAAATCGTTGATATTCAAAATCCAACTGGAATCAGGGCCGGAATTAAATATTATATTACATTTCCGAGGGGACGTGAGATCGCGGTTATTGGTCAGTGAAACTGCGATGACTCAAACTCAATAAATTCCAACTGAATAAAATTGTCCTCACAGAGCTCGAAATATGTAATTATTTTCACTATAATTCCATGTAATATCTTATTTTATGATTCTAAAATGATTCAAAAATCAATATACACACCACACAAATATAATAGTTTTACTAATGAGATAAAAATAAGATGTATTAAATCTTATAATTTGTATTAGATATTGTTTTATCTAATCAAACCTAACCTTAATTAATAATTTCACTATTTTATTTAGTGTCTTAATCATATTAAAATAATTATAATAAAATAGCTAAATCAATAACTATATTAACTCGAATATAAATACATACTAAATATTAAAAATAAATTGTATTTAATACAACTTTAATTCAAACAAAAATTTATTTAGGCCACGTATAAAAATTTGTTTTAAACAAGTTATCAGATTAATAACTTTATTCAGGAATTTTTATTAGAAAGTTCTTCAAGTTTCTTTAATTCAACTTAAAGAATTATAACAGATTATATGCTCCCGTATTTATTTATTTAAGTATATTTTAATAAAACATCTTAGTATAATTATTTATGTTTTAAAAGTAATTTTATTTTATTGATATTATGTATTATTATTTATTTAGGTTCATTTAATAGTCACGCGTATCATACGTGTATCTTTATATACGTACGCAAAACATTGTTTAAGTTCATACGTGACACTTGACGATCGAAACACACGTGCGGAAGAAAATGCGCGACTGTATAACGGGCCTGCAAACTTTTTTAATGTTCGCTAAATAATCCATAAAAAAAAAACTAGATACTTTATTTAAAAAATAATAATATTATGGTAAAGTAAAGATTTTAAATAAAATGAAAATTATGTTATAATTGTTATAACTCTGTATAAATACAATAATTAGATACCTCTTGTTACAATTATTGTGTAACTACATGAAAAATAATTTCAACCCAATGTAAGGTCTCCTTTATTAGAAGTTCTATTCCGTAGTTGTTCACATATTCAATTAAAAAATAATATTTTATCTTATCATTGGTTCAAAATCATCAGTACAACTATAAAAGATGGTATTTTCAATGTATTTTTCCCTTTAAACCTAACACGAAAAGAACTGAAAGAATCGGTTTTAGACTGAAAGCAGACCAGAGTCCATCATAATTTCTTTTATGAACTGAAATTGAAATATATATGTGCAGTTCTTTAGGTTTCAAATTTCAATAGATATTCTTCGATCTATTTACACTGAATAATAGTAATAACTAAAATATAGTAAAAGTCTAAAATTTAAATAATGAAAATATTATTATTGAATATCAATAGTATCGTATTATTATGTGTCCTACAGATTTGTAATGATAAATATAAATTAAAATGAATCGATAATAAATCCGATATTATATTATTGGATTAAAATAGATATTATAGATTGCAGATACTCATCGGAGATGGAAAAAATTATAGTATACCTATAATAATTTATTATTTCCAAAAGTAAAAACAATTCGTAGGTTATGTAGTATTAGAGTCGTCATCTGTTATGTGCTAGTATCCAGTAGCAATAATGAGTAATGTATATAGTTATAACATATAATATATTATTACCAAAATCTTAATATTTCAACATTAAATGAGGGTTATCCAAGTGGCAATTGTATTTAAAATTCTTAAATTTCGAATCGAATAGCATAACGAGACTACTATAAAATAAATGTTCACATCTGTGTGTAATAGATAGAACAATATTATTTTTAATTTAAGAGATAGTAGTATTATTAATATTATACCATTGATACCTAACCTAACATCTGAAAGACAGTAGACTAAAATAGCAGTCATTAATTCAAGTTAATTAAGAAGTCAATTTTCTTTAATAAATGAAATACCTACTCGATTTAAAAAATAATATAAAATAAAGTAACTGAAAGTAACTGAAAGCATTAAAAATTAAATTGCATGTTTTTGAGAACCCGTAAAATCCAAACCAACATTTTTTTTTGTCAACCGTACCGAAACGAAACCGTTAGAACGATAAATGATAGCTTATACACATGACACATTAAATAATAATATATATCGATAATGATGACAATTCGCACAGAAGCTGCATAATAATAATAATAATAATAAGATAAAATTAAAACACAAAATGCGTAATAGATACCTTGAGCTGATGGTGCAGGCGATTTTGCGCCGGGTTCCACGACTATTCGCCTCAATCGTCACTGTGCAGTTGGTGCTCTCGTCTCGGGCGCCTGATGCTTTCGCTACGAGCACGCCGTGTACCGCTCGTATGGTATATCTGTACAGCGGCTGCTGCTGCTGCTTCCGCAATGCGTAAACGCACCGTCGTCGTCGTCTTCCGTTACGCTAAAACTAGTCGTGCGCAGCGCTATTGATCATTCTTTGTAGTCAGTGCAATAATATAATATTATGATGGTAGATCGGAGTGCATCTAATGCTACAACGGTCGGGTATATGAAATGCGTGCAAGACGAGATGCGTGCTGATACTATAGCGTCGAGATGCAGCGGCGGAGATCGAGAATTTCGCGCTGGACAGCTGCATATGTGGTGCTGGAAGTATTGATGATGTTGGCGCGATGACTGCTGCGACTGCAATGCGATTGCTACTATATAGTGTGCGGGACCGGATAAATGAATGATCGACGAAAACAGAATATAATATAGAGCTAGATATGATCTATACGTGTACGAGCGGTGACGGCGGCGAATCGGCGAGTCGGAAGGACTTTCGTCAGCGGCGACTACTGTTGTGGATGCGATGGAGGTGGTGCAGGTGGCGGCGGTGGAGGTGGCGGTCGCCGATGACCGTGGTGGCGGCCGGTCACTATATAATAATTTAATATCACATGTATATATATAATAACAACATGTATATATAATATATATATATATTTAGTCACCATATATACACAATAGCTAGGTATATTGCATATAGGCACACACTGCAGGTATCACTGTGTTATTATACCTACGCGATTACGAGAACTAAAATATACGATATAATGTAGAGCTAACGCCCGCGCAAATCATTATTAAAGTTACCAACGTATTATAATCGACAGCACACTCGACCTATAACGATCTTTGTATAATATTATTATTATTATAACAACTTTGACTAAATATATTGCCCAATTATACTTAGGCACGACGGTGGCGGTAATATCGATCAATATTAATTGATCGAGTGAGGGCCACCTATATATAGGTACGTTGCGCACATACGTAAGTACTCGCATACTATCATTACTCGTGTCCATGTACACACGCATATAGGCTATAATGTAATGTATAGTGTGTACACACGTACGTGATCATTGTGTGAGCGCGCGCGTGGTACTAAACACTGCATATTATTGTACACCTACCATCGACGACGATAAGAAATGGCACATTATTACATTAAAATGAATTAGCACGTGCGATAAACCTGTACCAATTGACCCAGTGTCTTATTGTATTCAATTATCGCATGGTATCTGTACTGCGCGAATTGCCGTACACGCATGTATAATAGAATAGAGAAACCAGAAAGTGATAACAACGGAGCCGCTTTGATTTGCCGCCAGTTTAAATCTACATTATACGGTTTATATCGTCATACAGTCGTTTGAATAGTTCGATATGTATACTTTAAGGTATTATATAACAACATTATTATGCAAATCTCAGAATAATCCGATGCAGGTAAAACAAAAAACAAAGTACATATACGACGACGACTTCTAAAATGTAAAAAGACATTATAATGACATAATGACAATTGTATTACTGTGTCTCGCGGCTAACAGTGAAGTTTATCGGTAACAGTATAGTCTTTAAAAAGGTCAGCTAGCCACAATAATATTAAAATGATAACATCGTAAATTATATATATAGCAACTGAAATGAGTCTCGTGTTTATATAGTGCAAATGACATATTATATAGTCAAGATAGTCGCAAAATATAAACACTTATAAAAGTCTTAAAATATATTATTTAAATATACATTAAAAATTATTTTGATAAATAAATAGCATCTAAAATAAGAATGATTACGTTATAAATATATCACATAGACAATACTTAAGTCGATGTATGAGTGTACACTCAAATACCTACTCGATCAACCCGCAGTCACTTCGGTAGTGCGTGAAAGCTTTCAAGTAAACAAATAGTATCGTTTTAATAAACACTATAAAAAATACTCAAAAATAGTCCAAAAAAAAAAAAAAACAATAAATGAACTAAAAACTAAAAAACTAAAAAATGCCTAATTATACAAAACAAAAAATAGTAAACATAATATTATTTTCATTTGTCGAAGTACGAAATAAATTATTTATATATAGCTGGCCTTTTTTTACGAAGCGATTGCGCAGCAAACCAAATATGTAAATGTTAAGACGTTTCTCTGCCCATTGTCAGATATAGCAACACTACTAGTTTCGTCCTTAAAAAAAAAAAATTTAATTAAAATTTTTAATTTTATAATAAATTTATTCAAATTTTGATTTTTAGAGCTTTTAAATATAACTATTTAAAACCATTTTTTTTTAATTTTCGAGATTTTATTATAGTCTTGTGACGATACATACTTGTCTTCTATTTTCAAATGAGAACTCTTTATTTTTGTTATTAATTATTTAGTAGATATTTTTTTGAAAATATTTATGTTGTGTATATTTATGTATATCTGATTAGCTTAATGGAACCTAATTCAAAATTTAATCGATTAGTTTTTCAGCTATAAATATTCATGCTATAAGAATAATATTACTTGGTTTTAAAATAAAAAATAGATGTAAGTCAGATTTAGTATTTGTTAGTATATTTGTTAAACTTGAACAGTTTAAAAAAATTATAAATGTTTATTAAAATTTAAAACCACCTTTGATCCATGTATACTTCAAACCATTATTATCATGGATCTATTATCCTTAGTACACAAAGTTATATAACTCAAAAACTAATCATTCGAATTTTAATTTTAATTCATACAGATTTTCAAAAAAATTATCCACTAAAAAGCTTATAGTATAAAAGGAGAGGGAACTCTTATTTGAAAAATAGGACATTTCTTAACTAGTTCAAAAGATCTGAATATTTTAAAATGTGTAGTGTTGGAAAAATTGGGATGATCATGCTTGATAAATCACCTTGCGTGTATTATTATTGTTATTTTATTACATATAATATCATGCCTTATGCAATATGCGTTATATCGATATATTAAGCTCCGGAACAACTTTGAACACCAAATTGTATATAAGCAGGTAAATCTCGTAAAGTTTATTATATATTATGTAAGGTATCTATAATTTATAGCAGAAATCATTTTATCATGACTACAGTGATTCTGGATCCATTAGACTATATTCCGATAACCCTATAAGACAGAGGACTTCTATAGTAGTTGTATACTTGTTTTGGACAATCGTAAAAAAAGGCCGGTTGTAGAAACAAATTTGTTTCGTATTACAATGACAAAGTCAAATAATGTATATAATATTAGGTTGACTATTTTACTGTTATTACTAATAATCACTCCTTATGAAATAAAAATATATCTCAAGAGTTTTAAAATATGGTCTTTAAGTATATTTGTATATTATTTAAAAATTCCAAAAACAGATTTTGAACAACTGCATTAAATCGAATAAGAAGAAATATAAAAGGAGTGAGCATGTGTTTGGCATATCACCTTATCTAATACAATATACTGTATAGAATTATTGCGATTTGTGAGTCACATAATATTAATACGTCTCTTGCAGCAAATCCGCATAGCATTACAGTCACACAACACTTGCGGTGGCGTGTAAAATTCGTTCGCGCGCCGGCTGCAGGTTGTAGACATCGCGGGTGTGGTGACCGCAGGCCGGCGGGCGGCCGAAAGTCTACCGGACACGCAGTGCCTGGCCATCACAGTGGCCGCTCGCGATGACCGTCAAAACAGTGCAACGATCGTTCGCCGGCCGCGGGTACTTTCGCCACCGCACGCCGACGAAGCGTCCCTGATCTACGCGCGGTCACTCCGCGGAGAGTAAATTATGAACGTGTTATATATATATATAATAATAATAGCTATACATATAACGTGTACGTGCGATATCGTTAAAAAATCGCGGTGACTACATGTGGGTGCGGCGGGCGGCCCCGCGAGTCGTATTTTTGCACGCTGTCCGCGATCCGATCGCATTTCGGCCGGTCGCGGGACGTTTTTATCTCCGTCATATAATAATAGTAATAAAAAAAAATTCGTTATTTATTTCCGCCCGTCCGTTCGCTCGTCCGCCCGCCCGCCCGCCCAGTGCAAGTATAACGAGCACCGGTGTATAGTAATAATAAATAGAGAAAAAAAATCGCGCGCGCAACATTCGCCAATTACCGCGGCGGTGGCTGTAATTACACACACACACACACACACACACCGGTCGTTTTTTTTCGCGGTAAACGACGCGGCGGCGACGTTTAGCATTGACCCCGTCGCGCCGTGGTCGTCGTACCCTGTGCGGCGGAAACACGTCGACTTCACGGTCGCCACCGCCGCTGCCTCCGTTGTTATTTTTGCAGTTTTTGCGTTCGCATAATAATATGATTATGTTATTTATTGTATCGCGGAGACGCGTGTGGTTCAATACGACCAGGGCCGGATTTCGGTATATGTGATAATGGCCTTTGAGCGGAATAATATATTGATGGGGCCCCCAAATAAAATATCTACAGGACAATGCATTTTTTGATTACCTATTAAATAATGCTTAATATTTTCCACTACTTTTTCAACGTTTTACAATGGTAAACTTATTATTGAATTTTCACGATAATTCATCGAAAGAACCGTCAAATCGGGTAAGTAATATCATAATGATACAAAGTTGCGTTAAAAAAATAGAAATTTCCTAAACAATATATTGTGACTTAAATAAATAATAGAAATAATAGTTTTAAGTAGTTAGGTAGGTAATGATTAAAATGAAATGCCTGGAAGTTTTTTTGATTCAATTTTCGCAACTCAATTAAGACAAAAAAACAAAAAACCTTTCTCATCTGGATACTATAGACATCGCTGCTCATTTGTTTGAATGGTATAATTAGTGATCACTTTATGTACGGCCCATACTGATCCTTTTTACGGTTAGATAAAAATATACATATCAAAATGCAGACACTTTGTACTATTAAAAAATATAGTAAAAAGAATATTATATTATATAAACACATCTGGAGTCATGATAAACTTTAAATTATACTAAAATGTTTCTATGATTTCAACTAAATCGAAACTAAAACATGTCTATTGTAGTATTGTCTACAATAGTTTTGACTATATTATATATCGATCACATTGTACTATTTATCATGTTTATGTTTTGAACATTTTTAATTGTATATTTTTAATATTATTTGTCATAACTGCGTGTATTATTAGATATCAAACAATGTTTAAATCTCATAGTACTTAATAACATTTTTAATATAATTTATCATGGCTTGTATTAGTATTACTTTATAGGTATGTAATAAGTATACTATATAAGACACATTTATATATATATATAAGTATATAATAGTGTACAGTGTCCACATTCTGAAATGTTCATTTTTACACGATTGTACAAACTGTTCTAAAACCATTTGAATACGTATAAGTATATTATATGCATTAATACAATAATAATATGTAAAATATAAAAATAAATCTTATTTTTTTTCTACGAAAACTTAATTTCAGTAATTTGAAATCCATATTATATATATTTTTTTAATTTTTGTCAATTTAAATTGATTACTTTTTCATGCTTATCTATTATTAAATATATTCAAAACTATGAAGCCTTCGGCGGCTGCTCATTCAGCCCTCTCCTAAATACTGCCCTATATACAACAATTAACAACCAATGGCCGTATCAGGAATACGCGATATTATTTTTATACAAATAATATATTTACCAGAAACAATGCTCATCGGCTGTTATTATAATATTCTTATTATTTTATTAATCGGGCGTACATTGTACAGTAAAATAAACAATAATAATATTCTCGTTTATTCACTCGTACGAGGGGTTTAGCATGTGCCGCCAGTCACCTTGACAAGGACGCTGCTGCTGCACGACTGCAGTACTCGTGAATGTCACGCAAAAATAATATATATTTTATGATGATTTATTAAATTCCACGTTTTTTGCAGATAGTTTAATATAGTGTTTGAATTATCGTCTCGCATAATCCGTGCCGTTCATATCTTCGTCGTTACAATAATAATGCATTAGGTACATATATTATTATTATTGCAGCACTATACAGATTATTTTTTAATAATTATTATAATATTGTTATATAATATGTGTAATGCATTCAATTAAACCGCCGCCGACGCTGAGTAAATAATATAGCTGTACAATATAATAATAATCGGTCGTCATCGACAATTATTATTTATTATATAATACAATATAATATTATTATTTTTAAAATTGCCTCCGCCGCCCCCGTCACAGGCATCGCCGCGTAAACGGTGTAGTGTGGATGGTGATCAAGGGGGTAAACGACGGTCACGTGACCTACATACTTATAATGAGCGTACAAATCGACTAGGGCAATTAACAATAATTGCGATGTGATTATATTGAGACAGTTAAGTATATGGATAATGGAAAAAAAAGTAAATATTAATAATAATAATCTGTCCGTAGGTATTACTTAGTTGTTAGTTATCAATTATAAATTATTATATTATTGTATACGCAGTACTACGCTTGTATACAATCGTACGGATATTTCAGTCTGGCGCAAGACGTAGTTATAGATACGACTACTGTTTTATCCTGGATTTCACGACATTGTATGATTTTGTGATTTTTATGTACGGTATACACAATAATATAATATAATGTTTTGAAATACTATATAGGTTCTCTTACTTACATAAAACAGTCACTATACATATGATTGTCACACAAAATACCGACGCATCATCGTACGAATTTATTATCGTTCATGATCATGAATAATTCACGGGAGTTTTACTGTACAGGAAAAAATATTTTTATTCAATAAATATTAGGTGTACTCCATAAATACTAAATGAATGCCATTTGAACATTTATTATGACTTACAAATTACCGGGAAACAATTATTCTGAGTGAAGAATATTTTTTACCAAAACATAGTATTAATAAAGTTAGATTATCAATTATTGTCATAATATGTTATTGTCGTAAATGTATATTAATTTGTATGAACGGTTTAGACAGTTTTAACGGAATAGGATTGTGATTTAAATAGTTTAAACTATAGATCAGTGGTTTTCAACCTTTTTGGGTCCACGGCTCCTTTTAATTTTGGAATCAAATAAACGGCTCCCATACGAATAATGATAATAATAAAAAAAAATGTTTACAATTTTATTTTTAGTTTATACTACGGAAGCGGCTCCTTTGATAATAGCGTATAGATAGTATAATATAGAAAATTTATATTTTAAATATGTTATTGTGGTATAGAAATTGTAGTAAGTAGGCAATATAAATGAATAATTATTATATATTATATTAAAAAAAAAAAATGTTTTTAAATTATGTCTAATTCTAGCTTCAAACACTTATATATTTATATTAATGGACAAACGGGTAAAGGCCTATACAACAATTTAAAATTTAAATAACTTATATAAGTTTAAATATGATAATAATTCAATAATAATAAGTCAGAGCTTGCGCTAACGTGCAGTTGTGCGAAAAATGTACATAGTTCTAAATTGAAATGTTCAGTTCTAATTTAAATTTTGTGCTGCAATTTAAAATTTAAAAATAATATGTTTTTAATTTTTAATAATTAATTCTATATGTCTATGAGCTTATAACATAGATATAACTTGACATTATTTTGTTTTCCGAATTTATTAGAAATTATAATTGAAACATTGATAATTTATCAATGAATATCAAGAGATTAAATCTACGATCTTTAAGATAAATCGTGGTTATGAACATTGCGTTATTCCACCAAATATTGTGATTATGGTCAAATTAATAACCATCACCAAATAGAAAATAGTGTTATTGATGAATAGGTTGTCATAAAAAAGAAAAAACATTTTAAAATTAGATTAATATTAATTGTTGTTAATCAAAATATATAATTTAAGGAATTTTGTTATTTAAACTGACAATATTTATACATTATGATGTAAAATATATTATATAATATTAATGATAGTATGTCAGTATGTGTTATGTATTATACGTGAGTGAAGCGTGTATCAATTTTTTTACTTCTGAAAAACAAACAGGTTGTGTAGCTCTAATATTTCTTTAGCGCAAGCTCTGTAATAAGTTATAGCTAAGATAGAACAAATATAATACAAGTAGTAGCAACAATTTATAATATTAAAAGTTATGATAAATGGTACTTATTGAAAAAATTATGACCATAATAAGTATATTATTGATATTATTAAATTGATTTAGGTACAAATTATGAGAAACGTTATACTAAATATTCAACCATCTATTGTGCTTATTATAAAAAATGTTTAAACAAATTGTCCAAAAAAAAAAAAAATTATTCAAGCTATTGACTTACAGAACTATTAAAGTATTTTAAATTTTTACTGCTCAAAAATGTTTTAAACAATTAATAAAAGTAACATAAATCATTGTATAGCATGGCGCCATTCAAAATCTATAAAATAGCCAATAGATACTTTACTTTCACAGTTTCAGAGTAATAATTTTATAAATTATGAACTAATATAAGCTTATATTAATTAGTATAAAATAAATAAATTGTACTCCCATTACTATTAAAATAAATTATAAGTTAAATAAATGTAATAATGAAAAATAATGTAATAATTTTTAATTTTTTTTAAAGGTAATTTATATATTTTTATTGTACCCGATACGAACTTAATATGTTTCAACTAAAAAAAAAAATAAAAGCAAACATATTATAACTAAAAATTAATGACTATCAATTAATAGGTAGGTACTTATGTAGATAAAAAAAAATAGGTCGTATAAATTAAAACTTTTCAAGGAACTTAGAATTACATAATTTGCTAAATTTCTTTTGTATAATATTATAATAGATACTTACATTATTAGCTGAAAGAGCGTTAATAAGGGAGAAGTTTTTACCGAGGGTTGATAATAAATAATGATATTTAATAACATCATTATCGATCAAAACTTAAATTTTAAATAAATTGATTAAAATAAAAATAAAAATATAAATAAATAATTATATGTACACTTATTAAACGTCGTATTTTTATTTAATAATAAATGAATAAAGAGTTTAGTATAAATATTTCAATATTTCTCTATCGATGATAAACACGCGAATTTAGTATTTTTTTGGAAGTCTTTGTTTCGGATTTAAATCTTTACGATTATTTATAGGTATCAAATAAATCGATACAAACTGATGATATTTAGTATCTGGTAATATGCAGTGGTGTAGAGATATTAAATACCAACTTTACAATTTTCAGAACGGTAAACTAAGTGTCAACACTGTCAGAAAATTCAATTTTATATGGCACACATGACTATTGTAAGAATGAACTTTCTGCGTTTTGTTTATTTCAGTATTTTTTTTTTAAGCAAATGAAATATCACGATAAACTATTGTCGAAAAAGCGTCAAAATTTCATTTATTTGAAAATTTAGTTTCCTGCTTTTTGTTGTACCTATCCAGTATTTAGCGATTATTTACCTACAAAACGTTCAATAAATAACTGCAAAAATCTCAACTACAATGTCTTCTCCATATTTAACAAAATATATCTAATTATAAATACCCAAGGCAAAGATATAATCCCATGTAGGTATAAGTTATGCAATATAATATACTCCGTTACTCGCAAGTCGTAACTTGTCTTATCAACAGTTTAACTAATGTTGACTGTCATACGTTTTTTTATGTAAATTATGATAGCTAATGAACAGTTCATAAGGTTGCAGTGGAATCGTTGATTTTGATATTATATAGTTTTTATTATTGAAAAGCTGATCTGTTATGAGTTTATGACGATAAGGCTTTTCATAGAAAACGTTTTATAAATTACGACTAGCATTTCCGTTACGTCAGCATTGTTGGTCGTCGCCAGAAAATTTCGTTGTCCAGGGACAAAAATATAGTTATGATGTGATGCACTGACGTCATTGTCCTTGTATATTTATGTAGGTACATTTTTAAAAATTGAATTTAGTTGTGAAATATTTGATATTGGCTGACACTTGTATTAATAAATTGACGAGTGTACTTACTACTTTTTGTCGAATGTTGCCTCCGACCTCCATATAACCGTACCCTAAATGTGCGTGTGAGAAAATAACTATTCTTATAATGGCAAGACAAAATAAATTATAAATATTATAAGTCTATTAATTTGATAATATTTTTTTAGGAAAATCAAAAATATGAGCGATTAGAAGTTTGGCATCTACTACCGTATTCTTTTTGTATACTGTTACAAAATTCTACGTAATATTTTATAATTTTAGTTAGCTGAAACATTCTAAAATTTTTTTCAACTATATGTATAATTTATCTATGTATTTTGGTATTTACCATGTATGTACCAAAGTCCCAGTCGGGTTATATAAGATAATAGATATTGTGTTATTACACGTGAACCAAAAGAATAAACATTTACTTAACTATTGTATTCCAATTTTTTAAGATGAAGGACGAATATTGATTTAGTATGGAGAACAGCGTCTGAAATATGGATAATACTTAATAGTTCATTTCCATTTTTTTTAGTTAAACCGTAATGCGCTTGATTTAATTCTAAAGCATAAGAATCCCATCCACCAGGGATGGGTAACTGGCAGCCCGCGTATCATTTTTAACTAGTCCTTGCTACATTTTAAATTAATAATAATAATAATTATAATTATAATTATTTTATAAAAAATAAAAATATAAAATCTTAGGATTTTTCAGTATTTTATTTTATTGTTATTTAATTTATGTATTAACGGGCTTAGATCCCAATTGAACAATAATAAATACATTTGAACAATTTATAAACTATTATTTATAAAAAAATGTATATAAATGTCAATTGTAAAATGTATTGACCTTTATTTTTTGCTTTCTATGTTCACTAGCCCGCTAGATTTTAACTTTCAAAAAACTTAACCCTTTATTAGCATTGAGTTACCCATCCCTGTCATACATAATTCGTTTAGCCTTCCGCCCTACGTTTGAAATTAAGTTCGCACGAGTGAATGCGCATACCTAATGTCCCATGCAAGATTATAAGCTATTAATTTAGTATATTGTATTTCTTAAAACATCAATATGTGAGTTATTAATAATCAATTACCCATAAATCACAAACTAATGGATAAATACTACACCCACATAGTCTATTATTTTTAAACAATTTTTAAAAAATGTACCGACAAACCATGCAAGTCGTTGAAATTGATCAAAATATCAAAACTTACCCAAATATATAAATACAAGTAGTTAGGAATGTTATGAGTTTATGACTCTACAAGTATAACGGAAAATAAAACGGGTCGTGCATAATGTTTTTAAGTATCATGAATAATTTATGCATCAAACAATTCTAAATACCTAATTATAATAAAAAAAGTTTCAAGTAAATTGTATTTTAGGAATAATTATTAAATTGTTTATAAGGCACGAGTATAAAAATTAAAAAGAGAAAAGTCGATAACCATTTTGTTGTACAGTAAGTTATATTTAGAGTTTAATTTATTATTATCATAAAAATGTATTGACATATTGCTATAAGTTAACATAGTAATTTATTTTACTATTTGCTTAGTAATATTGGATAAACTATAAATAAACAATAAGCAAAGGTTTTAAATCCCCACCAATATTATTTTTAAATTACAATAAAATAAATAAAATCATTATTGATTGTTTAAATATCGAATTATCTATAAACAAATTCAAAAGTTTTATAAAAAAATCAAGTTTTTTAATTTATTAATTTTTTTGGTTCCATTACTTTATGACTCATAAATAGATATGTAAATTATGAGGAATCGCATTAAATTTTTAAGTCTTAATTATAAAATTTAACACATTATAAATTTTAACTACAAAATAATTTACAAATGTTACAAATTTACAATGTTCGTGATTTTAACTAATTTTGACAACATTTGACTATCAAATAGGTACTTATAAAACTAAATCGGTTACCGGCGTATTATATTTTTAAGTAATTATAATAAACATTTATAAAGAAGTTTAAATTCAAATTTCATAAAAATAAACAGAAAAAAATTTAAAAAAATTGAGATGACAATTTTATATCCGTAATAACTCCAAAAACGTTAAAATATTATGAAAATTGCACCATGCTTAAAATGCTAACAAACCTTTAGTGAAATTTTAACCTTTCAAAATTAGGCACTAATAGTAAAAGATCGGATTTTTTTTCTATTTATCATGTAATATAGACATAGACACACACAAAAATAACAAATATTAAATCAATACATTCTTTATATAGCTCAACATTTAAAATTGTATTTACCTATAAAAAAAACTATTTTAATATTATACCTTAAATTTAGTTTATAGCTCCGGTAAAAAATGTGAATGAATTTATGTTGTTCTATCTATCTATATTATACCTATTAGTTATATAATCGCATTATATTTTTATTTTTGGTTTAAATTGTTTTTGTGATATTACCTACTGATTATTGTAACTGCGCAATGGTCAGAACTTATTTATTGTAGAACTCAAATAAACTTTTAATTTGTATACAGTGTGAACAAATTTATTAGTAATTATTTCATTGAAACCTATTTGTATAAGTTTCAGCTAAAAACCAACTTAGATATTCCATCGTATATTTTTTATTCTAATAATTCATATTATATAAATGTACCTATATTAGGTAAAAATAACATAATATTTATTTAATTATTTTGTATTGTATTTTATTTTCGATTTTTTTCCGGATATTCTTCATCCAATAATACATTCAGATTATTTAATACGACGTTCGTCTGCATTTGTGTGTCAATAATTAATTTCTTCAGCATTGTAATCTACAATACAAGTATAAAAGGGAAAACGAGTATGTAATATGTATACATGTACATATACTGTAATTATTTATATTTATTTTATATACATATCACATTATAATAAACTAATAAAGTATCCATATTTCATAATATTATTCATGAAATGCATTTTTAATTTAATTTATAAAATTTCTTGTGAATGAATATATTGAAATAATATAATATCATAAATACGTAACATATTAACATATTTATTGCCTTATTCGTTTACAACTGAAAGTACCTATGTAATATGTGTTAAATATTTCAGTGTCTACAAAATTATAAATTATTAGATAGCACAATATTTATATATTGTACCTAACTATATATTTCTTAAATAGTTATTTTGTACATCAAAATAGTTTATGGAAAATAAAATATTTACATTAATAGATTTTAAATAATATATAGTTATATATATAGTTGTTATAGTACCTCTAACAGTTTTAGTTATTTTCTTTAGTTCAAACTTAAAACATAAATAACCGTAAGTATTGGTACTTGAAATATTTATAACATATTATTTAATATTAGAAGTTTCTAGACATGGTATAGTTTTTAAAATATTTTACTCTTTTCGAACTATTTATAAACATTTTTAATTATCTACTTATTTATTTATTTATAATGTTAATAAAAAATGTTAGATATATACTCGGTAAAAAGTTTAATGTTTTATTCAATATATGTATCTAAGTTTTCTGCGCACTCTTCATACATTGTCTTATTTAGTTTAAAAAAAATTCTAGGGTCAATTAAAATTAATTTTTTATGAACACTTTTTAAAGTTAAAATTAAATGAAATTTAATTGAATTTAAATAATTTTTTCGTGTTTCAATGTAGTAAAAAAAATATTAACAGTTAAAACTTTAAACATTTTGTCAGTATATATATTATTATTTAACATACATTGTACACTGTGAAATAGGTATATAAAATATTAGGATTAATTTTAAGGTATTTATACCACGAGCTTATTCACTTATTCTACAGTACGTAGATATTGATTTATATAGCTATCATAAATTAATTCAAATAATATTATATGATATGATGTTAAAATATTTAATAATATAGTAAATTCGTAGATTTTTGCGAAAATTAATTTAACACCTACTATATTACTATTAGTAAAATATAATACTTATGCATACTTATGCAATATTTATATATATGATAAAATATTCGATTAATAATATAGGTTCACAGACCGCTCCACTACGGTTGTTTTTGCATGTAATAATTTATCATGTTTCATGTGACCTACACAATGACGAGATAAACACACGACACCTATTGGTAACCTTATATACAGTAGAGTGACTTCCCCTTTTTTTTACTTCTTATTAACAAAGTATAAAAACTTGTTAATGCCAATTTAGTTCAACTGAATATTAGAAGAAATTTCTGTTTTCAAAATTTTAAAAAACTAGTCACAGATTGTAAATTATTGTTGTTTAAATTTATTTAATATGTATATATAATATCTAGTACACGTGTCCGAAATTTTATGGGTCTTAAGTCCTTGCCACTACGGCCTTAAGATTACCTTGACCGCCACCGATGTGAGAACTCACATACTAAGCTTTATTTTTCCAATATACCTGGTGTATACAAGGTCCATGACGTGTCCAGGGGGGGTATGCGAGACTGCGTAAATTCCGATGACTGATTACACAATAATTGAGATCTTAATCTCTAAAATACACTCACTGTCCACTTGTCGCACTAACCAGCTCAATATGTTTTAATACTACTGGTACGCTATCATAAAACACTATTTTCACGAATTATACAAAATGCACTAATAGTTAATACACATTATATGATTTGTTTGATATTTATTTGAAACAATTATTTCAAATCACCATTTATGGATTTTCACGTATATAATACGTATATATTTTCAATTTTTCACCAACTTCAAAAATTATATTTACAATTTATTAACACGATAAAATAATGTTTCAATATTTGACGTAAATATTCTAAATAAGTACAATTTATGAAACCTAAGACAATGCTATTAGTAAAGTAGGTTCAGGAAATCGCAATAATGAAAATTTGCTATTCAATTATTTGAATATAAATAAAAAAAATATTTTTGAAATATTCATACATTATATAATATATATAATGTATGAATATAGAATGTATTATGTATTATTTTACAAATTACCAATCTCAGAAACTTATTGACCAGATTTCTATACAAAACTCATATCAATAGATTGATTGAGGCTCAAAAGATTATGTGTTGATACATGATTTTCATTTTGGTTCACAAAAATCAAATAACTTTTAGTTTAGGTGCATACAAAATTGCCATTGGTTACAGAAATAAAATTTAAAAAAATTTGTATAAACTAGCCGATTGTTAGGTTTTTTTTTTTTTTAATTAAATAAAATAATTTTTAATTCTTTGATTGTTATTTAAATGTATAACAAAATATATAATATAATCATGTTGTGTCTTGTGGACTTTTTCTAGTGTTTTTTACTCTATCAAAGCTTACGAAATTTTCAGAAATTGTTCTTGGATAATATGCTAAAAAAATTTACAAGATAGTTTAATTCGCATTCAAAAATATACCGAATGCTATATAAAATCCACTACGGCTAGGTAGATTGCCCATCTCGAATGAATTAGTTTTCAAAACCATGTAAAAATTACTAATATATTTATATTTATCATACAAAAGTCAACGTTATCTACATTAGTAAAAATTAGAGGAAAATAATATAAGACTGTACCATAAAATTACATAATTTTTTTATTTTGTTCATTCAAAAAAACGTTTTTTACTTTCTTGATTTTTAATCAAGTAAGTATAGTAATTGAAATGAAAAAAGTCTGCATTTTTAAAACTTCAAGAATTTTTGTTAAATAGGAAAATGATAAAAATGTAACTCAATTGTAATGAGTAGGTGGATATTTAAGCTAGTCTTAACATAAAATATTAATGAGATAGATCCGATATCACACCCAAGCGGTATAACAATTTGAATCTACAAAAACGTTGGCGTGAACAGTCCCAAAATTTCTATTTTTTTAACTTTTCTCCAAAACCATTATAGCTAAAAAGTTGGTTGATAGCTCATTAAAATGGGATTATCAAGTAGATAAATAATGCGAGATTTAAAATTATTTAATTTTTCACAGTTAAAAAAATAGTTATTTTTTGTTAGATTTTCATTTAGCGTGGTAGATTACCGAAACTAGAGAATGGATTTTGTTACTTGGGGTCTTATTAGATTCACATTGGCTAGGAGAAATGCCGTAAAAATTTTCAGAACTTTAACTTCAATCGTTTACTCATTACAAAGCTATAAAGATGAAAAACATAAAAAACGCCCAATAACATGTGTTTTAATTTTTTTTGAAGCTCTGTAGTAAATTAACTATAAAAGAAAAGTTCTGAAAATCTTCACTGCACTTCTTCTAGCCAATGTGAATCTAACAAGACCCCAAACAACAAAATCTGCTCTCCAGCTTCAGGGATCTATTAAATTAAAATTAAAATAAAATACATTATACATACGTAGTTTATACGATTAATAAATTTCTAAAAATTGAAAATCAAGAAAGTTTACATGCCGATCTCTGACTTGGCAAGCGTTTTTTTCTAGTAATCAATTAAATAAACACACGTAAAGATAGCGCCATGATGATACCGAAGACAATCATATAATTATATTTTTAACGGTAATTTCATAATACTTATAAATAAGTATATATATTATGTATATATATTTTTTTTTTAAATCAACAAACAAATTTTATTATAGTTTATAATCACCATAATTATTAAAGTATACTTATACTTAATCAATATTACTAATACATTAAAGTAAGAAATAGTATTATTAATTTTTTAATAATTCTAAATATTTAAGAGCTATCTAATTATATGTTTCATAATTTAAATTTAATTATACAGGTCTGTAGCTTTTAAAAAAATCAATCATTTTCAAGTTGTTCTCCAGTTCGGGTCAGTTATTTTTTTCATAAACATTTTATGTTCAAATTTGGACGAAATTGCATGTTTAAACATTTTAAATTCTAAATAACAATATTCATTATATTTTGTTATACTTTAAAAAGATGAGTAATGTTACAAAGTCATAGAACTTTTACATGTTATGTTACATACTGCATCTATCTTTATATTTTAGATTCAGAACAATATTTACAAATTTAATATTTTTGACAAAAAATTAATTTAATAAGTACTGTTTTATGAATAATGAAATAAATTACTTTATAGAAGTAATATCAAAAAAGGTAGAAGTGCGGGTACCACTCTGCAGCTGTATGTTTGGTGTCGAGTGGATCACTATTAATGGTCTGTTAAATTTGAATTCAATTTTATATCATTGTATATGAAAAACGACTTTGAGCAGAAATGGTCTATCGGCCTACATCACCAAGTGTTAATATTTTTTTGAAATAACTATAAAACATAGACATAGAAAAATTTTCTTAAGTTACTTATTAGCTTTTCAATATATATATTCTATTTTAGACAGTCGTCAAGATATATAACAGCTTAAATTCTCATGAATACCTATATTTTTTCAAATTCTAAGAAAATAATTAAAATACCGTTATTCATCGTTTTAATAAGTGATTTCGTCCTAATTGGAACTTTATAATATCTATAAAAAAAAATTGTCTTTAAATCTTTTTTAGATTTTGCAATTTTGGTATGAATTACTTATGAAGAATTTTGTATTCAATTTTCAAAATTATTAATTACAAAAAAAAAACTTTTTATAATTTTTAACTACGAAATAGTTTGCAATTTTTTGTGGTTTTAACGAATTTCCTAAAAATTCTAACTTTAAATCCGTATAAAAAAATGTGCTTGTACTAAATATTTTTAACATTTTTTAACAGATAAATTTCATAGAATCTTGTACTAAATTTTTAAGAACTTTGATCAAAAAAATGATTTTTATCGTTTTTTATAGAAAAATACAAAAAAAATAATTGAAAACTTCTTATTCCTAAAAATAACTCAAAATGAGTTACATAGTTTTGGAAATTTTATTGTACAATGAATTAATGAAAAGATAATATTAACATTTAGTGAAAATTTTAAATATCTAATATAAATTATAATATATTTTTTTAAGTATAATAAAATAAATGTTTGAAGTGAAATAATTATTTTATGGATGAATATCGAATGTCGTAAATATTTAAAGTTAAAATGATGTCAAGTACACTCATTTGTTTTTGAGTTACATCAAAAAAACCAAATCGAATTTGTCAAAAATTGGTTTTGTGTAAAAATTCTGGTTTTTCCTTAATTTTTTGTTTATTTTCCCGACTATGAAAATAAGTATTAAGAAATTTTAAGTTTTACTTCTACATAGTAGAATCTAGGACTAGATCCACTTTCAAATCCAAAATCACCATCGTTTTTGAAAATCGAAGCAATTTAAAGACAACGTATTATGTATTCATCTATAAAAATCATACATCATTGTAAAATCAATATATTTATCGCTACTTTCAGAATCTAAAATATAGCATAAAATGAACTTATCAATATTAAGGACTAATAGACAATGTCCACTCAGAATCGTTCTTTAGATCCAATGATAAATCATTGAATTCATGATTCACATCCACCACGGTGACTCATTTGACTTCTAATGTACAGCTAGACGTACCTGTCCACTTTTTTTTATATAAAATATTATTCATGGCTAAAAATTCTTGAAATTGTAATATAAAATCCCACATATATTTTTCTTATAATATAGTTGTATGAATTATATTTATATACAAATATTAGAAATACATACGCACAATTTTTTATTTTGGCATATTTGAAAATTATATCTTGACAAAATCCTTGAAATTCACGAATATTTTAAAAGAATTTTGTAGTAAAAAATTTATAAAATGCTCAATTTTCATAGTTAAGCTTTTAAAATTGATTACAAGGTTCCTCATAAGTAGTTCATAGTGTAATCAAAATTCTAAAAAATATATAGACAGCTTTTTTTTATAAACATTTTAAGTTTAAGTTAAAATTTGGACGAACGAAATTAGATATTTCAACGGAGAAGAACAATTGTAGTTATTGTATCGTTTAATATCAAACATATTTTTCGTAAGGGTTTCACACTTTAACTGATATTATATTTTATATATATACATTGATAAATGACATTTCTAAAAACATTTAGAATAATTGTAGGCTATATTTATACCATGCATATTCATAATTCATACTGTTTTATGGTAAGTCGATGTACATATTTACCAAAAGTTAATTACAATAATAATGAAATGAAATATATATAATAAATATTATACAATATTACAATAATTAAATATTAATTTTATAATATTATACCTAGTAATATGGACTAATCAACAAACTGGCTCAGAAATGTAATTCATATTATGCAATAATTTTTATTAAATACAAGCTTGACTCATACATTAGATGCAGTGATTTATTCAATTACCATAATACGATTACACATTTTTACTTTTTGGTTAGATAGTATAATAATAATTTAATTATATATTTTATTCCATTTTTTATTTGTGTACTTATTGAAATATTAAATTATTTATTTTTCTATTGGTCTTAAAATTATTATAAATTTCTGCTTCGACAACTAAGTCTATTAGCGTTATAGAAAACAAATATAAATAAATAATTTGTTAATTAAATACATATAGTTGTTGGTGTTATCTTATAACAATTGCAGCATTTGTGTTGCTTTGAAAAATGTTATGGTGTTTATTTGATTATCTGGATTTGGACCTACCTAGACTTATTGTTCAGAGATTGTTTATTATACTATGTATATTAAACTGTAATATAACTACATTATAGAAGGAATATAATAATCAAAAAATGTTATTTAAAATTTCCTCAAATTACATAAACAAATAACTACAC
Organism: Rhopalosiphum maidis; assembly: GCF_003676215.2. Classification (NCBI taxonomy): domain Eukaryota; kingdom Metazoa; phylum Arthropoda; class Insecta; order Hemiptera; family Aphididae; genus Rhopalosiphum; species Rhopalosiphum maidis. The sequence continues at coordinate 56,615,989 of NC_040879.1, forward strand.
TAAACATTCATAAAAATATAAAATTGAAGGTCTTCAATATTTCAACTTTAATCCTTCATAAACAATCATCGTAACAAACGAGAATCTTCTATCAATTTTTTTTAACCTTATTTGTAACAATGTAAGTTTAAATATGAACTCATGACAACTATACCAAGTATAATAAATAGCAATGACTATTTGGTGAAAATGTCAAGTCTCTATACGATTATTTATTATTTAATTCAACAAATACTTATATATATATTTAGATTTTTTGGTTTCAGTGTGAAATACTTATGAGGAACTTTGGATTAAACTTTCAAGCCTTAGCTAAAATACTGCACATTTTATAAACTTTCAACTACAAAATCAATTTTCAAATTTTCATAATTTCAACAAATGTTATTAATTTATGAATTTAAATGCTAACATTGAATTGTACGTATTTAAAAGATTTTTATATAGTTATAAGAACAACTTATGTGTTATTTTGTATTAAACTTTCATGCTTTTTAACTGATCAAAAAATGTCTTATTAACGAATTACATAGAAAAAATGCAAAACATTTTCATAGTTAAAAATTACTAAAAATAATTGAAAGATTTTGTAAATATAAATCATATTACATATATCATATATACACATTTTGTGAAAATATCAAGTATTTTTGGTTATTTGTTTTTGAATCACAAAATATAAAAAAAATCTTATGAGTAATATTTATTTTACTGATGAATATGCAATGTTGTATAAATCTGAATTTCAATCACTCATAAATTTGAATATTAAACATTTATACCTAACTGACTTTTAAATACATATTTGAATCTAAATTTAGGTACCTATATTAGGTAAAATAATTTATATTACTAATACTATTTAAACTCTAATAAATAATTAATTTAACTACTAAAATATGAATATTTATTTTTAATTTTATGCAAACAAATTGATTAAATGTGTTTTTATACATTGAAAAAATTTTAAAATCCATACTAATGTTAATGTCCAAATAAACCTTATATAAAGTAATGATAAGCTCAATAACGCTGTTATGTATGTGAAACATAGGCTACGACAAAAACTGATGATCAAAGCTTAGCAAAGTTTGAAAGAAAAGTGTTACGATTAATTTTTTACTACAAAAGAAATCAGAACACGAGAGATAACGAACAAAGAAATAATGAAGAACTGAAGAAGTAATAAGCATGTTAAACGACTCAGATATAATGTCAACAATGAAAAGCAGAAGGATAAACTGAGTAAGAGATGTATTTCGGGGCCGGGAACAGATAATCGAAGAGGTCACCAAGACCAAATAAATACTGGCAGACAAAAATCGATAAGTCGCTTAAGACAGGCATGATTGGATAGAGTCCAAAAGACCTTATGTAGAACGTATATACTTAGTAATAAAGAGTCAAAGAGATAGCAACAAACGAAGAAGTATAGAGAGGTAATAGTTGAAGTAAAGAATCTAAAATGTCTATGTAATTCAAAAAAAAAAAATAATCAATTACTAAAATATTTAGGTACTTACTATATTTTATAAGTATTTACTTTATCTTTATATTGGCTAATTATTCAAATGTAAACGTTGAATAATTTGTTTTTGTTTAAATAATTATATATTTATATGTAATATAATAATTCTATACATACAACTATACTCTAAACTGAAGCCAGCTGAAGTTACTTACAAGTATAAAATACAGATTATATAGTTTAAAATATTGCCATACGATATACGAATAAATAAATAAAATATATACTATACAAAATTGTAAGTCATTATAACTTTTATCCGTTTACCAATCTAACTAACATCTTTGTATGGCCTTTATAAGTCATAATTTGTTCAATAACAATTATAACTATTTATTTACGTTTCAAAGAGAACTACAATAAATTTAAAACTTTTTAATCAAAATCTGTTTTTGTAGATATTTATTATCAAAATATTTTCATTTAATATATCTAACATATAACAATATATAATTAACCTATAGATTTTTAAACATTGTTTTAAGCCATATTTTTACATTCTGGTGTAAGACACATAATATTTATAGGTATAAATTATTTTTACAACAATGTATAATATATCATTAATCATAAAAAAAATGTAAATGTAATAATGTAATATATATTATGTATGCGTGTCTATGACAAATATAATTATAATAGCCATCAACGTGCAACAAGTTAATAAAAATAAATATTCACAAAAGAAAAATTTCGAATTTTATTACATATTATTAAAGTTTAATTATGTTGCATAAATTCCTTATGTTACTTAATGAATAGAGCGTGGATTCGTTGCACTTGCATATTTATTCTAGTTGATCATATGATATGCTTAGTGAACAAAAAATTTGTTTCATGATACCTATAACGATTTAAAAATTGAAATTTTTTTATTACATTTTTTAGCATTTTTTATTTTAAAGGCTTATTTTACAATTTTAATTGCATATTTCATCTTTTAGAGTATATTTCGATGTTTTTTTTATTTTTTAGATAATTTTGAAATATATAATATTGTCTATTATAATATAAGAAAAAGATATTATATTTTTATAGATTCGATTCATATCAAAATAAATTAATAGGTATACTTGTAGGTATAAACGGTTTTCCCAAATAATCAAGGAAATAAAACACGTATACCAGATGATGAAAATGAAGAAAAGTAAATAAGTATTTATAGTAAGGTTCCGTAATTTTAGATTCTGTACGGAGTGATAAATGTATTGATTTTTCAATAATGTGTTTTTTTATTGTGTCTGTCATCGCGTTTTGGAGTAGTAATAGTGCTTTAATTTTTGACATCTAGTTGGTATTTTGAGGGGTCAAAAGTAAAAAAATGTCAGTAGTTTTTAAAAGCGTTAGGAAAAACTCTTAAAAAAGTAACGGAAACGAGCATTTTTACGCATAACCAGTGTTTGACAAAATCGATTTTTTTATTTTTCTATAACTAAAAAATGAATCATTGTAAAATTTAAATACTTGAAATGTTTACCAAATGTTTACATTTGTGTTATCTATTTACGATTAAATTTTTTTAAATATTTTTAAACTATTTATAAACAATAGAAATTTTCGATTTTTTTAAGTTTTTTTTTATGAAATACCTATAAAAAAATTTGGAGCACCAAAAGATCTTTAAAATTTAATACAATACAAGGTCTATTATAAGTTATACTTATCGTAGTAAAAAAAAATCAAATCTTCAAATCCCGAAAATTTGTAAGGAACTTTAAAGTTGAAAATTCATAACATTTTTGTGATTTATATGTAAGGTTAAAAAACCCAATACAGTTATCTCCATAACTTTTTCTTCAAATAACTGTACAAAAAAAATTCTAGCATCAATATAAAAAAAAATTATTAGCGTATGAAATTTAATTTTTTACGAAATTGCGTAAAATAACTATATGTTACAATTTAAATATAGGTATTAGGTAATAGTATAATATATCCTACAAATTATCCTAGACTGACAAACTCTCGGCTGTTAAGAATCGTTTTTCGTATACAATGATTACCTGTCATTGCATTCAAATTTAACGCATCCATAATTATAATGACCTACTATCCATCTCTACTATACAGCAGAGCGATACTCACTTGCCCACCTTTTTTTAAAATACATGGTGTTAATTATTAAACGTTCAAAAAATAAATTTTATTTTTGCTAATATTTTTATGCATATTTTAATATTTTTAAAATTTTATTGCATATATTATTTTATGCATATTTAAGACTTTTAGCACATATAAATCCACGAATAATGAGCTATAACCATTTAAAAACATGTATAATATTAATAACTTATACATTAACTATAGGCATAAACGCTTTAAACCATAGAGTACTGTATGCTTTAAACCTATTAAATATTATGATATTGTTATTATTTAATGATAGTATTGTTATATAATTTAGAAACTCATGCAGATATGTATAATATTATTATTAATTTATATGTTATAGACAATTGGTTTTAATAAAATAATGTATCTAGTAAGTTTCATAGACGTAGTCACAGTGGTTACTGTAACGCATAGATAGTGACCGTAATAAAAATTTTAATATAATATTATCAATAGCCATGAAGGTGTAATAGTCTAAGTATATCCAGTGATGGAGGATCATATGGAAGGATGAGGTGACTAATATTTTAACATAACCTTTAATAATTATTAAAAACTTTATAATTAATGTTGATCAATTATTAATTAAAATATTAATCAATAGTTAAAAATATTGTATTTTAATTACTTAATCAACTTTTACCTGTTTATCTAATATTTCACTTGCAGTGTTAACATTTATAATCCTACGATAACAGCTTTTCTAGCCAAATCTAGAGTAAAATTATAATTACAAAGCTTATAAAATATCAAAGGGTTGACATTTTAAATATATTTTTAATCGAACTAAAACAAATGAGAAAAACCTAAAAATATTGTAATTTATACTTAATAATATAAATGTTTTATGTTTAAACTGTTAATCTAATAATATTTATTGAATTTATACAAATATTTATTTTAAGCCTAAAGCACATAAGTATAGTATTTACCTTAACAAAGGCTTAACATTGGTTCTACTAATATTTATTGTTTTCATTGTTGGGAAAAACAATTTTGATATCAACAATTGCAAGAAGATATTCACATTTTATCAGATTATAGAATAAAAACAATTTTTTATTACGATTCACATTATTTGTTTATTGTTTTTATAAACTTATCAACAATATATAATATTATTACAAATGTTGAAAAAAGATCACGTGAGGATAAATCACCCTTCATAACCCCCTCCCCCACCTGTTTTACATTACTTTAGTTAATTCTGCTATAACACACGCACGGCAATCATAAGCCGATCATCATCCGACCATCGAATCATCATTCAATTCAGTGCTGGGTAAGTTACTTTTAAAAAGTAATTAAGTTACGATAATATATTATTCTAAATTATAATACATAATACATTATTACTAGTTACATTGAAGTTAAAGTAATGAAGTTAATTAACTCGTTACTTAACTAAAATATTATAATGAAATTACTTAACTTTCAATTTAACCTAAAAAGTAATTACGTTACTTCCACGTTACGAAATAAAACAGTATACATGTATTTTTCCAATTTTCTTTTAACAATTGTTATGTAACGTAATTAGAAACATCTACAATAATTAAATAATGTTTTCAGACATTTATAAACATTTAAAATTTATTAATTTTTAACCATTTTTGTATGTTTGTGTTAAATATACTTTAACATAATAACACCAGTTAACCCGACATGTTTATATAGAAAATGTTATATGTATTTGAAAAAAATAAATTAAAAATATAATTTACTTAAATATTTTTTTTGTAATTAGCGTGATTCAAAACGTTGAAACTGAATAGCGACGAATTAAAATTAAATATAAATATACATTAATTATCCATAAGGTACCTATAGTCGGTATCGATGAAATTTACTGTATTATTATATTATTAATCAAAATAAAAATGTATATTACATTTTCGTATATTATATTATGTAGGTACACGTTGGAAAAACAATCCCAACGAAAGTGACGATATCTAGTGCTGCGTTAAAAATAATAATAAAAAAAGTAACGTAGACGTTACATAGTGATAACGTTACTTTCGTTACGTTATCACTGCTCGACACTGGCAACCAGTGTAATATAAATATTTAAGTATTATTTTGTAGGTATACCACTTCCTCTACCAGCCGTCGTCACCGATTAGTTGCAAATTGTAATCAATTAATATTATGTCACACACACACACGCACAACAATAACAACTACGAGGCGTCCGCGTGTATCATAACACAGACGTCCCAGTGCAAACGATTAACGACATCGCGATATAACACGGCTCATAATATATCGTATGACACGTTATGGGCGTCTTCGGCGGGCGGTGCGTTTATGTCGCGCGCGCGCGCGCCAGGAACATCCGACCTCCGCCGCCAACACAATTATTATAATTACAGCGTCAACGCGTCGTCACTAAAAACCCAATGGTATTATATTATGTTACATATCTTACGCGCACATTTACATATTATTATATGTACATAATAATAATATTATCGTATTATGTACGCCTCGCAACGCGCCGTAAAGTTGCAAAATATCAGCCTCGCGACGCGGACGGCTCCGTTGTTATTATTACTATATACTGCGAGTCATTGTTTGCGAGTATAACATTATTTCGCATCATTGCACGTCGGCCGCCGCCCCGGTGCATCGCCTATAATACAATATAATAATTATTGTACTCGTAGCCGTATAGTGTCATTGAGCATAAAATAATAATAAACTACACGTTATAAACATCGTCGTCTGTGCATATTATATTATATTGTATTGCACATCGCGATAGTAATAATTGTACAAAGTATAAACCTATTACCTGTGTATATTTTGGTATTACGCGATGTTATGATGTATAATAATTATTATAGGTGCGCGTCTAATGCAGCGCTCGCGGAAAACTGCAACTCGCTCATCCGCAGTCCGCCGATGCAATATTCGCAGTTTTGCACTCGTTGTCCGTTTACGTTATGTACTATAGCCATTATTATACAATGTCTACAATGATATTATAATATTGTGTCAATTCATACCACCTTTACTTTAAAACACGGACTCTGCCCACCAGTTTCAGTGGATAACATTGCTATACCTTTTTCCGATACAGATATACTTGGGCCTCACCCTAGACAAAATATTAACCTGGATCCACACATCCGATCCAAAAGACTATGTTAGTAAAAAACAAATGCACAAGTTTGAAAAATAAACCACTGAACTACAAAACGTTCTTAAAACCCATCTGGACTTCCGGTATTCAATTGTAGGGTGCGGTAAAAAAAATCGAATCTTAACAAAAATATCAATCTACGTCAGCTTACTAATGCTCCGCCATACATTTATAATCTAACACCACAATGAATTACATGTTAAAACGATCGAAGAAGAATCTATAATATTTTATAATCGATTCTTCTCTCGCTTGGCAAACAATAATAACCCACTAATCAGTAATCAGTATAACTTAAATACCTAAACGCTCCCCAATAATCATTGCCGTCGACTGAAAAAGAGATGGCGCAGAGATCAGTTGCATTAAATTCACTCAAACTCGTCTCTCTCCTTGTTTCTCCTCTCTCCTAATATCTTATTACATCTTTCCACAATCACCCCTCAAGTAAAGAGTCACTAGTGGGTGACTTCTTAATCACGCATACCATGTGTTCTGTTTTTTTCTTATTCTTCTCTGTTTACAAATACTTATTATACTAAGTAGTATAGATTGTATATTTATTATAAAAATAAAAAATAACAATATTACATCGCCGTATACATAATATATCGTCACGTAACTGTCGTGTATATAATAATATTGATAATACGATATATTATAATATCGATGTATCGACTATCGCCGTTTTAATGATATTTGTTACTATAATATATTATATACCTATCGTATTGGTAAAGCTGGTGATTTTCAGTCGCGTTACTGCGAGTCTGCATTGAGTGATGTTCAAAAATATAATTATTTATTATAAAATAACAAACAGGTAGGTCTGTATATCTATTATTATTATTAAAAATATATATAAAAAACCCAAATAATCACACTTTTTGTCCTTTTTAGATGTATTATTAACTGATAGATTATTTATGGAAAACCGAAAACATGACATCGCACTTTTTCTACCCGTTAGAATTTCAAAATAGATTAGTTATATAGTAAAATTTTATTATTTTAACATTTAAATTTATTTTTCTAATGTTTCAAAGATAGCTGAATATAAAAAAAAATTACTCTATTAACAACATTATAATCTATTAGGATATTATGTAAATAATATTATAATTTCATGCTTTATGATACAATGATACAAATTAGAAAATTTATTTTTACGTCTAGAAATTTAATTTAATTATTTAAAAATAAAATAAAACTTTATTACAAATTATAATATGTATAATGTATATTATTTTATTATATTATAATCTCATCTGATCTAGTTTTAGTTCTGTGACTAAATAACCGTGTGTGTGTGTGTGTGTGTGTGTGTGTGTGTGTGTGTGTGTGTGTGTGTGTGTGTGTGTGTTATGTATCACTGTACCAGAGGCAGTATTCATAGTAGATTTAGTGTACAGGGAAAGTTCGTATTTCATAATTTGCAACAAAATAAAGATATGTAATTTGCACCACAGCAGGTAGCCGAAAATAGTTTTTGTAATTTGCACCAAAATGAATATCTATTAGTATAATAATGGATACTATCGAATACTCCATACTATATTGAATAGTAATTTAACTCGACAAACCCGTGATGAAAGTTCACACATTAATCACGATGAGAGAAACTTATATATTTATAAATTGAACCAATTATGTAAAATAAAAGCCAAAGAAACACCATATAAAAAACCAGCTAAAATTATAAGAAATGCAATACAAAACTTAACAGTTTCTAATGTTTGCACCATCAAAAACATTTCTGATATAAAACGTAATCGTCGTAATATATATAATAGTAAGAAAAAAATATTGCCAAAATATCCAATATCACTGAATGAAGTTCATACATTTTTGTTGGCTATAGATATTAAAATACATAAAGGTTAACCATTTATTTTATCAAAACATAATTCTGATAAAAATATAATTATATTTTCTTACCAATATGCTAATATGTGAAATAATTTAGTGTCTTGGTATAGATTGTACGTCAACACTGTGACGTTCACCGACGTAGAACGGTGTAAATACTTAATAAGCCAGAAAATAACTACTCAGAATTTATTATTTAATATATCATGCTCAAATATCGAAACCTCGATGGTATACCTATCTTATAATAATCGATTTTGATTTTAGTGGCTTGGTGCAAATTACACATGTTGTGAATGTTTAGGATAAATTTTGGTGCAAATTGACTACAGTAGGATACTTCTATATAAATGCAACAAAATTCATAATGCTTTATTGTATAGAATTATTATATATTTACAAATTTTAACATCAACTTGAATTATTTGAGCTCAGGAAGCTTCGTCGTTTACTGCCAAACATATTATTTAATTATTACTTTGTTATCCTTTTTTTTTATAACTCAGTGTGTTGTCTTATATGGTACCAAGTTATTTTTGAATAGATAAACGTATAATATTAATATCAATGAAAAAAAATTGATTCCAAAATCTGCAAAAAGTGTGTAATATAATGTATTATTAATATTTACTCTATATTATTATTTATACGAATAACTAAATTTTAGTATAATTTATTATGCGTTCCAAAAACCTGGTTGAAAACATGCTCAAAGTATCTTGGTTACGTGATTACGCGAGTCACCGAAAACCGGAGACTTCTTTACAAGTTTTATACCTATATTATAACATAGCTATAATTGTTTCTACGTTCTATATATTATGAATCGTTGAAACGTCACTGATCAATTGATTTCACTATCATAAAATGAATATAATTATATGATTTTTTTATTTGTTATTATTTTATTTTAAAACGACAAACAGCTACAACTGCTGATATAAAATAACGCACTAGATATTATATGAGCAATTTGCAATCCTTTTATTTTAAACGGCGTACGTGGTACGTCTTGCACTTCGTCACTCTTGCAGTTCTACCCGACATCATAGATGCGTTGAAATCATTACCCCTGCACATATATAATATATTATTAGGTAAATTATAATGCAATATTGTCCCCACCAATCATCAATCAAAGGTGGGAAGACAATGACGAAAAAACTGCAGATGCAATGACAGTCGGACAGCAGCGAGGCTATATCGTTGACCGTCGTTCGTAGATTACCTATCATTAATTATTTAATATTTATTATTACAATAAGTTAAATGTTATTAATAATGGGTACACATGAATAATTGATATTATGCATTACTGCATAAGTAATAAGTGTTTGTTATTTTATGGAAATGAAAACTTGTATCTATACATTTAGACGCATATGTAAATAGGTGATGTACCGTACCTACTTACATTGCATATACTGTGCTGCAATTAATAATAAAATGTACATTTATACAAACTTGTCGAAGTCACTTATTTAGTATTATATTATTATAATACAGTATTTATTAGTCGTAAGAAAGTAAAAAATAATATCTACCAAGACATATGCTAAAATTAGCATATAAATCGAAAATATATGTACCTATATTTATATTTTAACTATATACATAAAATGATAAATGTTCAATAAACAAAATAGAAGGCATTACTTGTACGAGAGTTAACACTTCACATATGACGTGTTCATGAAGTCTTTATATATTTATTTACATAATAATTTTGTTCCTAAATAATAATATATAATAAATTCATATTATGCATATTCAAATAATCAATACAAATAATTAATAATATACTTAAACAATCATTTATATACACTTACTATTATTATGGACGTACTATGTACACGAAAGTACCTATTAGAATAGTATAGATATATGGTAATGTTTTTCTAACGCGTTTGTTATAAATATAATATTAGTAAAATAAAATCTAAATTTTAAAGCAATCTATTCCGGATTGAACTCTGTATAGTTTGAGGTAATCCATCAAAACAGATAAGTAAGTAGTGGGGGGCTTATTAGTTATGTATTTGATTAAATTTAAAAATTATTATTTTGGCTTTAAAAATAAAACAGGGAACACACTCTGCTGTAGGTATAGTTGTAACTATTGTTGGTGTCGAGTGTACCTCGTTATTGAGTATAAATCACTTCATATAATGGTTGTGTTATTGTATTTGAATGTCTACCTATATTTATAAGAATAATTTATTAAATATTTATAATTGTATTGGTAGTTTACTTTACAATTAGTAATATAGGGAAAGAGGTTTCGTTTTTTCTAAAACCAACTCGCATTTTACATAGTATGTCCGCTCCCCATGGGTTTGGAACCACTGTAGTATGTTATATAATATATAGATTGTAGATATTATTATAATATTATTGCATATAAAATATTACTAGCTATTATTAAATTAAAAGTCAATACCTATGAGGCTATGTACACTGTGCAGTAGTGCAGTAGATAGGCGTGAAAGATATATTGTGTATAATATATTAAAATTAATCTAAATATTTTAAAAATATTATATAGTTATATATGTTATAGTTTTATTTTCCTAATTAATTTGCAAATAGTTGGATGTTTATGTCCACATAGCTTTGAAAATCGGTTATTCCATCCTTCAGTCATATTGTTTGTTCGATGCCCCCCTACTAAAGTGGCATTATGTATATCCCACGAGGAAGGTGAAAATATCGATGGAATTTTTCTAAAATGCAAGGTAGAAGCTGAACCTACACGCCTATAGGTACCATTTACATAATAAAAATCAAAATAAGTTAAAAGGTTTTCTGCACCTGGAGGCATTATTTCTTTTAGACATGTCATTCCGTCCAGTACTTTATCCTGTGGTAGGAAAGCTAATCCATCAATCATACCGCAATATTTTTGAAAATTATTATCTTCTTTATAAATCCCAGACAAACCAAGTTTCTGAATTTTTATATATGTCAATTGACACAAATGATAAAAACATCCGTTAATAAAATATATGGCTTATGATAGTTATTATGGTAGATAACAAATATATTTTATACCTACCCATACATTACACACAAAAATAAGTACAAAGTACAACTGTATAACTGCAGTGTAAGAATAAATATTTCGGTAAATTTTCCAGTAAACTTTTTTTTCTATTATTTATAACTTATTATGGCAGATGACAAATATATGTACAAGCATTTTATTCATTACACTTACATACTAAAATACAAAGCACAACTTACTATTGAACTGTACAAGTACCGACAAAAATAATATTTTTTTTTCGGGACTTTTTTTTCCGATTACCCAATATATTATCCCGTACAATCTTGAGTCATGACTCAAGATCATACATTCAATTTGCGTAGTTAGACTTTATTTACAGTTCCGTTTTAGAGTATAATACGAGTATTATATTATAATTTATTGTTTCCAGCTTAGGAATTACCCATGATCACTTAGCATACACAGGTGCTTCAAAAGACGACAATGTTGTTGAATTTTGAGTGGTTTTCGGTTCTAGGAAACAACTGTATAATAATTTATTACCTCATCGTATGCGCAAGATACTTATAATATTTTTTGTGGCCTGCGAGAATGATCGGTAAGTTTCTCAATGTCATCTTCATGTTCCGGTAATATAAATATTCCAACTATTATATGTTTTCAAATGTATTACTTTGTTGTAGCAATTCAGAAAAATAAAAGGCCCCACTGTCTTTACGAAAAGAAAAAAACCATATTTATCGACGCACCATACAAATTTGACGCCAATATTTATACATTTGGTCGCACTCTCTACTGAATTGGATATTCTAATGTCTCAACCCGTATAACTATATATAAATATATACTATTATAGTATTGTATAAATATTATTATAAGTTACAACTATATTTCTCCTCGAATGACTTGTGTTATTTGGTTGTAATTCAAATATAAACAAAAACCCGTGGAAATTGTTATCAAATGTTAATGTTTATATTTTCTATATCTACATGATTTTTTTATATATTTTAACTTTTTTGAAGCTATTTATAAACATTAAAAAGGTTCGAATGATCACGCATTGGTTACTAGTTACCACGCACACATTTCTACACATTAACTAGAGAATTGCCTATAGTAACTCCTTAAAAATGGTTGGAATTGGAAAAAGGGATTCGATAAATTATCGAAAACAGTAATATTCAAAATAAATTGAGTTATGTGTTAATTATTAATTGTTAATGAAGTGGATAATTTTTATAAGTCAGTGGATTAATACTGCAACTTAATTGATTCTATTTTTTGTTACAATGATATCTACCTATAAAATCAGTAGCCAATAGCTTAATTAATTAATGTATTTAGAGGAAACCTATTTATAAATTATAATTAACAGCAGTGAAATAAATACAGTGTACAATGGTGTACAAAGTTATGACTTTCCTACTAACTAAATTTTAATAAACAAATAACATGTAATATTTAGGTAGTTAATGTTTGAGAATACATTTTAATAGTATTTATACCTACTTTATGAATTTGAAACACATAATATAGTGAAAGCAGTGTAGTATACATTTAAATAATTATACTTTATAAGTACTTGCTAGCTACTATTTTAATTTTAAACGATATTTTATTATTAATAATAAATATTGAGCAAAAAATTTACTAGAAAAATAAATAGATTTAGTAAAAAAATTATTGGAAACTATTAAAAAAAAATAATACAAATTAATTTATGAGAAGTACCCAAATTTTTCATTACAAAATAAAAATTAATTTCATATAATATTTATATTCAAATTATCACATATTCATTCAAATGTTTAGTTTTATTATTGTAAAGCTGTAATAATAAAAAAAAAATGATAGTAACTTTTGAAATTTCAATTGTTTTTATATTGATGAATTTAATGAAATATTTATCTTATAAGATTTAATGTGAGAAATAATTTTTTCTATTATAAAACTTAAATGTAAGATGATTTGTTTTCATAAGTATGTTGGTTTTTATAATCTTTTAATTTTTAAGTAAGTTAAGACTATGTAAAATAATACAATTTAAAAATATTTATAAATCATTTAAATACATTTATAATATAAGAAATCAATATACTAACACAAATAATTTAACTTAAAGTTTGTTAATAAATCAATTCATTATGGATATTAGTATTAAAAGCAACAATACAAAATTGGTTCTGATGAACACATATTTGCTAAATTAAATCTTTTAATCGACACAATTAATCAAAACATTTATTTTACGTTCGTTTTTGGAAGTTTATTTTTAAAACATCAAATAGGATTTGTTTTATAAGATGCATAATATTAAATCTTTATATTTTATTTATTGTATTATTTCTAAATGTAAAAAAAAAAAATATTAATAATATTTTAAATAATATATTTTTATATTTACAACCTATATTTATTATATTGTTTTATTCTAGAATTTAATGATAAAACACATGACGAACTCAATTTATTATTAATCTACTGTATTAGGTATGTAGCTAATATAATTTAAACAGCAGATATTCTTACATACAACAAACAATGTTAATTTATAATATACTAATTATTACTATAATATTAATATTTTAATAATGTTTCACTTTATAATTTTACAGTAATTAATACATTTTTTTACTACCTATATAATATATAATAATAAAAATATTAAATGATAATTGTCATCAATTAATAAAAATAATATAATATAATGCAATAAATGATAATATTATAATATAGTATATACAAAAATAGTAACAATAGAAATCTAGTTTATAACTAACATTTATTAAAAATTACTGATACTTATTATTATATTTTAATTATAAACTGTACCATGACTAAATAAATAATTTAGTCATGAACAGTACAGAGAAACTTTTATACCAGTTATGTCACCAAAAACTTTAGTAAAAATTTACTGTAAGTATATAAAAATAATCATTTGAGAATTGTAAATGGAATTATTTTTGGAAAACAATGAGACCAACAAAATTACTATGATATAGATAATACTGTTAACAGGTGTTTCAATGTATCTATACTTTGACTTGTGAACTAAGCATAAAATTAAGATCAATAGATTCACATTAAATAAAATAAAACTATACTTTTAAACCTTAAAATAATTTTCTAATTTAATCTTTTAAATTAATGATTATGTAAAGATTTTTTTTAAAATTTTTATTAGTGATATTTATAATATTTACTAAATAATTAGATATAATAAATACATTTATTGAAAACTTAAGTATAAGATATATTATGGTATTGAATGTTTTGAGTAGACAAATGCCAAACCAGAAATTTGACGATAAGACCATTTACTAAAGCTACCTCTTTGCAAATATGTTTTAACCAGCTATATATTCAAGCAAAATTCATATGAGCATTAACAATTTTTAATATGTACTCGTATCTGTAACAAAAAATGCAGATAAATTTCAATGATTTTTTCTTGCAATAATGATACAAAAACTAATATTAAACAATTTTACCTTAATTTCAATTATGTCCATTGGATTTGAAAGAGATTTGAACATTTCAATTTATCTTTTCCATTTGAAACTGTAACAAAGTTTTCATTTTATTTTAACAATAATAAAAACATTATACTGTTACCTATAGGTAACATAGAATTTAAAATAATAATTATCAAAATAAAGACATATGTAGGTATATAATGTGAATCACGGACGAAAAGCTCGGGGACAAAAAGTCCGCTTTAAAAAAAGTTGGACAAAAGTCCGAGCACATTTTTAGTTTAGACAAAAAGTCCGAAAATACAAAATATTTTATATACCTATAATTAATATTTATTTTAAAAATTAAAAAATGTACACATATTATTATATTTTTGTATAACTAACAAAAATATAACGGAAATCCACTAAATTATGATATACTATTTTTTTTAAATTTTAGTTTAGATTGACGTGTTTATAAATAAAAATATTCATTGTTTGTTAAAATGTATTTCGTAGCAAATAAATGTTGATATTGTTGTTCTAATATGTAAATATATTGTAATAAATTATATAATTATAAATGAAAAAAGAAAATAAGAAAATAGAAAAAATATGATGATATGTGTATAATATAATATAATGTCTACTAACATTTTTACATTTTTAAATGTTTAAAATAAATATGAATTAAAAATATTTTGTATTTTCGGACTTTACGTCCGACATTAAAAATGTGCTTTTTATCCAACTTTTTTTAAAACTGACTTTTTGACCGATTACCATGTAATGTATACATTAATACATTACCAATAAACTATTATAATTTTGAATGAAAAAATTTATAAGCGGAGCCAAAAAGTGCTGCGATTTTTATTCGTCTAAATAATATTTTCTATACAGTTAACAATTTAAAAAAAAAGACGCCAACTATAATAACGACTACAGCACTGTAAGATCAAAGCGATGTACCTCGGTGCTGCTCCTAAACAATGGAAAATTAATATGTTTACAATTTGCAACTGACAGATCTATTTTAGTATTTTCATCGGTTCTTAATTCATTGAAATTAACTACCATTTTCTTTCTAATCAGGCAATATTTACTCATAGATAATCATAATCTATATTATATATTCTTGGTATACTCTTGTAATCTTGTAATGGACTTTTAGTCGACTGTAGTTGTAAGCACAAATTAAGATATACTTAAGTAAATATCTTAATTCGTGTTTATAAGCTTCAACGGTCTGTGACCGTAGAGCAGTGGGTCAAGCTACTGAGGCTTATTGTAAAAAAAAAGCTACAGACTTCATATGGTCTATAATGAGCTGTAGAGAATAGCAAACAATAACGTTCATACAAAATTATAAGCAAGTGCTAGGTTTTTATTTGATTTAATAAGAACATTTGGGGCTGTTTTAATACGGCTCGTTGTGTAACCATAGCATCTATATTCTATAGCCATTAGCCGTGGTCAAAAAGCTGAACAGCGCATTCTCTCGGTTATTGAATAAGTTTTATTTAGCTTTACATTGTTTTAATTTCGGTGTAACGTCCTGCTGTATTATCACTGACGCTGTTTCTTTGATTGGATTACTAATTTATTACCGTTCTTAACTTCTTACAAGTTGGTATATATTTTTATCAAAGAAAAATTATTATTAGTTGTTTTTAAATTTTAAACATACACTCTGTTACTGAATTTCTTATTTTTTTATCAGTATATCTATTCGATGCTTATTGTTCATTGTTTGTGAAATGAACTTTTTGTTATTTTACTAATTCGTGAATAACAGAAAACCGTTAGTAAGTAAAATGTCTTTTCTGAACGATGATGCCCTGCGTCAATTAGACTCACAAATGAATATCTGCCGAATTTGTTTGAAATATAATACTAATGATAATCCATTTTTTGATATTTTTACTGATAAATTGCAATGTCTCAATATATACGATGTGTTGAAAAATTTGTTTGATATCAACGTAAGTCGAACACAACATGAAAATATGCAAATAACTTATGTTTCTGTATCTGAGTTTATATATTATTTTTAGGTCGAACCAGGCGACTTACGGCCGAAATACATCTGCCAACATTGTTATAACAAAGTGTCAGAATGGCTTGATTTCGTATTAAAAGCACACTATAGCCAGTTTTGTATCAACGAAATGATTTACGATGCTGTAAGAATTTCATGTTATTTATTCTACCTGTACATGTTGATTTTAAAACCCTATAAGACTTACATAATATATATTTATTAGGTTAAAACTACTAACATTATTAACACTAGGTATTAGATGATTATAAATTGTAAAATATTTATTATTTATATTTAATCCAGAGATCGATTAAGTATCAGAGTTGCCCTGGAGCAATATATACTTATTGGTACCACAAATCAATAAACCATAAAAATATTTTATATAAATATTTTTCAAATCTATCATAATAAGCTATTCTATAAATATACTAATATATAAATGTAAATATTATAATGGCACTTTTTCAAAACTAAAACACTAAATGATTTACCATTATGGCTAAACATTGTTTTAAGTTCTATATTAAATTAAATATTAAACGACACAGCACTTCTTAAACTATTTCTTCTAGTAACATCTAACAATCTAACACTAGTAAATACATACTAAGTAGTATTATCACTTATGATAATCCTTTACATTTAAAGGAACCGATCTTTAGTATATTGCGTTTCACTTAAAAATAAATTTGGATAATTACCAATTTGTAACCAACATAACATAAATAACTAAACATTATATGTACATAATAATATACAGATTATAAGTATATATATGAATATAATAATATAATGTATATATATGCCTATACCTAATATGTGTTATTGTATCGGTATGCACACATAGCACCTAAATATATTATTTATATAAAATAAATTACCGCAGTTTGTATATCTTATCGGTTTTGTCGCAGATAGTATAATAGTTTGGAAAAGGTGTAATTTTGCTTTCTCGAGGTTTTTAGGTACTTTGTTTACTTTTAATTAACATTTTTTTAAATGCTTATAGTTCATTTAAAATTTGAATATCAGTATAGTCCATGAGATACCATGGATAATATTATGAACTTAGATAATATCTAGTATTAAAATAAACAATTTTTTCTATGCTAAACATTTTATGAATAAGTAAGACAGAAAAAGCACTTGTGGGTTGGTGTAGCATTGTCTTAATTAATAGGAACATTAGAATTAAAACAATATAAAGTTTCAACCAAATTTTAAAATAATTTTATAATTTAAAATGTTGTAAATGTTAATCTAATCTTTGCAAACAAAATGTTGATTATTTTATACTATGTACATTATTTAACTATTATTAAAAAAAAAAAAATGGTTTTAGTTACTTTTAAATTTTTTATTAGCATGAAATAAATATACAAGTGCAATTTATTACTATAATGAATTATGAATAACTTTTTAGAATATTCTTGTGTAAATGAGAATTTATTATTATGTTGTGCTCAAGTGAGAAAAGTGGTCTAAACCTTTTTAATTTATTTTGAAAAAAAATAAGCATAGATAAGAAGATATTATTCAAAATGCTACGATTCAATTTAAAACAAAATATGTATTTCATACTGAGTTTGTATAAATATTTAATAACCATTATATAAAATAAAAATATTTACATATTTATTATATTCATTGATTTTTGATATCCGTGCAAAACCATATCACATAAGTCTCATATTATACAATCTAATAAAGTATTGATAATGACCTATTGAATTTCTGAAATATAATTGATATCAATATTATTTTTTGTATTGATAATACAACACTATGTATATACCTATTAAAATTAATATTAATTATTATCTACATTCCAATCAAATCTTTACTAGTATATTAATACAAAATACTCAATACTTTCTCAGTAGGTACTTACCCTTACCTAATTTTAGATATAAGTCAATTATTTTACAATAACCCTGTGGCCAACTTTGTATCAACAAAGTTGGCACCATAGAATGATATACATAGTACCTATACATTTTTTAATGGTAAAATCTAAAAAATCTACTTACTAAATGTCTAAGTTACTTATTATTATATTTCTTATTTAGATTAATAATAAAGATTATTACTTACAGCAGCCAATCACTTCTCCTTCGTCATCTGTCATTAATATACCTAATGATGATAACCAAGATAACTCAAATAATAATCCATCGACTTCTTCAAATTCTCCTTCACCATCTGTTATTAGTATACCTGATGATGATAACCAAGACAACTCAGATAATTATTCATCGACTTTTCCAGCACCTATAAATAATTCATCTAATAATGAAAATAATCAAGAAAATTCATATTGTATGCCATCCACTTCTACAGCTGATGTATATATAATAAAGAAGAAAATAAATCTTATACCATATGGGTTCTATTCGTGTATAATTCGATCGTGTAAAAGATCCTTTAAAACTTTCCAAGGATTCAAAACACATTATCGTCGTCATCGTAATGTTGCAGATGCTGTGATGTGTTGGAAATGTAACAATACATTTCCTAACAAGAGCACTATGCACTCACATCAAATGAAACGTGAATGTGTAGTGTTTCCTGGTATGTTTGGCTGTCTTTCGTGCCCTGAATCATTTGATGACCTTCAAAGTTTAAGCATTCATAAATATAACATGCACATTGTTCAAAATTAAATAAATTATAGATAATGATTTTATAATTTTTTAATTAATAAGTACTTTAAAATATTTTCTTTATTTTTTATGTATTTCTTTCTTTGTAATTATTATTATTAAGTTTATCAATTTATCAATATTTTATAATTTGTAAAATTGTAAGTTTAATAAATAATACATAGATCTAATACTACATAAATTTTAGTATTTTGTCAAACCATTTTTAATGAGCATTATTCTTAATGCATTATACTAACTCAATAATGACTTGTTAGAATTTTGATTTAAATCAGTTTTTACCAACTTAAGATTTATTTAGACTTTAAGTAACTGACTTAATTATAATCTATTATTAAATTAAGTTAAATAGGTACTTAATGTCTATGATGGATGAATAAACAGTTTTTGATCTGAAATTAAACTAAGAGTTTAATTTATATTTTATACTTAGGTATCTTTACTAATTATTTAATATGATAAACTATATGTTATACTTCTAATAACATAATCAAAAAAGTTTACAATTTTTTTTATTTATAAATTCATGGTGGGTTTGAAATTTTTGAAAACCTACAAAATGAAAGGGGATAGAAACAATTTTTAAATACTAAATTTTAGGTACATTAACATTTTCAAAAAATATTTTGCTTAAAAATGGCTGCTTCTTGTTAGTTAAAGTTGTTTCAATTGCAATATTGCCACAAGAAACTCTGTATAAAAAATATGAGAAATTTAAAATATAGTATTTAATTATAGTTAATAATTTTAGAAGTCAGAAATTGAATAAATTCATTATTAAAGAACTGGAGCTTACCATCATACACAGGCACATATTTTACTGGAAATATAAAATGATAATGTAATTCTAAAAAAAAAGGTAATATTTTAAATTACACTTTGACAAAATAAGAAATAAATAGTAGGTATATGTATAAAATGCTAAAATACATTTTTTACTTTTATATATTCTTACCTAAGTTAAGATCTAAAATGATAAGGTATTTGATGATATAAAATCATTTTTATAAAGTAGTAAATATAATAATATAATACAGGATAACTATAAGTAGACTAAATATACCAATTATAAATGTAGATATAATATATACCTACATTATATCATAAGGGTTAATAAGATATAATTTCCTACCTCCTCGGATAAGTTAATCTTGTAGAGCAACTAAATTTTGTAAACAAAAATTAGATACAAATATATGCAAGAAAACACTGTATTGACATTTTGAAATAAAAAATAAAGATGTTGAGTGCAATAAAACTTAATTTCTTATTGAAGCGCTGAGTGTAACAACTAAAATATGTTATTAAATTATTAAGTTAACCTAAGTCAATTTTATCAGTTTACAACTATTGTGTAGCTTAAAAAATATTGCTAACCTATGTATAATATTTGACTTAATAATTTGAAAATAAGTTATAATAATAATTATATGTTTTGAATATTTTTAATTATTAAAAATTAAAATAATACTTTTATTTAACTATTTAAGTATCACATTATTTCTTTAAATAATACTGGTTAACAATTGTGTTTTTAAATGAGCAACATTAAAAAAAAAAGTATATTCCTGTAACATTAATCCATTTAATTCTGTGCAGTGTTGTTAAGGAATGCGTTCCGAAAGGTACGATTCCTGGAATTGATTCTTTTTTAGAGGAAAGGATGACTGAATTCCATTATTTTTTTAAGTAATAGAAACATGAATTAATTCTTTATTTTTAGGAATAGGAACGTAAATATTATAATTCTTTTGTTCTTCTCATTCTCAACAATATTTTAAAAAACATTTGGAGAGAAAAATTTAATTTACTTATCATGTTTTTAATCTATATAATAGATGAGACTACAAATAAACATTCACATATGATTTGGTGTTTTGATTAATAGGTATCTAGTGATTAATGATTATAATAATAATTGATAATTCATGAATTATTTAATGACAGTATAGATTTATTTAAAAACAAATTAAAGTATATACCTGATATTGAAATTGAACTGTGTTATTACTTATTTATTATACATTTTTATTATAATAAACTATAAATTTTATTGAAATTTGCATTAATTTTTATATATTTTGTAATACCTACCTAACAAAAATGAATGCTGAAGTGTTTTGAGTAAATGTTTAGTATAAATTATAAAGTATAATATATATTTATTATTTAATATTTGAGAAATATTTGAAATAATCTTTTGTAACCATTAATTATAGGTGCTTACTTAAAATTAAAATATTTAGGATGTGTAATAAAATAATTTTATAAAGTATTAATGTAAATTAAAGCGAGGAGCCGAGGAACCAGATACTTTTTTAGAGGAACGAGGTAAAGAACGAGTTATTTTTAATATTAAATGAACGAGGAACTGAACGAATTCGTATTATTTATACATTGTATTAGAGGAACAAGGAATTGAACGGATTCCTATGTAAAAGGAACTGAAAAAACACTGATTCTATTTACTTCTTATATATATAGTGCTAACTGCTAGCTGATTTAGCGTATTGTTTTGTCCAAACAACTTTTTTTCAGTTTCTCTCAAATTTTTTATTCCGTAAAAACCTTATTAAAACTATTACGAACATTTAAAAAACGAAAATGAGCTCAATCGGTCTGTTCGTTTACAAGTTATGCGTTTATCAACGACCAGCATTTCATTCTTTAATTTATTTTTATTCTAAACTTAGGTTAAGGTAGATACAGGTTAGTAACTAGTATTCATAGTATTGTAAAAAATCTGTATAAAAAACCATAAGGTAATACAACTACTAATATATGTAGACAGTACTAGGTACCGACATGGTAATATATGGCCTGCACTGCCCTAAAAACCTTAGTTGCGGCACTGAATACCTATATCATCATTAACAAGAAGTCGCCAACAACGCATTAAATCTTATCAGTTATCACATTTTTTTTAAATGTTACGTATTTTAATTTCTCAGAAACTTCTGTACGAGTGAGATGGGAAATTCATTGTTTCTCTCTGTTATGTTTGTCTTTAAAATACGTATGTTGAGGTAGGTATACCATATCCCAGATCCCTATTATTATATATTTTAATATTAGAAACAATTAGGAAAACTGGTTAATAGCTTCGGGAACAACAATTTGTTGACATATTGAAATCATCCATTATTAATTATTAAAAGTAGTAAGTATCTCAGTTTTTAAAAATTTAAGTTTAATGCATAATTTATGCTTGAAGATAAAATACAACACCCCTATAACATTTTTGAAATGAAAGAGTGTCGCGATTAAAAAAAAATATATTTTTTTATTATTATTACAGCATTATTAGTCGCATTTAAAACAATTAGGACATTTGTGAATTGTACTTTTAATTGCAACTTTAATATTTTCAACGACACAGTGCCAGATAACTGCTTGCAATTATCTAATCGTTAATCCAATAACTTTGAAAATTATATTGAAAATACTTCTTTATTTCCACATTTAATTTGGATAGAAAAAAAGCAGTAGTGTCTGTCGTACTAGTTGGTACTACTAATTCATGTGAATCTTTTCACTCAAAATTGAATTCCTAATTGTATACGCACCTAAATATTTATAATTACATGAATGTATTGTATGGCATTCGAGCGGATACTACAATTATTATGATGAAGCTCCGATGTAGACAGACCACACAAAAAAAAATATTCAAGAAAAATACAATTTAATTTATAGACAGTCAAATTCAGGTTATGTATATTTGAATTTATTTTCAAACAATTTTGATTGACTATAAAATGTAATATTTGTATTTTAAATATTTTTATGTTTTATTGAGTTTATTTTCAAACAATTTTGATAACCAATGTACCTATAAAATAAATGTTAAGGGGTCCAACTTAATGCATATATTTTAGGAGCCACTTCAATACGTAAAAATATCAATTAACTGTGTTTGGGAGCCAAATCAATAGCTCCGGCCTGTTTCCGTCCGCAACCAGTATCTAATGTAGCCGGCCGAATGGATCCCATACTCCCATACTCCCATTTTGACTTTTTATACATTTCCAGTAACTATTTCGTAGATAATCGTAGATAAATTAAAAATAATATGTAATTAGTATGTCCATATTCCTTACAAATTAATTTAAACACATCAATGCAGAATTTAATATATTTAAGCAAATTGTTTTAAAAGACATTAATTTATTGATACAAAAATAAGATGATACTCCTCGTACAATATCTTGAAATTATTTCACTTAAAATCTATTTATTTTAATATTATTATTATTTTTTTTAATAACACTAACAAAGTAATATTATTGTTATTGTTTAATTAAAAGTAGTATAAGTATTTCACTGATTCATGTTGATGCATACCAATACATCAATCGTCAAATATTTGACTAGAATACAATTATATAAATATTAGTTATACAATTTTGTTTTTGTATCATGCATCTATATTACCACGTAGCATTTAAAAGTGGGGCGAAACGAGAAACTACACTTTATACTTTTATAATTTATATTACGAATAAAACCTGCCATCCTATTTTTCAACCATTTCCACTCAATATGCTTGAAAAAATGTCTATGAACTTGTTTAAAATTCTAAATGCATTTATGTATAATAATATTGAACGGCTTACCGGGATGACAACTCGTTATTTACATTGTTTTGCGTCCATATACGTATATATGCATGTGATAGTATTTGAAATGAATTTTTCTCTTCTGTAATTTGTACACACATATATAAGGTGCACGTCAAAAGTAAAATTATAAATTTAAGGTTAAATTATTTTAAGTATCGACGTAGATCAAATGACCAAATAATTAATATTGTTGAACAATGAACAGAACAAATAACCAAGCATGACGAAGGCTGAATAAAGTGAGGGACTGTGGTACTATGCATAGAAATAGAAAATGTTTGCCACAAATTAGCAGAGTGGGAGGTCAGTTAATTACTCCCAACTCCTAATGATCATATTGATATAAAGATAAACAAATGAAAACTGAAACGTTCGTAGGCATTAGTCATAAAAATAATTAAAAATATTTTCAACCTTGAACCTAAGTCATACGAAATTAATTATTTTATAAGTTTATAATAAGCAGGTAAGTATATAATTACAATGCTAACTGCTAAGTACCTATGTTAAGACTGAAGTTCAATTTTAGATTGATCCTTTATTTTAAATTTTAATTATTTTAATGCATTTACGATAACAATATTGCATTTTCAACTGATAATATTATTATCTATTCTATGAATAGATGTTGGGTGTTATGTTAAAACAAATTATCTGAAATTAAAACAAAAATAAATAAATTATACTATAATATAGGTAGGTTTTTAATATTTTTTTATTTATTTACGTAAATTAGCCCAACAAATTTCAAGAATTCCAACTAAGAAACTATTAGAGAGCAAACATTTTTTTTCTGTTTATGTAGGTACACAAAAAAAAATATTGACTTTATTATATTATTAATTGTATTAAATTATTATAATAAAATGTATTTATGGAAGTAAGTCTGGAGTTGTACCATACAAATTTTTCACAATGTTTAGTCTCAACAGGCGCCACTAACTTTCAATTCTTTGGGTATGTGCCTTAGAGAGGGTAGAGCGCATACGACAAGATAGCCTTGGAAACAGTAAATCAAAATCTTGATTTATCTAAAATAATATTACAAAATTATTTGAATGGTAGCCTTAAATAATACCTTAAATAGTTATAACTTTATAAGTACTACAATGGTACATATTATATGATATAGGTTTAAGACATATAATATATTGAAAATCAGAATTTAATTTAGTTTCTTATTTAGTTGTTATATCGGTGAGTCAAAAGTAAAAAATGCACAGTATTTTTCTTAATGATCGTGGAAAACAAGACTTTTTACACAAAATTAATTTTTCATAAAACATTTTTCTATTATATTTATAAATTTTCTTCTTTTATATAATTTAAGAACCATTAACTTTAGATAATTACTAAAAATGTTCAACAAAAGTTTATATTTTAGAATTTTTTATAATATACAATATAAATGCTATACTTTTCAAAATATTTTAAGTAACTTTTTTTCTGGTTTTTTTTTAGTTATTTTCTATAAATATTGAGAATACACATTTTTTGTTATCGAAAAGATTAAAAAATTAATATGAGTTTCGCTATCTTATACTTGTTGGTTGTTATTACAATAGAATAAAAAAATTAGTATAATTCAATCAAAATAAATAACGATTCATCAACAAATAATGTTCTCCGTGGCGCAACTAGATAAACTAGGGCCCCAGTGTCATTTTAGTGAATGGGGCCTAATTTAAGTTTCTTATGCTTATTGTTGTGAACAAATTTGGGGTAGTCGATAAATTGTTGATTAGAAAAAATGAGGTAATATGAACAAATACCTAGGTTTTTGTAAATAATTAAGAAAACACAATAATAATGGACATGACACAAATTTTCACTTCTATACATATTTTTCAACAAAATTTCCGGAAAAATAGCGGAAAAAACAATTTTTTCCTAGAGTCTAGGAAAATGAAGAAAAATTGGAGTTTAATAAAATAAAATATTTCCAAAAAACTGAAGTTTTTGAAATTGCATTTACGTTAAAAAAAAATAGCTAGAGAAACCTGTCATTGTCGTTTCATATTTTACCAATTCGGCCTATGTACATCATTGTAGGTATTAAACATCTAACTATTAATACTAGCGACTAGTAAGTAAAATAGATAGTTTTAATATTTTAGATTCTGAGCGGGGCGATAACATTTTCTGATTTTCAAAATATTTTTACTCGTTTTGAGCTGTTAACGGACATTTTCAATTTTTTTAGTTTTTTTTTATTTTATAAATGTCAATACAAATTCTTTTGTTGGATTAAAAAGCTTGGACATTTAATACAAAGCTCCTGATATATAAATATAACCTACTATAGTAAGCTAATTCTTTAGAAAAAAATGTTTTTTCATGAAAAGTCTCAGAATATTGGAAGTACAGAAAGCGTGTTTAAGACAGATACAATTGATCTGCATATTGTACCCTCTTTAAGAAATGTATTATAAGTTATTTATAAATTATTAATAAACAAGAAATTACATTTTTTTCAAAAATTATAATAGAAATATAATCTAACCTAATCTTATAATGGTACCCAATGACATTGAGGAAAAAACTAAATTTGTACTATTCAAGAAAATGGTCATGGTTTAGGTGCCTACATAAAGCTTTGACAGACTTAATCAATGACCTAAGACAATGCGATTTAATAAAATATTTATGAAAAATTATTATTAGTTATTACATTTTTTACTGTATATAGGTATTAAGTATACTATTAGTGAAATTATCAACATATTTTTATAAAATCATTTTCTATACATGGTATAATATTCAAAATCTTTTAACTTTTTTAGAATTACTTATAGACTTTTGAAATTTTCTATTTTTTTCCCAATAAATTAAAAACAAAGATTTTTTATTAGTTTTTATAGGTCATCAAGTTTAAATTTAGTACCTTTGCAGTGTCTTACTCAATTTTATTGACACCTATACTGAATAGCAGATCAATTACTTGGACAATTTTTACCATCAACATCATTATGGACGTCATTTACAATTAATCGACCGAATCAATTATCTATTAAAATGATTTAACAATGTTTTTAATAATTGAAAAAAGGTAAATAGGTTAGTATGCTGCAAAATCTTTAGGATACAAGTATTTATAATTTGTATTATTACTAATAGAATGTTTTACATCTTCAGACTTTATAATTTAATTATATCAGTTATAACTACATATTTATATAAATAATAATAAAATTTATTTAATACCTAATGATCATATATACCTACACCTTCAAACTTCAATATTTTATTTTTGAGTTTCTGAAGAAAAATGTAAATAAAATAACGGAAAATTCAACTTAAAAAATCCAAAAAGTTTCGTAACATTTTTATTTATACACGGATTTAATGGGTTTGAGCGAAAATGCTTCTAATATTTTTCTAATTATTTTTTAAATAAACATTGTCTAAATTAATGAATGTCTATACTCATTTTTTAAATAAATACACGACATATATGTATAACAATAACACTATAGTACCCAGTATATTCACGTATAAGCTTATCAATTAACTTAAGCTATTGTTATCTATTTTGCAAAGTTAATTATTTTTTATCATTTTAAAATACTAAATTTACCAACACGAATATTATAAAAATACATTATGTTATTAAATTGTTAGTTATCAATATTAAGTTCTTAAACTGACTGAATATAATTTGTACCGTGTACGTGATTTCTATGCACCTATATAGAAAGTGCTGCAACTATGGGTATTGGATATTTACGATTTTAAGAAGGGTTTTAACATATTTTATGCGGCTTGATTAAAGAGTAGATTAAACCACGATAGTACAATTTTATTTAAAATCAAACTTATTGACCAGGAGCCCCGATGCTTGGTACGATTTAAAAGACCTAACTATAGCACCTTCAGAATTTTCGGTTGTTGTAAATTGAAGACTTGCAGCACTGAAAATTGTATAGTATGTTTTGTACCATTTATTTTATAGTATTATAAAATCAATACTGTATAATACTTTGTGAACTTCTATATATTTATGGACACTACAGTATTATCAAGTTTACCGCGTGTTTAATCGTGAATAATGATTACATTATACAGGAGTGGTCAAACAAGGGGGGCTACGAGGGGGATAAATCCCCCCGTGACTTTTTTCTTTAATATTTATTTAATTTTGTTTTATTTTTTACGCCACATAGGGGGGATTGGAATATCATTTGACCGTCACTGACAATATTATATACATTTCGAAGAAATAAGGATGTAGCCCATTAGACTCCTATTTTTCCTAAACGGCTGCCTTTTTACAAAAAGGTCAATTTCCAAACGACTCCGGTTTTTTATAACACAAATTTCTTCCCACTTCATACAGATTTAGAATTGTCTCAAAAAAAGTTTGGTTAAAAATGTGTTGGTTTACACTAAGTAAATTATAAAAAATATATATTATTGTGAACTAAATTTTATACAATTTTAGCGTTAAAAAATAGAAAAAAATGTAAAAAAATTCATACATAGGGTACCTAAATGTTATTTGCACAATTTTTATATAATCCATACCTGTAATTTTATTTAATGAAAATCGTTAATGATGATTCTAATGAGCTCATGTTTATTTTTAATACGTATAATATATTAATACTTAATTAATTTCGGTATAGAAATTATATTCTATGTTTCAGTATTTTAAATATTCCGTTTTATAAATTTTAAATTTAAAAATACGGTATATCGACCTCAAGGCGGTATACCGGTATTACCGTTAGCAATTTGAGAGTTAACCCGTTTGTACAACCTTTTTTGGCAGAATCCGTTTAGGAATAAGCAAACAATGGATGGGACTACGGGAGCCGTTTGGGATGCGCAGATAAATAAGATGGTAGAGCAAGCGGTACAACAGGTAGATACGTGATGCGGACGGTGCGAAGCAATCGGGTAGCGAGAGCGATATATTGTTCGGGTCGTGATGTAGACAAAATCCGAAGGGAGATGGCCACTGACGACCAATCGCTTTACGCTATTAACAACAAAGGAAAAAAAGGCAAAGCCTTAGGTTAGTTGTTTATATGTCAAGTATCCAGTCCCGGTACAAGTAAACTGCTCCCTGGAATTAATACATTTTCATCACCAATTTTTGACGTGTTTGATTTTCGCATTTTATTTATTTACAACATATACTACAATAAATGCAAACTGGTAGAATAGTTTCCTTCTAAACAAGTTTTTTATGCTACGATGCTATATAGTATCAAAATATGTGCTTCAAACAAACAGCCATTTCCATCCGAATGTCCGAACGCGGTATGCGACTATCAATATTAAAGGATGTAATAGTAAACGTTATACAATTTTAATCTAGTATCACAGCTATGTCGGAGAGAGGTATAGGTATTTAATAAACATCGTTTTATATATTTTTTTTTTTATATTTTACAGAATATAGATAAATTTATATCGTCAGAGCATTTTAATAAATTTAATAAATTATTACAGATAAACTAATTTTACATGTATTGTTTGTTAAGAATAAAATTAAAAAATTAAATAAAATATTTTTTTTAATCAAATTTTATGTGCGATTGGTATAGTAAACTATTCAATATATCTAGTTGATATTTTGAGTTTAACATATATACTGTATTATACAGATAAACATGTTTGAACTAGTGTTTGCTTTAGTTCGTAATATTATCATGAAAAATAATTTTTTAGAAATGAAATTACTTTGATTCCAAAGGGTTTAGTGTTCTATTCCTATTATACCTTTTGCAGAAAGTGTTTAAGGGGACACTTTTTATGCGAGGTCGGTTAACTGCGTTCCTTTGCAATTCCTCCATTAATGGCGTCGACATCTACATGTTTGTGTATGTGAGTTCTGCATAACGGGTGGATTTGGGTTGTTCGGTGTTTTACCTAGAAACAAAGAATTGGTAATAATTTATTGACATTAACTGCTTACAAATTCGAAATATTATGTTAATAATGTTATTATTAAATTTCTCAAAACAAAAATCAAATTTCGTGTATAGGTATTTTAAATTTGAAAATTGAAAAATAAAATTATTTAATTTCTTTTCAGGTTAAATATTCATTGTAATTGTAAGAAGGGACGGTATCATTTTTAAGTGATTATAATTAGATACTAAATAGCAGTTAATTTTAAATAAACACTTATTTCTTCTCAATTTCAGCTTATATAATGTTATGCTATTAAAAATTATGAATAGTAATTAAAGCTATACCTTTTTAATGAAAAATTAAACATAAAGTAAACCAATAAATTTTGTTTTATATTTCTATTTAATTGTGTCAAAAGCCTTATATTTAATAGTTTCTTTAATTAACTACTAATTACTATCAGTGGTAGATTTAGTACCAGGCAAAGTAGGCAGTTGCCTAGGACAGCAATTTTAGGCCAATATTTTATTGATAATTATTGTTTAGCATCAGTCTATATAATTTATTTATTTTCAGTAGTAATGTTAAATAAGTATTTAAAAATATGTTTTCTTATTGATAAGTTTAATTGGCTGACAAAATAAAATTTTCCTTACGACAGCAATTGTGTAAATTTAGCTCTGACTACTATAATTAATTTACAGACAATACATTGCCTATTATTAAAATTAAATTGTTTTATTGTTTCGAAAATTACTTATATCAAATATTGCCTTATTGGCTCATTGCCTTCAAATAATATTTATTAAATTGAATAAGATTTATTGCCTTACTCTAAATATTAACAAGTCTAAAAGTAGAGGAAGTAATTTACAAAAAATAAAATAATTGTAGTTTTCAAAAAAATGTATAATAATTGACAGTCAATTTACCTTAAAATTACCTAAATAAGTCAAACTTAAGTTATAATTTAGTTTAATATGAATATGAATATATAATAACTAATAAAAACAATTAAAAAAATATATTCATCATTATATAAATCTTACTTCTTACTAAAATATGAAAGAGAAATCTTTTATTAAAAAAGATAACATCAGTATTGGGGAAAATTATTTCATTGATTTCATATAAACTTTTGAGTTTATTAAAATATAAAAGCAATAATAGTAATCAAATAGTTTTTTATTTTATTTATAATAATTTTAATATCCATGATAATTTAGATTATAGTTGCACAATTATGTTTTTATAAAAATAATTAATATAAATTATTCATATTAAGTAATCCAATTGTACATTCATAAATGCATTTGTTTATTATAAAGAATAACTCTAATTTATAAATTTCAAATTATTCAATTTGAAATAATTATTAAATAAATATTGTAACGCTCTGATTAAAATAACATATGAAATTGTTCTATTGTAAATTTAATAAATATTAAGGAATAATTATATTAATAATAACTACATTAATCAAATGTAATTTTCAGCTAAATTAACAAAAATATAAAAATTTGAAATGTATTTTTTATTTGTTTACATATGTGTTACAATATAAGTATACAATCAATTAAAATATATTATTCTAATCTTTTTTCTTACAAAGAAACTGGTTCTCTGTAAAATATAATAAAGGTCATGAAAATATATTTATTTTATCATTATTATGATGATATTTAATCAATTATGTGTTTATAAACAATAACATATTATGAATTATGAATTTAACATAGAAGTAGCTCCTAATTAAAATTAAATTTTTCCCAAGGTTATACTGTTAATTTTAATAATTCTACATAACCATAGTTTTATCGATATAAAATAGATTTAAATTCACTAAAAATACAAGACCCAATTTAATTATACTATGCTTTAAAATATACTTTACCTAAGTACCTACTCAAACATCTTAAACATTAATAAAACAACTGATTTTTGCTGCTTGACTTTCAATCAGTGACCGGTTGAATTTAGCTTTCCTAGCAGACAACAAAATAATAAGATTAAAAAAAATTACAACTTTATTTGAATAATAACACAGTTGATGAATAACTTGTTGATAGTTATGACTAAGTCACTGACAATAAAGTGGCAAATGACATTTTTGTTTAAGATGCGCATAAATAATGAAAAGATAATATTATAAAAATGTTTTTAAGAGGACGCTATACACGCATGTGTTGTCTTTGTTTTACAAATGCAAAAACTATTTTTGGTAGAAAAAAACTAAGAAGGTTAGTCATAACTAAGAACCACAATTTTCACTACATCAAATGGAAAACTTAAGATGTGAAATATAGATTTTATTTTTTTGATTTTGGAACCACAAAAAAATTATTCAAGTTTAAAAATGGATTTTGAAACAATGAGAACTTTTTTGAATAAGTGATATCAATAAATAAAAACAATATTTGATGTAAGAGCAATAATGTTCTCTATTTCTTTATTTGTACTATATTTTATATAAATTTGGAGTCTTAACTATAACTACAGCTTGAGTGGTTCTATCCCACACAAAACAGTTTTTGATATGTCTTAAATTTGTAAGACGGAGACAACACATATAGGTGTAGTGTCTTCTTAAGTTTAATGGTTAAATAAATATACTTAGTTTGTAAATCTATTTAAAACAAAGCAATGACTGGTGAGCTTGGACATTTACATCTGCAATTATTAAGACACCTGGCGGAGCCACACATTAAAGCTAAAGGTAAAAATTACTAACACTGCATCACCAGAATCGAAAAACTATGAAAAAAAAAACGAAATAGATATTATACTGTATAAATTAAGTAATAGTACACTTGTTTTTCATAAACATTCATAATAATATTGTATGCACTACGCGTAAGAAAAAATAAAAATTAACAAAACATTACGTTTACATGTTATCGCAAAGAATATTATGATAAGACGCGAGACAACAAATAACAACAAAAGCTCAACGCTGATAGTTATTGAGTTAGGTTAGGTTTGGTCAACGATGATGTAGTTCTTGATAACCGAGCGCGGTACCATCAGCTGTATCGTATCCGTATGTGAATAGTGCATTAGTGCGGTTCGTCTGCACTAGCGCGGCGCGTCACTCCTCGGTCGTCAGAGTCATCAGTTGCATCACCGGAGGTCTACGGCGGTGACGTCTGTCCGTGTTGTACCTGGACGCGACATAAAAACCGATCAACTGCGTATACTTTACATATTTGGTTGAACTGCACATGAGTGTATGACCTGTTTCTAGTGTCCCGCTCGAAAAAATCCATTTTGCCGCGGCATCACGATAAACAACCAACAGAACAACAGACGAGGGTCCAGATTCAATTTCGTGGTAAGCATTGCACTTACTGCAATTTCACAACAAAAAACTAATGCAGCCTCTCCGTTTACGATCATTGTTAACCACCGCTTTGTAGTTCAACATTTTTGTGGGCAATGTAATAGATTCAGTTGTCACAAGTCCCATATAATATGTTATAGTATCTTTTGGTGAAGAGAACAGAAACCGTTTAGACCAATCCCCTTTCAGCTAACCATATAATAGCTCGACAGTTGACCCCCCCCCCCGCTCTATTTCGTCTAGTACCTGTATGTTGTCTCACCCCTTCCCATAACAACCCGATCGTTACTCGCACAAGTTAATGGTTATCCCCCTCCTTCCTCTATTGCCGCTGCGCATAAAACGCAGTTCTTCCATGCATGTGTATAACATTCTTTGTCTACAAAATCTGTGGTGTGCTGAACAATTATTAAACATGTCAGAAAATGATAGAGGACCCACCTACCCAAAATATGGACTTTTATGTCAAATATTAATTTTTACAGCTAAAAAACAATACCATTATGTTTTGTTATATATTTCGTCATATTAATAACATCTAATTGATTTCATTGATTGATCCGTTAATCACTTAAAAGTTTACTCATCAATATATTGCCATCTTTATTGGTCGATATTCGATGGGCCTAATCATAGACATATTATAATATAATTTTATCATATCTATAGCCTACGGGTCTAAAATAGGATTTGGAACCCGATTATTATCGATTAGATTATGTTAGTCACTTATTTCCATTGACTGTACTGTTAAATGTTGACGCCAGTCGTAAATTATGTTCACCACCGTCGTGTTTAACGCGTGATTATACAATACCACATCGTTAAAACGTGCACATTTTGCCAAAAACACCACCCACCTGTAAGATTTTCGATCGCCGTTTTTACAACGGTCGCCTTGGTAGTTACATTTTCTTTTACGAATTTACGATAGCAATATGCACATACACATAACTATGCGCTATTGATCATGGTCAGTATTTGTCAGTGAAGTAATTAAGAATTTGTTTCTTTTTTATTAGTGGGGGGCGATTATACATTTTTAATAAAACATGTAAACCTCATACACTCATATTTATAATTTTTTTTTAAATTATCTAACTTGTTAAGGAACAAGATTTTTAGGTGAATGTTAAAACAATATATTTTTTTCCCAAAACCAAAGATAGAAAACATATGTACGTAAAATCGTTTTTTTTACTATTGTTGAATAGTCTTAGAGTAAGACAACCTAATAATGTAATAACTATAGGAAATAATATTTTTTTATTAAAGATTTCACATATCAGTTTTATGCTTGACTTTTTAAACAATTTTGAAAATGAAAAATAAAAATTTAATTATAAGTGAATATTACATTATTTCGAGACAATAAAAATAGATAGGTATATCAAACCTTCAAAAATATTATTCTTAATAATTTTTCTAATGAGTAATTTTATTCTAAGATTTCTAAAATACATTAAAAAAATAATTTTGTGTGAATACGTCTTGTTTTAATTGAATATGGGCTAGCAAGAACTAACAGTACACGTTGTCACGTTGACATCCATTTAAAAGTATAGTTAATTACGAACAGTGTTGTGTACACAGCCATTTTTGTTGGTGGTGCTTTGGAGGATGGTACATTAAAAAATTATATACACATGTTTACATCAATACTTCAAAATATAATGTTGCATTGTTGCTTAACAAAAATTTATTTTTATCATAGAATAATATCTAATTTAAAAATATAATAACTATAATATTATAATTTTTTTAATTTTATACATTTTTAATAATTTTATATGAACCCCCCTCCCTTGCTAACATCGTGTGACATCACTGATTACAAAATATAAGTTAATATACAATTATACAGTTATTATAAAGTATAAATTAATATTATATAATATGAAATTGAAGTCTAGGTAGATTATTATCAAACAGTTCTATAATACTATATCTAATTTCCTAGATTTTTTAAATTTGTAAATATCAACTACCTATTTCATTCTTAGGAACTGTATGTTCCTATAAACAGCCAATTTAGTTTTTTATAGGTGTGCTAACAATGACAACCAGCATGCTAATTTTTAAAGTGGAATACTTGATCCGAGTTTTTGCTGATTGCGTAGGCGCATAATATTAATGCAATATAATTTGCTTTAGAATATTACTACTTATATTTTATTTGTCTGGCAATAAAAATATTTGTTTTATTTTTAATTTGGCTTTTGGGAATATTTTAAACTTGAATTATCATATTTTTTTTTTGTACTAATAATGTATTACGCATCTACTTTATTACGCCCTTGGTTTTTGGGCTGTAGACGAGTTATATCTCAAATACTGAATTGTGTTACTCAGTTTTTTTTTGAGTTACACACAAGTTTGGTCTAAATAATTTAAATTTAAATTAAAAATAACTACACAAATAATTTTAATAATATTACATATCACGCAAAAATGTAAATAAAACAATTTTTATAAATTCACATTGAGAAATTTGTCTATTACAATATTAAAGGTATGTTTCATATTATTATAGTAAAAATATTAACTTAACCTAATCAACATGGGTTTCGTCTAATTAATATAAATAAAAAGTAAAAATAACTACACAAATTTAATAATTTTAATAATATTACATATTAAAGGTAAGGTTGAAAAATTTAAAAAAAAAATTATTTGTATTTTTATTCTAAAATACTAAATATTATTTTCACTCTAGTGTTTTACTATACATTCCAATTACCAATATTTAAAAATATTTTACCACGAAATATTTTTCTTGTGACCTTGTGACAAATACTATATTTAAGTAATTATCTAATGTCTTGTACCTATATAAATGGACGCATGTAAATTTCACCGATTGCGACCTTTTTAGATCTTTTTTCACGTTATTTCCAATGGTAACTTTTTGCTACCTGAAAAAAAATATAAGTGCTACGGGCACGTCATTTTTATTTTTATTTAGATATTTGGGATTGTTGACTCCAAAAACCGCACACTTTTGATAAAATACAGGACAAAACCGCACACATTTAATAGGTTAAAACCGTACAATTTTAAAAATTGTCGTATCCAAAAACCACACAGTTATAATTTTGATCCCAAAGTCAATAAACAAATACGCATATGCATATGTAATTATTTATTCTCATATTTCATCAAAAAAAAATTATATATTCAAAAATTTAAAAAAAAAATTAAAACTCAAAATTTGATTGACTGAAACCGACTGCCGACGTTATTAAAAACTTTATACGATTTCCGTCACGTATAAATTCTTTCTAAAATTGAAACAAATGTTCCTTAAAATAAATAGGCAATTTTAGTGGCAACTGAAAACTTGTTTATTGTATAGTACTTATCTTATAATCTTATCTTTTCATTACTTTCACTAAAAATAGAGTGCGGTAACTTGTTATAAAATGACCGATAAGCTGTGCGGTTTTTGTCTATTGACCTTTTTAGGGTCAACATCAAAATTGAGTGGTTTTTGATGAAACCTTCGGGATTTACCTTTTTACATTTGAGATAAATTTATTTGAAATACAGTATATAGGTATGATATACAATTAAACACACACAATATCAATATAAAATTAGTAATCAATAATAATAATAAGTAACAATAGGTAATAGGTACATAATTTATGTTCAGATTTCTAATGTATACACATTATAATCAGATACTTTTTTACATAAATTTAAAAAAAATATATAATAACTAATGATCAATAGTTGGTAGTTGAAAAAAAAATTAAAATAAAACACACATAGTTGACAGTTAATGTGTAGCTATAATTCAAATAGTTTTAATCGGTGGAGTTAACACGTTTACAGGTCAAAAATACGTACCGATGGAATTTGCATTTTTTTACAGGTAAAAAATCGTATTGGTAGATTTTACATGTTTTAAATTCAACCTTAAAATTGACTACTTATATAAATCGGTGGAATTATTTTATTTTATTATTATTATTATTAGAATTATTTTATATACAAATGACACCAAGTATTGAAAAACGTGTTCTGAAAACATCTGAAAACTTCTTAACAAGACTGAGAAGAAGACAAATCATTCAATACTTAATATTCAATTTATATGAAAATATTAAAAACATAATAAAGTTCATTGTATTTTTAAAAAATATTACAATAACAAATAATGATTGACAATTTTATAATCATGCAAAAATAAACAACAGAAATGTACCTATTAAACGTTACCCATTTACTCATTATGCTTGAATTGAAAGATTGAAATCAATATACTGGTTTTACGTAAATTTTCCCACTGTCGAAAAATTGACATTTTTTACTTTTATTCCCGTAAAATCCTAATTATTTTCACTTTTATATCAGAAAATAAATTGAAGTTGAAAATTCAACTGTTTATACTGCTTCGAAAGATGGTGGCACACAAATAAGAAATATTTATCGTTTTAAAATTAATACATTCATTACATTGATTGCTCTGTTCATAATGAAATGTTTTTACTATTTTATATTCTATTCCTAACTTTATATTGATATTATATTGTTTATTATAATGATCACATAGTTTATCATAATTTCCTTAAGTTGTGATATTTTTTTTAACTATTTGTAATATTTTCCAACTTTTGCCCTTGACTTTTTAGAGTTATAAATAACATTTATACAATTTATACTATTATAAGTTTTAAGAGGGCGTTATACTCGCATGTATTGTCTCCGTCTTACAAGTACGTAACATAACAAATTTATCAGCAGATCACGTTTAACTAACGGAGTTAAAAAATTTGAGTGAATAGTCCTATTCTGAAATTTAATGGTAAAAACATTATCTGTATTTGTATGTTGATTTTTACGATAATTTAATTTTTCAACAAGTTATGCGTATATAAATAGCGTAAATTAAAAATACTCATAACTTTCTTAAAAACTGAAAAAACCGTAAAAAACCAACATAAACATAGATAATGTTCTTACCATCATGTTTTATAATAGGTAGATTTACTCTATTTTTTAAACTAACAGAGCTAAATGTAATCTGCTGATCGTAAATTTGCTATGTTGTGCACTTGTAAGACGGAGAAAACACATGCGGGTGTTGCGTCCTCTTAACATTAAATATTAGTTAAGATTTATATGATTTTTATACATTTATTTTAAATGGATAATTTCTTCTTTTTTTTTTTTGAATGCTGCATTAGCTAATTAATTTAATTGTACTTTTTTAACGATACATATGTTATAATAATATTATAAAATATATAACCTACATAACAAATCCATTATAAATAATATTAAGGGTATTGTTTAATTTAATTTAATCAGTCTAATAAGTTTTTACAATTGGCTTGCTAAATTACATTTAAAAATACATTTAAATACATTTTGTCTGCAAGTTATATAACTTTCCATTAAAATATAATAGTAAAATAATATAATTCTCAAAAAATATAGGTACCTGCCGATGCAATTTAACAACAATTAATTAAATAAGAATTAATATAAAAAATATATTTCCTTATAAATGTAATATATTGGTCTGCTGTTTGTCACTTCGTTTTTAAAAGCTGAAGCTTGTATTTCTAATAAATATTCATAAAAAATATCCTTAAGCTAAATTTAACATTGTTTATAATATTAAAATATGTATTATATCAATGTACCTATTTTATATTCCTTTTACTCATTCTGCGACAATAATTTAGCATTCCTCTAAAATTGGTAACGATACACATAAATCAACAAATGACATGATCAATATCTAGTTTTACAGAATGAATAGCAACTGGGGAGGAAATTCTAAAAACTATAAATGAATATAGCGTTATTATATAGGCCAGAAAAGGTAAAAAGTACATACCTACTTACCAAATTTAGAGTAGTTGTTAACTTGAACGACTTGTATGACCATAAAGAGTAAACAATTTTTATTATAATGGAACTTAAAATTTTATAAAAATCATTGTATGATAAATATTATTATTTCATTGGTCAATTATAAAAAGAATTTTAATAATAAAAATATATTTTTTTTTGTATTTTCAGAATGTCTAGTTGGTATAAGCATTTTAATTTTTATAATTTATCGTACCTTTTTGGAAAATATTCAAAAAATTCTCTTTAGTACCTTTGAATATTTTACAATTTATTTCTAAGAATTAAAAAAGAATAAGTGGTAAAAAAATTAAAAATTAAATATATGTATTTAAGCTTATAATCTATAATTTGTTATTAGGTGCACATTTAGCTACAG
Source organism: Rhopalosiphum maidis (assembly GCF_003676215.2). NCBI lineage: Eukaryota > Metazoa > Arthropoda > Insecta > Hemiptera > Aphididae > Rhopalosiphum > Rhopalosiphum maidis. The sequence goes on from NC_040879.1 coordinate 56,655,895, forward strand.
CATTGAAGAAATTCATTTTCCAATATGTCTCATACTGAAAATTCCAACAGTCGACATCATGTAAACAATAATATTGAATCAAATCCATCTAGACCAATTCAATCCACACAAGATAGACAAAATAAACTTTCAGCAACCAATGCTCTCGGTATTACTGACGAAACTGCCTATCCAACTCCTTCCTGTACACAAAGCAACGATACCATATCTAGTGCACAAACAAATTCAACTATACCTAATATACATGGATTTGACTTTGGTGGATCTAGTTCACAGAGCAATGTAACTATACCTGGTATGCAGAACATTAACTTTAGACCTAGTTCACAGAGCAATGACATTGGTTCTAGAGCTTATATGTCACACTATGTACGTAGAACATTAACTGGATTAACGGCTGAATCGTGGGCCCAATATAGGGCTAGATATCCCACACCTAATCATCTACAAAAAGTACACCCTAACGTAATAGAATACACTCAAGTACGTCCTCACTGGTATCGTGTAGTATCAATTGATGTAAATTCAGCCGATTCAAATGAATCATACTCCTCACAACCTCAAAAAGTTCAACGTACAGCAAACGGTCGACGTAGTACTGCGGGTGTAACTAATACTCAATCGGATGTGGAATGGTATCGTAGAGTGAATCGTGATGTTATTGAGTCACAGAAAAAAGTACCATCATCACGATCCGAAAGGTTGGAACGTAGGAGCGAAAGTCAACATCTTACACTGCCTCTGTCGTCTATTCAAGCTCATTCAAACCATAATCATCCAACAAGTTCAGTGAATAATATTCTTCAAGTTGATTCACAAAATGAACCGATTCCCTTGAATAAAAGATCTAATGAAAGTGTAGGATACCAATCTGACAATGGTATTCATATAATGAATCCTCCAGCCTTACATTGTCCAATTCAAAACTTAAACAGTGACCAGTTATCAGCTGTATCAATTTCAACAAATTCTGAACCTAGTATTATTCAAGATACAACTCCTTCTTCAACTGTGACTAATAATTCAAACCATGCACAAGTATTAATTGACCTCGATGATTTTGATACTAATACTGAAGATCAACCCCTTCCTGTTCCACCAAATTCCTCTAATGCAGTCAACCCTAATCCAGGAAACAATGTAATTGGATTTATTCCAACTCTAAGTGATTCACCAGTAATCAATGAACCCGAAACACTTGAAGTTGTTATTCGTTCGAGAGACTATGCTGATTATAACATTGTTATCTCAAATCCTACTATTATCCGAATGCATAAAATTTTACAAAGATCTATTTTGAGTTCAAACAATACAAATTCTCCTGCAAACAATACAATTTTGTATCAACAAGTCAATAACTATATGCGAGTCTTAAGAAACACTATATTATCGACAGATACCAATTCTTCAAGTGTTTCATCATTAATGAGTGCATCAGTTCCTCGGTCGCTCACTATTGATCAATCTTCTTATCCTCTACTTGATAATACATCTGAAATGCCACCAATAACTATAATTGACCGTATACAAAATGGTATTTATAATTTATTATTTAAAAATATTATACATATCAAAAATATTTTACAATTTTTAGGTTGTGTCATTAAAGAATTAACAAACTGTGCAATATGCTTGGAAGAAAACAATGGTAATGTCTTGCTAGAGCCATGTAAACATTACAATATGTGTGGAGCTTGTATGGAAAGACTGACATCATGGATTTGCCCAATATGTAGAAGTCATATAACAAATATAATAGTTTATGTTTAAGTATGATATATACAATAGAGCGTCGATTATCCACACTAATTAGGACCGAAGGGGGTGCGGATAATCAAACAATTATTTGAAATTTTAAAATAAATTTAAAAACTTTAAAACAGATATAATACTAAGTTTAATATTCATACATAACATAAAAATATAATACAAATATACGTAATGTATTTATTTGAAATAATAATAAAAATTGTTTGCACTTCATTACATGAGCTATGTAGCCATAGTAGATAGTATAATAATCTCGCATTTCATAATATTTACACGATAAAAGGAACATAACGAATGATAAAATTAAATTAAATTAAACTAAAAATAAATTTGTACACAAAAATTTTTAATGCAGATAATTGACGTGCGGATAATCGATGTTTCACTGTAAATATATTATAAGCCGCTTATTATTGGTAACTGAAAATAATATTTAATAACGTAAGGTTCTCCTAATATTTGCTCTTTGTAAACTCTCTTATTCTTTTCTCAACTCATTTTCAAACTGCCAAACATTATATATATGCATTATTAAAATACATTCTATATACTCTATCCAGAATGAGATCGTATCTCGGCTGCCGACTTATATTCTGAGTTCTGCAGGCTTCACTACACAGCAAGTATTTGAATGGTATAGTCAGTGGGGACAGCGGTCGGGAAATGCTCACCAAAACTAGTTTCTGCGCAAGTAGGTACGTTTTTATTTTGAATAGAGTAGGTCACCGCTTATTGTAATCACGGTTAATGTTATCAATCTTTTATTATTATCTAAAACTATAAGTACGGGTCGGATATATACTTATATGTGTAAATCATGTCGGTTATTATAATCAATACGCCGCATAATATTATCAGTTTGACTAGTTTGAGGTCATAAAATCAACATTATGTACGAGAAATTGTTTTAAATATGGAGGTTTTGTATAAAGTATCGAGTAGGAGGAAGAAGAAGAATGTGAAGAAATAGATTTAGATTTTAAAAATTGATTGAAAATGGTGAAAATATATCTATCACATCAAATTTTTACCGAAGCAGATATCTTACATGCTTTATTACTAACCTATAAACTTGAAGAAATTGAGCTTTAGCCACAAACGTACACTCACTGAAAAACCTCCAAGTTCTTTTGAAATGAGAGAGGCCCTATGAGTATTACGAAGAGGAATGCAATATCACTCGTCAAATTTTTAATTAAATTATAAATATGAACATTTTATTAATGATCTTTGAATGATACGAAAAAAATAGACGTCAATACATTTTTTTCAAAAAAAATTTTTCAACAATTTTAAATTTTGTATATCTACCCACAAACTTTAAAATTTAAATAATAATAAATTATAATTATTTATAAATAATAATTTTTATTAATAACTATGTGTGCATCAAATTTGATACAACATTACATATTTTTTTTTTTTTTTTAAAGTATGTTATTTTTTTCAACTTTTGTTTAGTATTATCAATTGTATTATATTATCAATTATGTCCCTTACCAAAGTGATTACATTAAACGGCGACCACTGTATTGAGTATAGTACTTCTAGATTATGTATAAAGGTACTGCTATGTACATTTTCATTGAAATTACAATTTTTACCAAAATATAAATAGGGAACGGATTTTATTGAAAATACATATTTTTATTGGAATGAGATATTTTAAATCTGATAAAAAAATGTGTACGATTTAGATCATTCTAATTGAAATAAACCCAAATTTATTTTACATATTTTTACATATTTAGGTATAAATACATAATTTTACATATTTATTTAATAAGTATATATTTTGTACATATTTTAGTAATTTTTGATTTTTTTCATTGATTTTCGTCGACGTTTAACATCATCTGTTTCGTCTAAAACAACAAGATATGTAATTTTTGACAGAGATATTTTAATAGGAAAATTCAACGAGGATCTCTAGAAATTGAGTACACTCCTTCTGATATAGTGAATAAGAATTATGCCCCATCACATCTGTTGATGTAAAACGGTCTTTTAGCCAATACAAAAGTATTCTCTGACCTAACTATCGTAATATTTTATTTGCAAACCTACAACAATATGTTGTTTCTCATTGCTTTGTTCTGGAATAATATTCATAATTTTATATACCTATATCATTTGTATTACTTTTATTTAATATTTATAATTATAAAATATTTATTTTTTGTTATTTTCAATGCTAATACATTTTTTTTCAATATTTACATATTTTAGATTTTCTATTTCATATTTTAAGAAAAATTGATACATATATATTTACATATAATATTGATTTTTTTTTATTACAATAAAATCCGTTCCCTAATTATAAATATTTAATTCTTAAAAATAAAATGTATGATTAATTTTTAACAAGTTCCGCTACTTTTTTCAATTTAACTTATAACTTTTATAAGCAAATAATTAGTTAACTTGCCCAGCCGTTAATTTGTAATATAAAAATTTAGTTGTGTAACCATAGCATTTACCTCAAGTATTTGAGAAAAAAAAATTACCAAGTTAATATTATTATCTAAAACTTAAATATTTTAACTTTAAATTATACATAAACCATTTTAAAATTAATTTTTATAATATAATATGTTGTATAATAAACATGTTATGCTGTTACTATTATACTTTAGATATTTTTCTATGTAGGTTATTATTGTAATATTATTTTTTTGGATATTCTTACCTATTTTAAATTTAAATATAAAACATATAATTATGAGGATACTTTTTATAAATTAAGAATAAATAATTTGACTCATACCATTAAATGTCCTACAAGTAATTAATGTTTTCATCGATTTTAAATAAATTGTAATGTTACTAACGGTAGTTTGTTATAATTTACAACTGTGACATTATAACTTCCAGAAGTTTATCAAAACATATGTTAAAAATATTTTAAAGCAATCAATATAGTTAATTTGATTACTACATAACTATTAAAATTATTATAATACCTAATTTAAAAATACGGGCATTTTTAGATTTAGTAAAGACACTGTTATCTGTTACTATGTAGTATGTAGGCTCGTATTAACATTTAATTCGTTGTTAAAAATACTAATTTTTATTTATCCTATTAATTTGAAGACATTCAAATGTTTAAAATATTTCATTTTGATCTTATCTCTGAATATTTTTGGATTAAATAATTTGATTTATTACAAATTGAAAAATAAATGTTTTGAATTTCTAATAAAAGCAATGGGCATAAAAATAAATAACATGAAAAATCCACTTTGGAGAAGATTTAAAAATAATAAAACTTAAAATTTATAAATGTCTATACATAAAAAAACATGAAGATACTAGAATACTATGGTAGGAAGATAGTATTCATGTAGATATTTATGGGGTAAATATTGACAACACTTTATAAAAATGTAATGATAAATATGTGTTTCAATTTTCAATATATTGTTAAAATATTTTAGAGTTACCCATCGGCTAAATACTAAATTGGTTGTTGTGCTATGGTGAAATATGTTTAGACAAAAACATGGTTTTTTTTTATATAGATATTTATATAAATGTTATCCTAAGTGTTTGAGTATTTTTTTCTTTTAAATGGCTTTAAGTATACTATCAGATAAGTTAAGATTTAAACATTGCTGTTGGTATTATTTTATGTTATATAAAAGTTAATTTTGAGAAGGGCTTGAACTCGAATGCATAAAAAAGCAAAATTTTAATATCATTGATTAAAACCGTTTAAACAATAAATATAATCTGCTCTAGTAGGAACTCAGTACATCACTCATATAATTTTTTTTTTTTAGTCTTGTTAATTTTAGTTTTTACTGAAATTTAATTTCAAAATATAAAGTAAACAATTAATTGTTAATATTTATAAAGTTATTTTGATTACCTATTTTAGAATGGGAAGAAAGTGTTGAAAGCCTATGCACTTGTATTATAATAACTTGCTCACAGGATAAGTTCTCATGCTAGCACGTGATGAATTAATCATCAATAAATTGTTTTTAATTAAAACTATTAAAACTGTGCAGGTCACTCTAGGCTCCAATTTTAAAAACAATATTTCCAGAAACTGTAACATTTACAATATATATATACAATTTTTTAGTATTTTGTAATATATTTTTTTGCGTTATTTAAGGTTAATTATAAATTCAAATATCAAAGTCTAATAATATGATGAAATTAAGTTTTCCTCTTTCAAATATAAAAAAGACTACAAATCGGCTATTCAACAAAGGATGATAGTTTTTCCTATAATGTCGAATTTTATTTTTCTCTACAACCTATATTTTATAGTCACTGCACCAGTGGTGTAGCCAGGATTTTTTTCGGGGAAGGCTGATCAATTTTTGTAAAATACAATTTAAGATTTTTGTAGCGATTTTCATAGACCATTAAAAATTAAAATAATTTTTAATTTTTCTTGATATTTCAGGGGAGCTGCAGCCTTCCCCTGGCTATACCACTGCACTGCACAACATAGATACCTAGCTAGAAATTGCCAAATATTTTGCCCCTTGATAAATAGTGCATACAAACTGGCTTGGCACATTTAACCAATAAACAGTTTCTTCATAGGGGCAATTCAATTTTTCATTAGGGTGGAAGGGGTGTTGGACAAATATAGATCAAACAGAATCGTTGTGAATTTCCCTTCCACACCCCTTTCGGTTTACCTTTTAATTTTATAGTGAAATCTTACTAGATTTTTGTCTCAAATTTTATTAATAAATTATAATTATTAAATGCTCAAGCTGTCTAGATGGAAGGTATAGGGGTCATTATGCAGCACATCCGCCAGCAATAAATTACGTTAGAAAACTTTTTAAACAAATAAGATGATAAAATTAATAAATTTAAATGTACATCTATTTTTATTTTAAAAAATGTATAAAAACCTCTTTTTAAAATTCATTGAAAATAAATTTTGTAAAAATATTATTTAAGGAAACAAGAATATAGTAAAAAAAATTGATTATAGGTTTTAGTCACGCTTAACAAAAAAATAATATTATCAATAAATAATATTGCTCAATATTATTTATTATACGATTAAAAATGATTTTCTCAAAAAATAATTTGATATAAGGCTAAAAATGGATTCCGCCAAATCTTTTATACTAGGTGAAAGGTAATCGATTCCACCACCTAACCAAACCGGGGAAAAATGTGTCTTAAAAAATTATACTTTGATTTTACTTACAAGTTTACAACTGTACGTAACTAACGACCCATAACTCATAAGACGACTAATATTTGTCCTGTACTAATCATATTAGTTATATTTTTAATGTATGTAATCTATTTTTATAGGTATGTACATTTTGTTTATAATATATATTTTTATGTAGGTACTTACCAATACTTAAGGCTTGAGTTTTTATTTTCCACATTTAAATATATTTTTAATAAAGATAAGATCCACCGTTACCGTCTCAGGCTTAAGTTTTTAACGTAATTACTTCGTAGTTCATTATTCGTATTTCGTAAGACATCATAGATATTATGTTTGCCCTTTAAAAATTGTCCCCCCCTGTTATCGTGGCCTACTGCCTAAATCCGCCCCTGATTATAGATTAAAATTGGTAGGCAGTGGAATCGATAGGTTTTTTAAACTACCTGTACTAGTAAAGTCGATACTTGGCGGAATTGGTGCTGCTTAGCGGGCGATTGTAAATTCCGCCCGAAAAAATATACAGGTACAAAAATTGATTTGTGAATTCCGCCCGGAAAAAATAAATATATATGTGGTAATTATTGAATTAATATGTGAAATATATTATATTTATTTAAATACTTATAATTACTATGTTATAATTCATATTATTATTAATATAAATAGTATGACCAGACACATCACACATTCATAAATTTGTATATTAATAGTAAGAAATAATAATTGTATTCTATTTAAACCTATTTTGTTTTATTTGTTAGATTATGTAAGTATGTAACATATTATGACTGCCCCTCATGCCAACCACATCTATGCCTATAGGTACGCTTCTTTATATATATAAATAAATAAATAATTATTAAAAAATACACCGTTTTGATTGAAAAAAACCTTTAAACTTTTCAACTTTATTAAGTAACAAAAACTATTTATTTATAGGTAGGACATGTTTATTATTTATAATTTTTTTCGGGCAGAATTTACATGTACCTTATTTTACTTGTACTCGGTAGGCTGTAGTTAATTTCGGGTGGAATTTACATACGCCCATCTTAGTAGAATATTGATAGGTCCACGTGTGATTTAGTATGAGTAAGTTTCAAATTTTGTTGATGTCCGTCGTCTAAAAATTTTTTATTATAATTTTTATTTTTAGTAACGTATTTAATCGAATTTAGTTTGAAGCTAATGAATATATAATAAATGATAATAAGTTTATTTTTATTTTTATTTTTATTTCAAAAAATGTTAGAGGGTGAGTAATTAAATAAAAAAATCATGTAAAGACTACACACCTCTTAGCTGATATTTTAATTATATATTTTTTCTTTTAGATGTAGGTAATAGAATAATAAAGGAATCAGAGGACTCACTTAGCTATAATATAGAATAGGTGTCGAATAAACCTTGTCATTAAGTAGGTCGCGGTGTTAGGTTTGAATTCAATATAATGTTCCAAAAAATAAAAAATAAAAATGTTCCACACAAAAAACCATATTGAATAGTAACGGGACAGCCTATATTACTATAAGTTTATTTTATTATATATTTATATTGCTATAATATAAGCATTTTATTTTTCTATTTGTAACTGAACAAGATTAAACTAAATTTTGCCTTAATTAATTCGCATAATATATATTGTATACTTTGTAGTAATCATTATTATTATTGTATTGATTATATTATAATTTATAACAATTATTACTAGCTGTTATTTGTTATTTAGTTATTAACCTAGAACTGACGTATTATAAGCCGTGTCAATAAGTTTATGTTCATATTTGTAGCTTAAAATTAATTTAAATATTTTTAAATTCTCAATTTGAATAGAAAAGATCAAATTATGTAATATTGTTTCAAGTTCTTAAGTTTAAAATTGTTTAATATTAACAGAAATTATATGTAATATCTTGAAAACATACTAATAATAAGTCAGAATACATTTTAAATTTGGAATTTGTGAATCCGTTTATTTTATTTTATTAATTTGTCATGTTTTATTTAAAACAATTTTTTCAATATTTTTATAATATGTTATATATTATTATTTTCTCAATTCCTATTAATACTTTCTACATAAAATTGTTGATTTACATTTATCATCTTAGCTGTTTGTCTTTCAGGTTTTTCATAAAATAATGTTAGTTTATTCTACATCTACATAATATATGTTCCAATATGAATGTAAATGAATAATCTAATAAAATAAACATATTCTTGTGAAGAATTCTGCAATTTGTTTTAAAATACAACTTTGGTTCTATACACTGACTTCCAGTCGCTATGAATTGCCACTTTTGTCGACAAAATAACCTGAAAGATCGTCGAACGTGTGGAATAAAGTGTATTGTAAAATCGGATGATAAAGTTGCAAACTTACCAATAATGAATGTCATACTACTTAGTGCAGTGGTATTATAGTTAACGTTAATGCGATATGAATATTTATGATTGTATTCAGTTTTAGGTATACCCCATAACTCATAAGCATAACTACCATTATTTACCATTACTTAAATTAAAAAATTATTCAATTTTGAATCTGTATATCGATTAATAAATAATATTTACTTACCTTCAAAACAACATACCTAGAATGTATTATCTATATACTTTTCAAGTAGATATAGGTAATAATACCAGTATCATAAATCATAATCCAAGAAGTAATACATTTAAATAAGATATTGGCTTAGCACAAATAAGTCTGTAGTTTATTAAGTAATTAATCCTTATTCACATTTGAAAAAAAATGGGATTTCCAGTAACGTATATCTTTTTTTTTAAAGTAGTGCCATTCCTAATATAAAAAGAAATACAGTTACTTTAAATTAACATTATAATTTGTCAATTTAATAAATTCGTTAATTTGGTTTAACAAAACTGAATATTGAATATAACATTTAATTGTTAAAATAATAAATTGTATTTTATTATCTATTCAGGATAATATCTAACAAAATATTTTTTATTAATTTAACAAGTTATTGTCAATTTGATGAAATCTTCGTTGTTAATCTAATAAAAATAGGATTAATCCAATATTAATTTTTTTTTAACAACAAATATATGATTAACTTAAAAAATTAATTTTTGTTAAAATTTAACAATAGTATTCTATTAATTTCACCTTGGTTTTTTCTTTCTGTGTATAAAATTATAGGCAATAATTATATTATTGGGTGCCTACCCAAGAATATTATAGTACTTTTTGACCATATTTTTATAATACACACTTTGGGAATCACTATATTATTTATTTAATGTAAAGTAGTTTTATAAAGCCATTTAGTATTTCCTAGAGAGTACTACGAGGATTTGGTTGTTATTACTCTACAAAAATATATTGTGTATTTGTACATTTGTGAGTATTTTTCATTTATTACAATAATGTGTTAAGAATAAAAAATAAAATAGATATGTTAAAAATATTATAAATTTAAAAAATTTATAAATTTATAAATCATCAAAATACCTATATAGTTATTAAATTAATAATTTAAAATAATTAAATGCCATTGTTAATTTAATACAATCACAACGACTAATCATTACCGTTTTATATTGTTGTATTTTTTGCTCATTTTTTCGTTGTCGGTCTATAATTTTTTTATTTTGGCGTCAAGTTTGTAAATGAACACTATTTAATTTAATATAGACCTTAGTTTGAATTTTATTTGTAACACTCAACCAAGCTGGTGGAGAAACGTTTGTTTAAAAATGAATGAAAAGATTCACACGTATTGGTTCATTGGTTGTTCTTTTTAAGTCTAACATATTAGCTGCCCAAATACTTGATGGAAATAAACAATCTTCGGAGAATACGTATCAGTCACAGTAATTTGTTAATTTATTATTTACTAGACAGTCAGATAGTTTAGTTATATAATGAGTATAAATAATTTAATGTTAGTGATTTGCAAAGTGTATATTATAAAAATGTGGTAAAAAAATGCTATAATATTCTTAGGCGAAAAGGGAAAATAGTTGGTCGAAAGAAGACGTGAGCGAAAAACGAAACTGCGAAAGTTCATTTTTGAGCGAAAAGAGTCACGTCATGCCCAAAATTCTTCATTAATGATATTTTATATATAGCAATGGCATACCTAGGATTTTTCAACGAGGAGGTCTAAACATAGTGCTATTAGTGCCCAAAATTAAGTAGGTGAAAAACAATTTTTTCATTGTAAATTATTATTTATTACAGTCATAGGTGTATTGTATTTGTATGATTGTATACTTAATAGTTAATATAACATATAAGTAATATTTGTATTATTATAAATAGTACCTATAGTTACCAATACAATTTTATTATTCATCCTAAGTCTCATTTATATTCTTTTATATTTTGAAAATAATATATTAATACAATTTTTTTTTAAAAAATTATAATTTTTGCTCTTTTCATCGTTATTAATTTATTACATGTAATTATTAAATCAATATAGTGTACGTATTATACATTTTAAATTCATATTCTAATGTTTAATATTTTCTACAAATTTAAATTTTTACTGATGTTATAATTTGTATAGCGAGGACAAGTACTCTACAATATTGAAAAAAAACTAATAATTATTGACGTACAAATTAAAGTTATGTAAAAAAAAATATATATGTGTAAAATTGCACACTTTGTATTTAAATAAGAAAAAAAGAATATGAAAACTAAATTTAATTTTTAATACAATTAAAGAAAGTATTTAAAATAGATACGTATTTTATGAAACAAAATTAATACAAAATAGTTTAACAAACCCCTACAATTGAATTTAATGATAATTCGCAATCATTTTATAGATACGAAATTTTTTATCCTTTAAGAAACCTACGGTTATTATTTAAGGAGCAACATTTAGGCATTTTATAATTTTGTTTTAGCAACCCGAGATCTATGTGTTAGTTGTAAATTATTATTAGTGCGAGTGAAATGCAATGCGAGTACCGTGGCTTGAGCTACCGGCGTAGGTACGAGGCATGCACATCTCAATAACTCGATAACAATAAAATTCACTACACGAATTTTACGACAACTTATTTATTAATTTGACAAAATTAAATTTAATTAACGTTGTTTGATCTTGATTCTGAATAAATATTTAAATTCAGCAGAAAAATGTCTGTAGATCGTAAGAAACTTTCTGTTTTTAATTTTAATTTTAATATTATGATTTAAAAAAATACATATATTTTCAAGTTTTTATTAACACTTCATTCATTATAATATAAGATTTAATTTTTACAAAGTATTCCGTACTTATTATAGACAATTTTTTGTCGAATTCAATTTTTTCCAGAATCAAAATCGGATATCTAAACAAACTTTAATTTTTGTTAAGACTTAAGTTCTTTTAAACTAAATTTTGTTAAAACTTAAGTTCTTTTAAACTAAAATTGACGGCAGTGACGAAATAGCGAGGCCCTGTAAGCAAACATATGTATTGGATCATGCATTCATGCACATGGTTTACTACGCCTCACTATTAAACGAGCATGCATTGATGAAAGCAGACCTAAGCATGATCAAATGTTTCCGCTAGAAGAGTAGAAGAGCAGAAAATGAACTATATTGATAGAATATTAGTTGAAGAAAAAGAATTCGGGAATGCTTTGAAAAATAATAAGGATGCTTATTGACGAAAAATTATACCTTTAGTGCCCTGTACCTGTATGTAAATACTATAGGTACATCGCGATATTATATTATTATGTCCACGTACTATATTACTATGTTGTACAAAAGTAAATAATTGCTTACTGAATAATAATAATAATAAGAAGAAGAAGAATATAAATTATAAATAATTAACAAAAATAATTTGAGAAATAAACACCAGGCCGCAAAATAGTAATAAATTGGCGGCAAAATGGTTCGACGACGAAACGGGATGAATACGACCGATGCGCGATGTAACAGGTGCAATGCACGTATTGAAACATTTCTATCTGCACCCTGCAGCTGTCACACTAATGCAGTGCGACGTAAAATCCCGGCCGCCGTAGTTATGGTAACATAATCGATAAAATCGCAACAGAGTGCATGTTGACTTGTCATAAATAAACAATGGTTATGCTCTAGAAATGATATTTGAGAGTTTATCGACGTTTCTACAATATGCTTATGAACATTTTTTCAACACTTAAAATATAAATTAAATAAATAAAAAGTTAGAAAGTAGCTACGGTTTGAATAGGTTGGTGTCTCAATGTCCCATTAAGAGGTATGAACTATTGAATTTTAAATATCTTAAAATTAGTCCAAATATTTTGAAAACTGCTTTAATACTTTTATAAAAATAATGAATAACATAACAAAAATCGTTTTATTTAAAGAATAATATAATATTCACGTTTTGCCTTAATTTATTCTCAATTCTTGAAAAAAAACATGGAAAAATGTTTACTTTAACTCTCCAAAAACTCAATTAGATCCAATTTGGAACCATAAACTACTAGCGAAAGTTTAAATTTATGATAAAACTATTTTCTCTAATTCAGCGGTTCCCAAACTGTGCTCTGCAATGGCTTATAAAGGGCTCCGTTCGTAATACCACAATAAATTTACACAAAACACAGACAGATAAAAATTAACGTTAAATATTTCTTGAGAGCTCCACGACAAACTTCTATTTAAAACAAGGCTACGAGGCTAAAAACGTTTGATAACCGCTGCTTTAATTTATCTATATTTAGATATACTTACATACATAAAAATTAAAAATTATTGTAAAATGAATATCGCTTATTTCAATCTAAAATCTAAAATTGATTTATTTAATTTATATAAAAAAAATGACAGAGCCCAATAAAAAAGTTGATGATACTAAACTTTAAATAGTAATTTAGTATGAACTCATACTAAAACAACAATCCTAAAAAATATAATAGAAATATAATTATTTTGTATAAATCATATTTAAATGATGATCATTGAATAACATGTTTATTGTTTGGATTATTATTTAAAAACATTATTCATGGAGGCTTTAAACGTTTACATTAATATGAATTTCACTTCACACAGTAACATTTTCAAAATTAAATAAAGCAATAATCTGTTAAAACTTCCTATTATAAAATATTTTCAAAATTATTATTTAAATTTAAAATAATTGATAAATAAATTATTTAACTTATAAATTGTAGTTAATGCTAGGCAAAAATTAAAGTCAAATTAAAATTAAATGATTTTAAAATAATATTACAATAAACAAATAGAAAAATAGTTAACAAGGCTGTTATTATAAAAACAACAGTCATAACGAGAAAAATATTTTCTATAAATTAAAATGTTCTGTATTAAAATATATATTTAACAAATAATAAACTATATTAATAACGTTTATCTTTTTAAATTAATAATTTATTTAGTTACTATCTATAGCAGTTATAAAAAAAAACTCCATTTACATCTTACCTTATTCATAATATGATTTAACCAATATATCAATATTATTATGTAATGAACAATCTTTACAAAATTGCCCCGTATAAACGAAGAATATGCAACTTAATATACCTGTTATTAACTAATTTCTTATCAGCGGTAACACTTATTACGCTTATCTTCTCAGTTCTCGGATATTCTTTCAATTTCTATCCACGGGATTAGTTTAATTAATGTAATATTAAATCACAACAAAAGGTGCATCAACAAAAATAATAAGTTGGTTGTTTAGCTACGTATTAATTAATTTAATCATGAATTGTTGAATGGATAGAATCACACTTATCTACTGACCAAACATACAAGAAAGTTTATCGAAAAAAAGTAAATATTATCTGAATTTTTAAATATTACAAAATAGTAAACATGTATAACAGTTTTAAATTTTTATTTTATGTATTAATGAATGAGTTATGTTTTTTGTTAAATATTATTAATAATATGGTGATTGAAGATCTATATAATACTATTAATATATTCATTTTAAATATTAAGTATATTAGATTTTCACTTGATGAATAAATATGAATTTAACTAATTATGTTTATTTTCTCTGCTTTATAAAAAAACATTGAAACACAAGTATGTTTTTGCAGGCTTAGTTTAATTCAAATAATTCAATACTCCTCGGCCAGCATTCCAAACACTCAACATCTTTTCAAACACTTCTATTTGTATAATATTGTCATCAAGGCTATATCACATAAAGCTTGAATAAAATTGTCTGATGTGGTTTTACTATTGATAATTTAGTCAAATTTTGAATTATTTTGGCTACTGTAGCGCAGAAAAAATGTTTTTAGGTGATTTTAGATGATAGCATTGTTACTCAACATCCAGTCAAGAAAAATTAATGTATACCTGTTGAAAAAACATATTCATGTTTAAATGAATGTTTAAAATTAATTATATTTATATCACAGAAGACAGCTGAATTCCAATTCAATAATTATAATATTAGGTATCATTGATGGTATTTTAATTAATTAAAATGAATTATTATTATTTTAATTTTGCTTTTATTTTATTATTAGACTATTTTTTGTCAAACAATATAAATTCTGACCTACAAGATGGAACAATTTAAGTGCAAATTAGTAATAATAATACTATGTATTCAATGTGCAAAATATAATTCAAAAGATTAGTGGATAATTTATACAGAATAGGTTTGATTGATAGATATTTGGAAAAGCATTTACGTAGTATTATTTTGAAGTTATTATATTAATTTAATAAATGTTTTATATATATTATATTATAATTACAACTAATATACATTTTATGTATTTTTATATTAGATATTGTATATAATATATGTTTATGTACCTACAATTCATTATAATGAAAACTGTAAGAGTTACGCAAGCCAAAGTTGGGTATTTTTTAGAAATATAATAGAATTATCCAAAAAAAAATTATTTTAAATATCTTAACTTTGGATAAGAGTTACATTAATTTATACTAATTTATATATAATTTCCTGTATTTCTATTTTAATTTTTTGGATTTGTTTATTTTATGTTGTATTGTTGCTGTTTATAGATGGATGATTACAATTTGACTATGGAATATTTTTGCAATTAGTTCAACTTCAAATGAAGACCATTGGAAAAAAAAACAATTTTATATTTAACATATCATTTTTATACTCAGTTAGATCATTTGTTTCAAAGGCTATATTAAATATTTGTTAATTTTAAAAGTTTATAGAAATCAATACCAAGTTTGATTGTCAATTATTTTGAACTGATTAAATGGGTCTGCAGTAACCATTCTACACACTTGAAATATAAATACAAGTTAAAACGATTGCTGATGTAGTTTTTTTTCTATGATAAATTAACATAGATCATTAATTATATGTATTCATTTTTGTAATATTCACACTTTTACAAAAAAATTATAACCACTGTAATATGATATACTATTATTGTTGTAATGTTAGTCATTAGATTTGATCCAAATACCTAATAAATTTAATAATATAATGTATAGTGTTATATTAAATGATACCAAAAATTATTAGATCATCAAATATTAAAATTTAAATAATTATTATTTTGAAATCTGAATCAATTGACATTGTACACAGTAGTGGAATTACAATTATTGTAATCATTGTATTCAAAATAGTTGTGAATATTTTTAATTATTAGTTTGTAATTATTTACATTTTTATTTACATTTTTAGATTATTTTTTCTATATCATGCTATTCATATAGTTTATAAAGACGCTAGTTGTTAACAGTGTAATTTTTAATTCAATGAAGCAATCAATAATATCCTAAATCATAATGCATTATTATTTTGTAGTTTTAAATATTAATGTTTTTTTTAATAATGTATACTACTCACTAGTATGATTATATTCATGGTAAATACTAAATAGCTAAAAATGTATCTAAATATATTTTGAATGTTTCAGCATTCATAGAAAATTATATTATATATAGGTAGTGGCGTTAGTGACAAAAAGTTTCAACTTCCTACAAACACTATTTTTTTTTTAATTACAATAAAATAACTAATATTGTTGAAGAATAAATCAATATTGTACGTTTGAATACATTTCCAATATAGTCAAAATTTCCCAAGTTATCTAACAATCATAGTTATATTAATATAACTAAAATAATTTGCTCTTAATTACTCTTACTGTTCCATTGACATTAATGTCACCAAATAATATCAATATTTTTTTACTAAAAATTGCTCCTTGTTATTTAAATTATATTTATTTATTAATTTTTTCCAGAAGTTTATACTTTATATTATTATACATAGAGTAATATTTGAAAGTTAACTTGAATCAGTATATTTAAAGTATAAAGTATAAATCTAAAATAATTGGCAAGTAAATAGATAAATAAAAAATGTTATGTTTTACTGAGGCTAAGAACTACTTATGAGGAAACATGGATTAGATTTTAAAACTTAAGCTTTATAAACTAAATTTATTTTTATAAGTTTTTAACTACAAAATAATTTGAAAATGTTTGTGTTTTTGAAAAATGTTAACATTTTAACTTCATATGCTTATAAAATTGAAGTTGTACCTATTTATTTTTAATTTTTTTATTTAGCTATTAGAATAAATTATGCCAAACTTTTCTTTTCAAGTTTTAACCCAGAAATAAAAAAATTATTATAATAACTACATAAATAGAAAAAAAGAAGTTAAAAATTATAATATCTTTAAATAATACAATAAAAGCCAACATATTTTTTAAATTATTTCATGTTTAGTAAATACTTATAAAGTTATGAATATTCGATGAAAATTTCATCTCGTGGTTATTTGTCTTAAAGTTATTACCTACAAATTAATTTTGCCAATAATAATTTTTCTACTAATCAACTTTAATTTGCAAAAATATAGATATGACGTATGTATTAGGTAGGTATTCTACTGTATTTTGAGTTAAAATTTTAAATTTGACCTATGCATAACGGACACAGATAGTAGTATTTCTCCCCGATACTTTATTGTCTGTTATTGATAGCGGACAACAGTCTTAATTTAGACTCAAATAAGTCCATTAAAATATTATAAAAGCATATGTAATATTTATGTATGTATATACTATATACAATATACTACACCGCAGCAAAACATCGTCGGCAGTCTCGAAACAAGGCGTACGATTACATCATAGCACGAATTATGATCGAGTGTATAGTTAAGTACTCGAGCGTAGATACTCCTATTTACAGAGTGCATCTACTATCTTACGTACCTAGTTATGTCGTACGTAGAAGGCATAACACGTGAATTTTTGATGATTATGGATCGATACCTATTCGACAATATTGAATGGAAAAAAGGTAGACAAGTGGGCATAACTTTACTGTATATAGTACGTACAGTGGTACCGAACTCATATGTCATGTGAGGCGATCGCTTCACTTCTGCCTTCTTAAATGGATTTATTTACAAATTGATTGGGTGAGTGGGACAAAAATTTTAGATTTCGCTTCACAAAAAAAGTCTGAGATCGGCGCCACTGAGTAGGTGTGAAGTAGGTCACTGTAATGGATGTGTTAAAATGAATTCAATGAGTTGTTCAACAACTGTTGTTGAATGATCTATCATCGTATACAAAAAATAATTTATAGACAGTCCGTCAACCTATATCACTAAGTATATTTGATACAGTGGCGTAACTATAAATAAGATTTTATAAATTTTTGTAACAAAATAATTGTAATTTGTAATTTTGAAAAAATTAAGTTTCAAATGCATACAAAAAAATAGTGCCAATGTATTTTTAATAATTGTGTACAGATAAAAAAAATTATGTACCTATGCTTTTGTATTAAATTTTCAAGAATTTTGACACAGCAAATAATTATTTATCAACATTTATAAAAAAAAAATCGAAAATTTTTCATGCCTATAAATAGTTTAAAAATTGTACTTTTTATGATTTATAAAATTATATAATATTATCAAAATGGTAGTTAAAAATTAAACCATGTATAAAAAATGATAATATTGATATTACTTGGTGGAAATTTCAAGTCGTTTCTGTTATTAATAATAGAATTTAACAAAATTAATAAAATAATTTTATCAAAACTAGTTAAGCGTAAAAATGTCCGTTTTTTTCTTTATGTCTTTAGATAGTACTATAGTAGTGGGAAGTTTTTACCTTTAACCACTCAAAAACCATCTAAATAAATTAGATGTTTGCTACCAGAAATCACCCCTAAAGTTTAAAATCAAAAATTTATTCTTGCCCCAAATGGTGGGATTTTGAAGCACTTTGAATTATTTTTCAACATTTCCTATGTGATGATCATAAAGGTTTATTTCGTTGTTAGAGGCATTTTTGCAGTTTTTGGATCCAAAATATTCAAATTTTAAATTGTATTTTAATAGACTTTACACGCAAACGTGATTTTTATTTTGTATAACAAACTATAAAGTAGATATTTGTATATTGTATTATCGGACAATAAAATTGTAATATAAATTTAGCTAAGATAACGAATGGCATCACGGCGTTTACAGCAAAATTAACGAGGTATATTTTAAATCACTATATTATATTAATTTGTTTAATAATCTGTTAGAACAATAAAATCAATACTGACGTCTGACAACAGGCAATATTGTTTAGTACAAGTATCAATACAAGTATTTTGTCATAAGTTTTAACACGTGTGCATTTATTTTCGAATAATTTCATTAAAAATTCCGTAAATTAACCAAACATATTACATTAGTAAATAGTATAGTAAATCATAATATTTATGTATACAACAAAAATGTTGCCAGTGTCATTATAAGTATTATAGAAAGAGGAATTGTAGGTAAAATATTTTGATTAAGCTCAGAAATATTAGAAAGAGCAAATCACAATACAATTTTGGCCATGCAAGTTTTCGAAAAGTCTTTATCAATTTTATGCAGTGCCGCAACTACCTCCGGTGCAGGAGGTGCAATGCACCGCCTGAGCGGCCTTCAAAATGTATCGGGGCCCTCAGATTTGTATGGACTTTTTTTCTGTGTATAATAAATATAAGCAAAATTCTAAAATAAAATATAAAAAAAATTAATCCTTATCAGCGTGAAATGTAAATAATAATTATGCGATGTTATATTGTAGTCAATTTCGTCCGAAAGGCTATTTTTATACATACTGGAAACACCGTATGGGCTAACTCTCACCAATCTCAACAAATTATATGATTATAGGTATAATGTAGTAATATTAATAAGTAAACACTCATCAGTATCATAGGATTATGACAACCATCAACCATTTATATTTAATTGTTAACGTTTGTTTTCGTATTTTGTGTCTTTGTGTATGTGTATGTGTTTGGTAGTATAGATTTAGTTTGTATTTTATAGATAGGAGGCTTGATATAAATGAAGAAAATCTTCGTTACAGTATCTGTACCATTACATACAGCAATCGTCCAACTTAAAGAAAGGTTTATACGAAGTAACTAACAAATTTTCCTCAAAATATTTTAATGTGTAGTGAACATGGTGTTGTAAAGGCAACTTATGACTCCACTATTTTATAAAAATGATTCATTCAAAAATTTCATTCACTATAATTATTATTTTTATTATTTTTATTATTAAATATACGTTTTATGTTTAAAATTCAAAATTGTCGAATGTTTAAAGATAATAATAGATGTTAGTTATCTATATTCTACAGGTTATATTTATGTATATATAGTTTATATATTGGTGAAAGCCGAAAGGTAAAAAAAAATTTTAGAAGGAAATAGCTGCGTAATCCCACTTGTGTGTATCCCGGAAAAATAGAGACGTTGGCAATATTATTATTTTGGTTGTAATTCTAGAACATTTATGAATGAATATAATATGAATGAATGTATGAATGAATGAACGCAGGCGGGGGGATGAATGGGCGAGCGGGGTAATCGTTCGTTCGGCCTCCGGGACTGCCACGGCATTGTAAGAAACTCGCACTCTAAACTAAAGACGCAAACGGTGCAACGTGCAGGTGGCATTGTTGTGTAACAATTAAATATTAAACACACACTTTTTTATACGATTTTCACTGTTATGTGTTTCAGGTCAATGACCATACGAATATATGATATATAATACAACGATTTACGTAGATAATATATAGGTATTTAGTTTGACACGATATAGTTAAAGTTTTGATTTTCAAGCGGGCAATATACCCTTATATATCACTGCTACCGTCTGCCACCATTACAAAATCATAAATATGTATCATATATATAATATATTGCAATATAACAACTATTATTTGAATAATAACAGTTTAATAGAGCTTACAACTATACTCAATATTTTATACCTATAACTACATGTCAAATCTTCAGGTTTCTTCGTCATAAAATGATCATCTAATTGAGAAAATATAAAAAACAAAAGCATTTTTATTTTTTATGACTAAATTTCTAGAAACTGTATCACAAAATGTTATTATCTTGAATTATTGACAATAATTTCAAAATATTCTATTATGCTATTATTATATATGATCTTACAAAATTATCAGATTGTATCAACCTAAGTCCAAAACTAAAAAAAATATGCTTTATACATATACAATAATAAACCACAAACCACAACAACAGCAGCTATATTATAAAGATAATAAAATTAAAATAATTCATTTATTTATTTAATTTACAAAAAAAAGTAGACAAGTATAGGTAAACGCTTTAATATGTAGTATACCTCAACATCGAATAGAGTCACTATGATGGATATGTAGTTTTAATTCAATGTTCTATAATAAACTATAGTATATAACTATATAAGATTGAAAACGACTATACATAGTACACTATACATCAAGCTATATTAAGTCTAAAAATAATTGACAATGCTGAAAAATGGCTTCGACAGTTTAAATCACTGCACCCTTAAAAATAAATATTGCTTTACACTAAGTTTTTAAATTATTGTAATGAAAAATGATGCTTATATAGCTATTACAATTGAAAAATGAATACATTTTTAACAACAAAAAAATTATTTTGAAAAATTCTTAAGATAATATGCAAACATTGATTTTAGGTAATTACTTGCGAATGTAATCTTATATTAAAAATTAATATTATAACTAAAGAGTTTGTACATTTTTTTTACCTATAAACAAACATTTTATAACGTCTAAATATATAATAGAAAAAAACATTTAATTTAAAATGTCTTAAAATGTAGTTGAAAAACAGAAAAAATATTTTGAAAGTCTCATTATCTATAGATAAAATTATAAATGTATATTAATTATATATCATTGTCTTGAAAATTCATGCATAAAAGTTAATTGAACATTCAGTTTTTACGGTTTTGAGCATACCTCTCCGACTACTCTCGCCGACCGCGAACGGTTACCTCGATGTTCATAACGCGAAATTGCCAATAGTTTTTATTTCTCATTTGAAAATTATAAAAA
This sequence comes from Rhopalosiphum maidis, assembly GCF_003676215.2. Lineage (NCBI taxonomy): Eukaryota > Metazoa > Arthropoda > Insecta > Hemiptera > Aphididae > Rhopalosiphum > Rhopalosiphum maidis. Next base: position 56,678,217 of record NC_040879.1, read on the forward strand.
AACAAAAAAAAAAAAAATTGTTTTACGTGAACATTATTTTAAAAAGTACCAAAATATTTTTACTTTTAACAACAATTAACTACTAAAGATCTCTTTTAAAGTTGATAATTAGTGCATTTTTTTCTATTAAAAAAAAAACAATAAGTACAAAAAAAATAATTAATAAATAAAAGCTCAATTTTGTTATTATAAATTATAAAACACATTTAATATATTTATCACTCCGTCTAGTATCTAAAAATGATTGAAATGTAAAATAACTTGATAGTAATAACTATAATTGGTCATAAATTAGATTCATACAATTTAAAATGTTAATAGATAATTTTAATACAATTTTTTGCTAATAGCTTGAATCATATACATTAATAATATGATTTAAAAAGCAGCAAATGATAAAAAAAATACTTCACTGGATTTACAACATAAATAAATAGTATAGGTAACTATTAAATGTATACTCATATGTACATTTAATAGTTATATTTACTGATAGCCTTGAGCAGTATTTTGAATAAAACTAGATAAGTAAATTTGAAATTATTTTAATTTTTGAAATTTAGCGCCAATCCATTAACATTTTGATGAAATTTGATATATTTACGTGTAAATTAACGAGGTTTGTAATCTAAGTAACTAAGTAATTTATAGGCATTTCAAATTGTTGAATACTTTTAGTTGTTTTTTTAGGGTTTATATAAAATTGTATAAACCTTTTTAAACTTATTTTAAAAATGTATGATAAAACTATATAGTTCTGGAAGTAACGTTTTATATGTTTCTTGTTGAAACCTAAATATTATCAATCGTAGAAACTTGAAGTATTCTACTGTTACTTAAATTACTATTTTCTATAATTAATGAAATTGAAAATAATTTAAATAAAAAATAATTTGAATAATTTTAAACTATTTACATGCATTTGAAATTTTCAATTATTTTTCAATAAATATCAATAAAAAAATGAATATTTAATCAAAAAGCTTGAAAATTTATTACAATGTTCCTCGTAATACATATGCATTTTTTACTGAAACCTAACCAAAACATCTATACAAATATATATATTTGAAATTAGATATTTAAACGAAAAACAACGATTTACGCTATTTTGTTATAATTTTAAAATATTATTTGCGAAGCTTGAAACAAGGTATATTATATGTATGTTATATTTTATTGTGATGTATACCTATAGCGAATAATATTTTAAAAATATCTAGTTTATTTTTTAAGCTATCGTCTATTTTAAATAGTAGGGAAGTGAACTTAGTTGGTTATTTTGAGAGTTCAAAATAAAACTACCAAGTGCTTTTCGAAATAATCAAGAATAACAGAAAACTGGTTTAAAAATATTGAGTAAAAATGGAATTCTTACGCTAAAATATATAATAGGTATTACGAAAAAGGAAAAACTAAATTTTATTTTTTTATTATTCAAAAAACAATAATCGTAGATACTTAAGTAATGAATGTATTTATATTGGTTTTGCAATGATAAAAAAATAGGAAATTTTCGCAAAACAAGCAAGTTTTTGACAAAATTAATTTGTTTTTTGTTTTAAATCAAAAATAAATATTTGTAGAAAATTGAGTTTTTCGCCAAATGTTTTATAATAGAATTTTATATGTATCAAAAGCCAAATATTTTAACTTATTTTGAAAACTATTTATTACATACATTTGAACTTTTTTTGTATAAATATTAATAAAAATATTTTATTGTATCGGATAATTGAATGTTTGGTTTCTCACAAGTTGTAATAAATGGAATTAAAAAAAATGTTAAACGTAAATTAGCACTAATTTTTTAGTAACATTTGGAGTTAGAATTTTAACAAAATCAGATATTCATGCATAAAATAATGATATTCATAATTTGTTGTAAATCCAAAACCGAAAACCGTTGATATTAATTCAATATTATCATTTTTTTTTACAGATATGGTAAAAATTGTCACAGTTGAAAAGCTTAAAAAATTTAAATGTAATACATATTCCTCTTAAATATTCCATAGTGAAACTAATAAATCCAAAAAAAAAAAAAAATATATTGAAGTACAATATTTTTCATCAACACTTCAAATTTGGACGAAATTAATGATAAACGGATATTTATTATTTTAAATAAGTATAAGATTTTAAATATTTTGTTATAATTCAAAAATATTATTCCTGGAGACTTTAACATATATAGGTATATTATTATTATATGTACATATTTTAAATTCACAACAATAATGGCATTTTCATTAATCATTACCTACATCATAACGTATTTTGTTCTCCTAAATGTTTATGTGCGATCACACATTTTGTGTACGCAATATCAAATTTTCGCCAAATGCAATAACGCGATACAAAATATTATATGGTAGTGAATTATAAATCACTATTAATATCACAATATAGTATATGCACGATCGCTTATAATAATATGCAATATACAATAACATATCGGTTTCACGTGCAACTGTTTTGCAACTTTCGTCCCAAAATAGTTGCACCGTGTGCGCTCGGCCCAAGTACTATATAGATAGTACTACGACTGCACGCGTGTATTCCGTTTTACGGCTATATTAGCTATTCAGTGGCCCTAGACGACGGTTATATTGTTCAATTCCAAACCGATCGGCCGAGCGATCGTTACGAATATTATCACATATATTATTATTATTATTGTTAAAATACGCTCGTACATTATGATGATATATGTAATATATTATTATGTTCCGTACGACAAAATAACCGGCTCAGACGCATATACTATATTTATATTATTACCTATTCAATTTTTTTTTTATCCGGTTAACTGGTGGCGGCCGGGTGTGTTTTTACGCACGCGCGACCGTCAACGGCTGAACGCCGTCGTGTTCGTATGTACCTCTCCTGCGTACAGCGCGCGGCTGGGGGGCCAGTGCGAGCGAGCGGAGTACAAGTCCGCGTAAATGCACGTAAATATAGTGAGCCGGGTGTTTGTTCCTCCCGCTGCAGAAATGCACACACACACACACACACACACACACCGTCGGCACCCTAATAATGTTCACCGTATATAACTATACAGCTACCATCACCACCACCGCCACTACTACTACTATTACTACTATTACTACTATTACTACTATTACTAATATTACTACTACTACTACTACTACTACTACTACTACTATTACTATTTCTACTATTACTAATACAACACTGCAGGGGTGCCCCCGTCGAGCGCGCGCGCCGACACCACCAGGGCCAGGTGCATGTACGCACACGTCCACCCCACACCCACCCGCGCGCGCTAGTACTGTTATGACACATCGTCGTCGTCGTCGTCGTCGTCATCTACACGCCCGCGTGCAGCGGCTGTGAAGGGCGGGCGGGACGGAGACAATAATATATATACCGGTCGCGTGCCCATATCGCGCGCCGCCACCAGTCGCAAATAATAACAACATACAGGGCGGTTCAAAAAGACTATAAGACATCTTTGCAGAAAATCGAGATCCCGTCCGCAGCAGAGAAGAAACGGGGAGAGCAAAACAGGGGGCTTACGAGATTTCAATTGGTCGGTCTGATGAGAGCGATGTCCTCTGTGCGGCCTACTGCAGGAGCATGTGTAGTCCTTCACACAACACGCACAACCTGTACACGACTTGTTTCGCGTTTGTTATTGTTATTGTACGTGTATATTACATATAAGTAATAAGATATGGCAACTGCTCGTATTATTCCTGGTCTTAGTGCTCGATCCCGCGACACCCGCCGTCCAGCTCCGGTCAGAAGGGTCTTTTGGAGGAGGACGACTTTCTATGGACACCCGTATATGTATATATATATATATACATTGCGTCTCGCGCTAATGTGTAATCACGAATGCGGAAATTACCGCGTGAAACGTAAACCGTTTGTATTACACGAAACGAAAAGAAGGACGACTATATTGTAGCTGTTTATATATCTTATACGTATTGTGACTGTATATAATAATAATTATTATTAGGGCTGGGATTTCGATGCAATTTGCATTTTTTTCTGAAGCTTCTGTACGATGCTCGTTTTGTTGCAATTATGTCTTAGGTATTTTTAAATTGGAATAAGAAATTTTAATTTGCATTTTTTGACTATTTTTGATTTTAAAGTCATTTTTAGTGCATTTTGGGGGTTTTTAAGTCATTTCTGGTGTTTTTGAATTTAAAATTAAAGACTATAGATTATAGATTTATAATATAAAATATTTATATGCTAACAATATATGAAAAGGAGCTTTTTTATCTACTAAAGCTTATTGGCGGACAACAGCTAGGAGAGCATTTCTATTTGAAAACGTGAAGCACGTTCTCGTGACTCAGTGTAACAATGTAAAGAATAATTATTTATTTATTATTACATTATTAATATATGAAGTAAAATAAAGTATTTATGTACATGTAATGTAATATTTTTAAAATTTAAGCTATTTTAAATAAATTTTGAAGACATTTTTTTAATGCATTTTTTGAGTTTTTTAAGTCATCTTTGCATTTTTTTTAAGGTCATTTTTCGCGATATTTAAGGACATTAAAATCCCAGCCCTAATTATTATATATCGTGTACTGTTACGTACACGTCTGTTTTGCTGTGATTCAAAACGTGAGGCCGAGGCGCGTAAACTTTGTCAAATAAATAGATAACTATATGGGATCGATATCGGTCACGACGAACGTTGTGTCTCTTCGCATCGACGTATCGCCCGAGAGTTCGGACGCGTTTCTCGGCAAAAATAAAATAATACACATTCTCGGAGGTTCGATATTCATCTTTGATCTTTCAATCGTCCTGTACAACATATTATTATTGTGTGTGTTCTGCAATAATTGTACACAATGGGATGCAGTGCGGCCGCCGCAGTTGCTGCTGTACGCGCGCGCGTTACTGCAGTGTGTATGTGTATGCGAACGCGTCGTAGGGTGAGCGCGGCTGCAGCTGTTCGCGAAAAAAAAACCCGTACGTACGTACATTATATTATAATATGCTGTATATGTATATAGAGGTAGAAAGTACGGTATATTGTTGTTGTGCGCTACGACGACGACGACGTCGGTAAACGCGATTATTATATTATTTTATTTTAACGGCGGCGGTTGCGGCGGTGGCGGCGTGGGCAGAGGGGACAAGGGAATAGATTCGATGAGTTACGGCGGCGAAGGGGTGAAGCGATCAGTGGAAAGGGGCGGGGGAGGGTAAACGAGTGGAAAAAAAATCCCATCAGCTGCCCCCTTTTACCAGCACACACTCCTTCAGCCCCCCCGCATCGCGCCAACGGATTGATGCCCGACGAGTGCGTGTGTGCACTGCTGCGACCGGTGCACCGTTTTTTTCGTACGGCTGCGACTAAGTACGAACACGATGATGATTTTTATTTTTTAATCTAACGGCCGCGATAGCTGCCCGCGGCACGATTTTATCATGCCCTCACCAGTCGGTCGTTTTGCCGTTTACAAATCACACACGATAGTATAGTAATAACAATATATTATACTTATATTATATCCAATATATTACAATAATTCCCTAGAATGACCCAGATAAATATGTCATAAATGTCGTAACATGGCACGTTATTTTTCGTGTACTGTAAAGAAAAATATTTCCATCATGTCCTTTTTAGGATGTATTTATTTGTAAGATACTTGTTTGGTATTACGATTAAGTTATTACACTGAATTTCTATGCATTTGTTTGTTATATCAAAGCATTTAGAGCGATCACATTAACGTATTGCATTTCAATAGATTTATATAAATACCCGTTGTACTAATTTTATTCAAAACTTTATTTAAATTAGTTTAATAATTATTTTTATATTACATTTCATAATATATCATATTACTTAAATGAAATTACTTTTTGACTGACTCAGCTTCCGTCACTGCGATGGGCCACCCTTTATGAACTTTCATAAATAGGGTGATAAAGGTCTAGAAATTCATTGAGAATTAAATGAAAAAATAACCCATCAACCGAACTACCTGCACGTTCTTTTTAGATGCACCCATGTGGATCAACGCACTTGTTGTAAGATTGAGCAGAAAGGCGATGAAAGGTATCATAACTAAACCATAGTTTGTAGATGGCAGATTTACTTTTGTATAAACGTAAATTTATAAATACATAATTTAATAATAAATAATAATAAAATATTTTTTGTAAAAACCAATCAAATTCATTGAACAATATTTGTTTAAATTGATTGACTATAATAAATTAATGTCTCCTAGAAATGATACTACATTATTTTGAATAAAAATTAATAAAATCTCAAAGAATTCGATCGTGTATTTAATATTTATAAAACACTTTAAGTGAACGTCGTCATTGATTAGGTAGGTTAGGTAATATTGTAATGTGTATGTTAAATTTAATTCAATAATAAGCCACATTCGTATTCGAAAAATGATTTTAGACGAATTAGTATATGAATAATTGAATAAAATTTAACATAGGTATATGCATTTTTGATATTTTTTAATATAGAAGTAAGAAAAACTAATGACTTATCTGAAATTACGAAACCTTGTATATTTATATAATGTTCATGCCTTATTAGTAACTATAAATTAAGATTAAAACATTTGTTTTTTTTATTTTAACCACAAAATAATTTGTAAATTATTTCGTGATTTTGATGAACTTGTCAACATTCGATTTCAAAAACTTATAAAAAGAATTGAAAAATTGCGAATTCCTATAGAATTCTTAAAATCAGTTTAAGTATTTCAAAAATGCAGTTTACATATAAAATAATAATTTAAGTAATAGACAAATGTTTCAAGTTTTAACGGTTAAGTCATAACAAAAACCGTATAAGGAGAAATCATTATTTTATCCTATTTTAAACAAAGTTGAACGTCAATGATAACAAAAACAAATTAATGTGTTTTGATGCTAAAATTTTTTTTTAGATTCTTGAATCAATTTATGAGAATCCTTATTACCACATTTTTAAGTTTTTTGAATTTGGAAATGGAAATCAAAATTTGTAAATGTATAAAGAGGTCGGAAAAAAGTTGAAAACATTAAATTACATCTAGGAAATTCTAATATAAATATTAAGTATTGAATGAAAATTTCAAACTACTAAGTTTTGAATCAAAAAAAAAAAAAAAAAAAAAGGAAAGAGAAAATAAAATCGCTTTTGTCAAAAACTGGTAATATGTAAATATATTCCCGTTTTCTATAATCAGTTTTTACTGATTTTAGTTTTTTCAAATTGTTTAATAATAGATACAAAATAATGAATTAGATTTAATATTCTACTAGGAACTACCCTCAAAGTGTTAAATATTGAAGAATTTTTATTACTTCAAAATGGTGTGACGAATACAAAAAACACACACTTGTTGTAAATGTATAAATAATGATAATAATAATATTACTTACATATTATGTATCGCTCGACGCTTCACTCAAAATTTACAATGTACCTATAAATACATTTCAATGCATATTTCTGTCATTAATAAACAATGTTTAAACGTAATTATTAAAATGACTAATTAATTTTTTATTATCTAAAATATTATATAATACATCCAATTTTAATCAGAATATTTTGAGAATGTTAAGTAATATTTAAAATTTTCAATTGGTTTTTGTTCTATTTCATGAGTGTTAGAAAATCAAAATTTATCAGCATTGAATGTTTAAAATTTTATAATAACCAATTAATATCAAATAATCATTGATATTATTTAAAAAAAATATTGACCATAGAAACTTAAAACATTCTATCATTATTTAAATTAATATTATCTATACAAAATTAATTTAAATTAAATAAATATTAATAATTTAATTAAATATAATATTTGGAATAAATTAAAACTATTTAACATATTCCTATTTTTTTTTAAGTGTATTGTTGATAAAAAATTTTGATAATGGTCAAAAACCTTAAAAATTTAAAAGTTATATAATAAAATACCCTAAAAAAAAATATAGACTGACAAATAATCCTTGTTGCTTTATAGATATACATTATACAATGATTTATCATTGAATTCAAATTCAACACCTATTACAGTGATCCACCTCACTCCTATACTATAGGTAGACTCAGTAGAGCGATATACACTTACCTAAATTTTTAAATTACACTTTGTAAATTTCAAATTAGTACCAAATACCAATATATTGTAATCTTAATCATCCGTCTTATTCAATTTTCGTTCTTACGATGAGACTTTTCGACTGACACATCACTGGTTGAATACGTTAACTTTTATACTATTTAATATATTGCGTTTGTCTTATATGTATAAATACCTATTTCTATACCAATTTAGTTTCTATAAAAATGTATTGGTCGCACCATTGTATACCAACTGCAACAGGGTAATATGCATGGTTAACGAATAATAATATTTCAAATCGAGTATTTGGGTACGAAAATATCAAAAGAAAATTATAATTTTAGTCATCGTTGTTAACAACTACTTTCTTATTAAACTCGAGTAAAGTTGGCTATCGTTGTATATTAATTAAAGAAAACAAATTAATAACTCGTTAATAGTACCCCCATCTAATTGATATTGTGCATCAGCTATAGTGCTAATAGCAGTATCTACATAAATTATATATTTGATATAAAATATTATATAAAGCAATAAAAGATAATTACCGATACTACTATCGAAAATTAGAAATCCAAGTTTTTAATTACGACGGCGAATCCCTACGTTGACGGAAGTATCATCATCGTTGTTATAAAATAATAAATATATATATATTATTTACTAAGGGTGCGAATCAATGGCACACGGCCAAAGATGTGGGCAATAATAAACGTTGGCTAAATTTTTAAAATTCTCGAAATATTATTACTTTATTATTAAATATTGCGTATTTTATTAATGAAAATAATGTAGTAAAAGAAATGCTTTATCATCAATAAATAATTAATAAACAGTTACTAATAATTATAAAACGTTGAAAGTTTGGAACTAACTTTCAGACACATTTTTTTATTTAAAATAGGTGGTTAATTAACCATTTTTATAAATGTCCACTCTACAATTGAATCAATAATCAATAAACAATTATGAAGAAATTCTATTTTTTGTGATTGAACCTAAACAAACAAATTAATACATTGATGGATGAATCTATAACTGCAGCTACTCGTGTTTCATTAAACTAACAATATACACAGCTGCATGCAGTTACAAAAACATATAACCAATGATAAATAGGAACAAAAATCAGACACAAAGTATGATATAATAAAAAGCAGATGGTAAGTGTAGTATAATGTTCTTCGTGTTTGTCATTTTTTTTTTTTAATCTTGACGTGTCAAATTTTTATAAAAATGTTGGTTCTTGACCTAAAAAGGTTCACAATTTATGCATTTCTGTAGTTATACCTTATATATTAAATAAAACACACACGCGAACAGTTAATTAGTACGAGTATAATATATCTTACAGGTATGAGGTAGCCAGGATATATTGGTACGTACGGGTGATAACAGATAAGTATTTGACATCGATAGATGTGTATTGTTTTTCAACGGATTTGTTGACGTTGGCGCCTATATATTTTAAAGAATATTTTATGTTATATTATATTATATTTATTTTTCTATTTCAAAACTATTTTCCTATTATAATTTATAGTAATAAAAAAACTAAAATAGGTAATACTATTATACAACAATATTGTTTATATTACAAGTTGTTATTAAATTATAAGTCAATACTATTTCACACGTGCAATAGCGTGAATATTTTCATGGTACCAATAGCTTAAAATATTATTCTTAATATTTTGAAAATTGAAATGTGTGTAGTAATAATAGTTTATAATAATAAAATACACAGAGCCGAAAAGTTTCAAGTGCCTAAGAATAATAGAACAATTTTAATTACAAATAAAATAACTAAAATTATTATTTTTCGTTTAAATATCAATTTGTATCAAAATTTAAACTACGTGTAATATTTTTAATAACATGAATATATGTATTTATGATATTTTTAAGTTACCGTAAATAATTTTTTTAGAAACTTTATTTATCATTCAATTTTCAACTTTAAGTTTTTAAAATTTAATGTATTTTAATTAAAACTTAATTTGTACATTTTCGTTATTAAGATGGATATTGTTAATACATTAATTTCCAAAACTATCTGTCAGAAAATACTTTTAAATTGGTATGAAAGCAATGTGGGATCTTGCATTAATTGTTCAAGTTTTTTTGGTCGAGCGTGATATAATTTATATTAAATCTTAGTATTAAATTGAACTGATAACTAATAATTAACTATTCTTATATAATACATATTATACGAGCACATTATACAATGCCAATTAAGTGGTCGGGACGGATTGCATTCGAATGTCAGAACAATACCAAATTAACATAATCTAATAGGGTCTCGCATCTCTAGAAGATTGAATAAATTTAAAAAAAATTAGGTTAATTTGAATTTTTATTTCCTTACTATATTTTTATTATTTATAAATTATAAATAGTATAATACAAAATTTTTAGTCACACGAGATTTAACTGATTAGATTTTGAAGATTCATGTATATATTTTCGCTATATGGCTTTATACAAGTTCCAGTGCACTTAAAAACTGAACTATAGCATTTATAGGGAGTTATATCTAACGTGTGTGAAAAAAATGTACGTATGATGTTCATTGTTCCTCTACATAATACAAGCATACTAATCATTGAGAGATATATTTTAAATAATGACGGTTATATGGTTTCAGTACGGTAAATTATAATTTACAATCGATGTCGAATATCATCAGTGAGTATATCTATATTAATATATATATATATATTATACACAAACACAAACACAACCGACAACCATAATCAACCGCAGTGGTGTTGTTTTAATGATGGTGGTTGACGGTCGGTGGAGTATTATGTATATTATTATATCGATGTATATTGGAATATATCCGTATAATATACCACCTGCCAGGGTTAGGGGCCCGGATTAATACCGGAAACGAATGAAGAGAATCCAGTGGCGAAGTGGTCGAAAAATACGAGGAGAAATAACTGATAACTATAATAATAGGTAAGGTACGACTGGCCTACTGCAGTATTGCGTATGTATATAATGCTATTGGGAAACTAGAACCTACTATACTTAGATAATATCACTATTGTCGTATGTTCAATGTCGTATGATTAATATTTGCATGCACCAGTCTATACGCATTGTGTGTATACGTAATATAGGCGCGTATAGCGTATATATATATTAATTTATTTTAACTTATGAAACTCAATTATACAAATCAAACTAATGCAATATAACTGGGACTAGACGACTAGAGTTGTGTGTATGTAATACAACACACTTTGTGCAGTATAAAGTTAAAAAATGTGAAACAATCGAATTAATAATTATCGGTATGTCGTATTATGTGTACTACTTTTAATCATCAACATCGATGGTAATAATTTATAAAACTTCGATTTTATTTTCAATTATTTGTAATAATGATTTAATAACTCTACGTATATTAAATTGTTTTTGAAATTTAATAATCGCTTTCGTTTTAATTATAATTGATACCCCTAATAGTTGTACATCGTCTAAATTATTGGTGTAACTAAGGGACCTAGTGGGGGAGACAGTCCATAATCAATTTAAAAAAGCTGTCGTGGTTTCAATGTGTAAGATAATTAATAATTTTAAATGTATATAATATACATATATTGTGGATGTACCATCACGTGCAAGTTTTATGTATGAGGATTGAGGAAAATCAAAATTAACACGAGATCGACTATGATCTAAAATGATCTGATGGCTATTATGCCTATAATAATAAATGTAGAAAACTAATAGGTATATGTTATACAACTATCGATTTGTATTTAAATATAGCGTAAAATATATATTATACTTATTTTATTGTTTACTTTTTTTTTTTTAGTTTTATTTTATAATGACGAGTAGGAAACGTTTTTACCTAAAGTTTATTTTAAATTTTAATTTACAGAATATCATACGACTAATACTAAGATTTAATGATGCCCATGACTTTCTTTAAATTTTTATTTTTTAAGAATTTATTACTATTAAATTTTAATTACGTAGGTACATGCGTTTCTAAAAGTTTTATGATGTTTACACAGGTCACTAAATGACTTATCATTTGTAAGGATTGAAAGTGATGATTTTCTGTGTTTGTCAGCATTATGGAAATATATTTATATTTTCAACGGTACGATTAATCTAATAAAGTGATAATAATTCTAAAATGAGCTTTGAATAATAAGTTTATAAGTTACTCTGTGTTTTTATTTAAAACCAATCTAGCGATTCATAAGATTATAAGAATATTTATATATCTCGTATTTTTAAAACCTTTAAACTTTTTTACTAATTGACCGATTGGCGATCAAACTGTATATAATGCATATATATATATATATTAATATTTATATTTATATATAATATCGTTCTTATTTATACAGTACATATTACTGCGACACAAGTTGAGAAATTAAGACATGTTATTGAATTAATGTACACTACGTTACTACAATAAGGTACGAATAATATAGATACTCAGAGGCGGATTGCTAATATGCTTTAGTACGTAGAACCGATTCAATATACGAGCTACCTGGGCCAAGAGCGCTGAACATTTGACGATATAACTAAAAAATTAATACATTTATTTTAAATATCTACTGAACGTCTAAACAGCTTTAAATCGTAGATATTAAATTATAATAGAGGTATATTATATAGCATTAAGTAATAATATAATTTCATGATCGAACTATAAAGTTTATAATATGCATAGTAATTACTAATTTATTAGGACTATTAGGAGGTATGTTTGTTGTCTGGTAGGTAATAATATTTAAATTATTTCTATCTCTGATACGGTATAAAAACTAAACAGTGATAGATTTATACTAAACGGGCATAGGCACAAATTCGGGGACTTGAGGGCTTTTTTAAACAGGAAAAAACCGACGCGTATGGTAGAAAAAATATTTTCAATTCTTTTCAAAATATAAACTTTGATTTAGAGTGTTTAAAAAAAGTACTGAAAAACGAAATGTATCCAAATTTATTTAAACTTCTCAAACTTACACTAACCATATCCATAAGTTCGGCTACGCGTGAATGCTCATTTTCAACCATGCGTCGAATAAAAAATTTTCTTACGCACCTCAATGGAGCAAAATAGATTTTTAAATTTGTCAAATATTAGTATTGAACGAAGTATTCGAATAACGTAACAGCTAGCTGATAATATATTAAATTAATTTGCTAAAAAATATCGTAGAATACAATTGTATAATAATTAGGAGCCTATTACACAATGTTTTACATATTATTAGCTGTTATAGCTTGTAAATCATTGTGCAATAAGCTCCAAAATCCAAATGTAACAGTTATTACCGAGTTTGTTTTTGCAAATTCAATTAATTTGTTTATAAAACAAAAATATATTTATATTATATAATATTATTAATAATAATACCTAATAATCTAATATTGTCTTTTATAATATATTTTTAATAAATGTTTAACTAATGAAATTAAAGTATAGTATTTGTTTTTTTATTTATCGGAAATTATACTATTCTATTTTTGGTATTAGTTATAAATCATAATTTTTTATGGTGATGGATGAAACATACATTTTGATATCAATTTTTCTATCCTCTAGTCAATTGATTTGTTTTTCTATCAGTAAAAAAAATCGAATTATGAAGTAATACTATAAGGTAAGATAATATTAATGCTGAAGGGGGACAAAACCCTCCACATGTCTTCTTGCCTTGAATATATTGAGCCCCTTCGAGTTAAAAGTTGAAATTGTGCCTATGAAACGGGATGAATATGAGCAAATTTAGATGATAATAAAATTAGACAAAACACTATGCTATTCTTATTACCAAGTGCAATTTAACGTAAATTGAAATAAAATGTTAAAATAATATATTTACTTCGTCAATGACCTAATAGCAATACATGAAATAATCAATGAAACGAGACTACTTTGGCACATGAATATGTAGTAGGTAAAAGGATTATATTATTAATTATTATAATTATTATACATTTTGTTGAGTAATCAAAAAATACTAAATAGTTAATAGTTATATGGATAACTAGGATAAACATATGTATATTATAATAGTAAAATGTAAATACTGTAATGGTGTGAAACACCATTAAAATCCCACGCAATTACCTATTATAAATATTATCAAAGTTCCATTTATATATAAATATCATTCCGTGATAAATAATAATGTATTATGTGATTGATTTTGACGTAGACCTGAAATTTATAATACGTTTAAAAAATTCAAAGTTGGTTTATTATCACAGTGTGTACTCACAGTATTATTACATATTTGATATACAGCTGAAAAAGTATATATTAATAGAAAAACAACTGAACAATCAATAGATAAAAAAAAATAAACCTATATAATGGGTTTGTATCGCGTATTGTTGTAGCATATATACTGGGCCGTAGACCTCCCAGTCCGCCCCTGCAGATACTTACTGTAAAAGTGTAAAGTAGTAAAATGTGAGAAACGTAACATTATAACATAATGTATATATATATATATACGTGTTTAATATACCAACGTTTGAAACATTGAGCAGGTGCATTATCACAATGTATGTGTGTGAGTGAATGTGTCACGCGCGCTCACGTTAGTACACGCCGTAGGTATATTTAATTTTGTATATAATACATTATATGATGTAGGTATATACGAAATTGATTCTCGATGATTCAAAATTCAAAGGGTATGAAAAAACGGAAACTGTTGAGTTTCCGGTTTATACTGTAACCCTAAAAAAACACCCTATTTTACCAGTTTATTATGTTTAAAAAAGCATTTGATGAATCATGTGTATTAACACAATATAATTCATTGTAAAATATTAAAGAATACGTATACGCTTTACTTCAATATGGTATTATCCATCATTTTAAAAACACGACATCCTTACTATTTACGATAGATTGTCATTTTAATTACGGAACTCGTCATATTAACCAACCATGTACCAATATAAATCTTTAAAAGATAACAAACATCACTGAGACTGTAAATGCTTTTGCGTGTTTTTTCACTACGTTATGTCATTAAATAAGAATATATAATCGATCAAAAGATCAAAATTTGTTTTCCGTTATTTATGAATCAAATACAAATATAATATTATTTTGCATATTTTTGCATATTAATTAACAAGTTATTTAGGACACATAAATGTATATTTTATTAATTATTTATGTGGTTGCTATTTTTCTAATCTTAATAAAAATAAATTATTTTTAAAATTTTTTGATTTTTGAAAGATAATAATATTATAAATGTATTAGTAATTCTTTATTTTAATTGTAATTGGTGACCCATGTGACTAAAATGGCCAAGTCTCGTTTTATTTGAGAAAGTTCCCTATTTTAAGTCTTTAAGTCACACTTAGAAAAAATATGTAAAAAAAAGAGTGGGCATATGGGTATTATGCTATATAGTAAAGATGGAAAGTAAGTCACTGTAACGGGTGTTAAATTTGAATGCAATAACAGGTACACGATTCTCAGCCGAATTGATTTTTCAGTCTAGGATAATTAGTAGGATATATTATATTATTAGCTATACTTAAATTGTAATAAATCGTTAAATTTTACCTGATTTTGTAAAATATTTAATTTTATACGCTCATAAAATGTTTTCTATATTTACGCTAAAACTTTTTTTTTTTTACAATTATTTGAATAAAAAGTATGGAGAGTCTTGTGTTGGGTTTTCTTACCTTCTTAGGTATAATTCATAAAAATATTATGAATTTTTAACTTCAAAATTTCTTACAAATTTTCCCGATTTTGACTTATTTTGTAAACATTTGAACTTTAAATGCTTATAAACAAAAATTTTGAAAAAAGATTTTTGATTTTTTTTTTACTACAATAAGAACAACTTAAAATAAACCTTGAATTAGATATTGAAAATTTTTTGGACTGCCAAATTATGTTTATCGGCATTACAAAAAAAAAAAAACTTAGAAAAATCGAAAATTTCAATTGCCAATATAAATAGCTTAGAAAAATTCAAAATATTTTGAAAATTTAATCGTAAATATATAACGCTGATATAAACATATGGTGAAAATTTCAAGTATTTGCAATGATTTTGTCAAAAACTGGTTATGCGTAAAAATTTCTGTTTTTCCGATACTTTTTTAGGATTTTTCTTGACGCTTTTGAAAACTACTGGAAGTTTTTCACTTTTGATTTTTTATATTTGCATAATACCATTGGTGATCGGTGTATCACAAACACCAATGAGAAAACAATGCTGAAAACTGAAGAAACATTTCGTCTCATAATGTGTGTATAGGTCGATGACAAATAGTATAGCCCGCTGGCAATTAAACATTAAAAATAATATTTGTGGCAATTTTTGGTTGTTTCGCGTGCCACTATTACTGCCCTACCAACCGTATCCGAAAAATAAGCGGGTCAGCGAACTGCAGTTACGTAATTAGGGGTTGCAAATGCAGCACATACAACACCAAAAATATTCAAATTTGTAATTTTTAGTAGTTCTACGTACTATTTATTTTTAAAAGATATAGTAATAAATATTTACGTACAATGACTCAATTATTTAAATTTAATTTTCAATAAAACGATAGGATAGTTATTATTATAATTATACTATTATTAATTATTACTATTATTATTATAGTATTATAATATTATTATGATAGTCTTACTACTGTACTTAGGTTAGATTGAGTTTTTTGTTCGTCAATATCTTATTAGGTCAATTTTTTTTTAAATTGGTTACCACTTTAAAATTTAAACACATTTTCATCTGTGGTTTGTGGCCATCGAAGGACAGAAAATTAGAAGATTGATTACCCATTAAAAAGTTTACGGCGTCAAAAATGTGGTCCAAATACTGCAAATAACTCAACTGTATACTACCAAATTTTTAGCTTCACTTTATTCATTCAGAACATTTCTTTACATAAATTCTGGCCAACTTATGTACTTATGACTTATCCACCTAATTTTTCCACAAATTAAAATAGTTACACCACCAATGTCGAATTATACCCGTAAAACTCGATTCGAATACATTGCAGCAGATATCATATTTTATATTTATTAATTTTTTTCTAACCGAAATCAGAAAATGCAGCTATAGTCATAATTTTACTAAAACATTGAAGACAAACGCGGGTCTATATTTCTAAATATATCAGTGCGAGTAATTTATTTTTTACTATTAATAATACAGTAGATTTGAACTTGAACTACTAAGTTTTGACAAAATCATCGCAATATATAATACTGAATCATACTTGATATTATAATATTGCTATTAACTTATAATGTATTAGTCAATATACCAACATATAAGTACAAATATCACCATATTCTGATAGTGTATGTAGCCTATATAGGTTCATAGTATATAAATACTTAAAAATAAAGCATCATAATTGTCATTGTATCTACCTACTAAAAAAATAATAAACATAACGGACTACAGCTAATAATTATAATATTTTTAAATTACTCTAATAACACTTAATACTTAAGGTGAACCTTAAAATTAGTTTAAATATTTTTATTATTTGTATATTATTCATTATACATGATAGAAAATTATATTTCAAATAATAGTAATGATTTCTTCATATTTTGAACTTTGTGCATTAAAAAAAAAAAATTCTATGATATTACTGCGTTTATTTTCAATAAATTATTGGTTTTGAAAAAAAATATTTATCATACATAAATCAAAAAAAAATTTAAAGTAGAAAATTTTAAATGTCTTTAAATAACACAAATCATATTATCATACCTAGAAAATATTATTATAAGTAAAAAACATTTTTTAATCAAAACAAAAAATAAAATAAATATTGTCAAAATACTGGTTTTGCGTAAAAACTCCCGGTTATATTTGTTCACGATTGTTAATGTAGCACATATTCTTATTATACTTTTGGGTATAGATTGTATATTCTCTAATAAAATTTGAAAAAAAACTTTTTAATCATTATATATATAATGACTAAAAAGTAATACATTTCGTCAAATTAATGTAATAATATGATAGGTCATAGGTATAGCAATTAATTAGCAATTGTGCAGACGACGTTGTGTATAAATACATTATTCCATCGATTATTCATTGAGTGATTACAATTATAAAGCATTAATCATATCATAACTTGAATAAATGTATGTTATATATATCTAAGGAACGATATATACCTAGTCGTGCCATAAGTTCTGTCCCTATTTATCAGTTGTTCCATTAATATTTTACGATAACACTAATGACTTTGTTTATGAATATAATTTTCAACAATTGTAATATCTACTATTTTTGGTTAGTACGATAGTTCACGTCAAGTATTAAACATGGAATGGGGTATTAAAGAAAATCGTGTTGCTGTTATTGCGTTATTTAAGTGTAATAAAACACCATTAGAGATTTTCAACTTGTTGAAACTGTTGAAAATAACGAAAAAATTTGTTTATCGGACCATAAAACGGTTCAACGAGTTCAACACTATAGATGACAAGCCAAGAAGTGGACGTCCACGTGAAATAAGAACAAATGCAGCAGTCAAAGCTGTCGCACAGAGGATTCGTAGAAATCCACTTCGCAAGCAAAAAATCATGGCTAGAGAAATGAAAATTCCACCAAGAACCATGTCACGAATAATTAAAGAAGACCTTGGTCTTGGTGCTTATCGAAGAAGCACCGGTCAGCGGTTGACCGACGCTTTACGTCAAATTAGAACGACAAGAGCGAAGAAGTTACTTAAGCGGTACGCAAAAAATGGCCACAGACAGATACTGTTTACAGATGAAAAAATTTTTACTGTAGAAGAAAAATTTAACCGTCAAAATGATAGAGTTTATGCTCACAACTCTCGGGAAGCTGCTGAAAATATTCAAAGAGTAGAAAGAGGACATCATCCAGCCTCAGTGATGGTTTGGTGGGGAGTGTCATATGAGGGTGTTACTCAACTGCATTTCTGTGAGCAGGGAGTCAAAACACGTGCGGTTAACTACCAAAACGATATTTTAGAAAAGGTAGTGAAGCCTTTAAGTGATACTTTGTTTGTAGGAAAGAACTGGACCTTTCAGCAGGATTCAGCGCCTGCACATAAAGCAAAAACCACACAACGCTGGTTAGAGGTCAATTTACCTGAATTTATCGCCGCTCAAGATTGGCCCTCGGGAAGTCCAGACCTCAATCCTTTGGACTACAGACTGTGGAATATTTTAGAGGAGAAGGCCTGCTCTAAGCCCCATCGAAATATCGAATCATTAAAAGCCGATTTGGTAAAATCAGCTGCCTCAATACCGTTAGAAGTGGTGCGTGCTGTCATAGACGAGTGGCCAGATCGTTTGAAGAAGTGTATAAATGCAAATGGTGGACATTTTGAATAGTATTTATTTTTTTTTAGTTAGTAAGTTAATAAAGAATAAATAACATCAGTTTTTTTATATTTGTTTTATTTTATTTATTAAGTATACACCTTTGTATAAGGGACAGAACTTATGGCACGACTAGGTATATATATGTATCTACAACTGTTGAGCTTTTCAACACACGTAGGTTGAAAATCCCCTTTAACTTTACACGCAGCACGCAGCTTGCTAGCACCAAATACTGAAATACGTCGCTTGTCGGTCAGTACATACGTCATTACAGCAATTTATTTTAAAACTCATCATTATATATTTCGGTTAAATCTTATATATTTTGGCAACTCCGTCGCAAATCAACAATCAACGAAAAAATATATAGTTATACAGAGATATTTTCTTTAGCATCGCCGCTGCAGTGATGTGTTTTAAAATAATATTATAACTTATAAGTATAACAGAACGATATAGGTAGTACGAAAATAAATCTACATAATATATAAACTCAAAATATGACTGATTACATAAAATATGTAAACAAAATTCTGTTTTTGTGCGTGTCTGAAGCTTTTTATTATTTTATAAAACATCCCGCAGTGATGGTCAAATGATTTTATCATAGAGTGAGGGATGTGGCTGATATTTAACATGCACTATTAATTGATCATTAAAAATACAATTTATGGTTATACCTAATATCAATTTTTTATACGTTTTTAACGTTTTATACGTTTTTTTATACAAACTTTATTTGTAAACGTATTAATAACAACATTTTTATGAAATTATTAAATCTATTTTCTTATTTTTTTTTTACTAATTCGCTCAGTACTTCGTTTGTGATTATATACTCATGTGTATAACCCTGAGATGAGCAGCCATAATGGCCAATCTATTGAGACGACTTTAGAATAATATAATTACACAATTTACCTTCACTCGTCAGGTGAACATTAACGACGATCATCAAGCGGAGTAATTTCCGTTTATATTGTATAGACAGCTAAATATTATTAATAAATAATAATAATAGCCTAGTTCCTATATAGTCGTGAGTCTAGATAATATTACACTAGGATACCAGTGTATAAGAATATTATAAATTATAATCATATATATATATAAACATATTTTGTAAAAATTTCTTGTGGTAAATTATTTATATTATAAAAAAAAAAATTTAGAACAAAATGCATAGATATATAAATTGTTATAAATATTGAAAATAGGTCATGAGGGGGGATAAATCCTTCCATCACACTCGTTTAACCTCTACTGAAAGCAAAAATGTATTATTCAATTATATCTTACTACAATTTGTGCTTAGTTAAAGTACACATAAAACATATAATATATACTATTACATACACTCAACACATTCACCTCCCAACAGTGTAGTATTCAGCATTTTCCTGGCAAACCTTGCCGCTAATGAACACATACGTACTATCTACGTATAAATGTCATAACGTTCCGAGCATGACTATTTGGCGATCGAGCACGCGTCTTATTATATTACCGGCTCGTCCCAATGCATAATTTGTATAATATGCCAATATCGCATATGATAATAATAATAATAAATGGGACGTGGATTTAAATGTTCTAAAAGCAAGTAAAATGCCTTTAAAATGTATTTTTGATATATTAATGTAAAATTATAATGTTAATTATAAATGATTTTACAAAAATCAATTTGAATATTTTATAAATTTACATAATTTTGTTTTATCGTGATTGATGATAGTCGTAAATAAACGACCTACCTATAAATAATACATACATATTCATAATTCATGTACATATTATGTCTGTCTGCGCGTGACGAAAATGTCGTTTGTCAGACCGTTGTGCAGCCGCCTGGTCTACCGCCTTGTTTGGTACATAAGTAAAAACTAAAAACATACATAAAAAAATAATTGAGAGAAATGAAAAACACCTATTTTATTTTTATTTTTAGAGGTGTATACTGTATAGTTTACGTTAAAGTTATCAAATTGTATCCATTCTTTTGAAATAGTATATAAAAAAGGGACTCAAAATAAAAGCTTCATTTTTAAGTTCTTTGATGTAGAAACAATTGTTGTTCTTGGATAGCAGAGTTTTGTGGCATTTTGCAAAAAATTTAATTACATTTAGTTCTGCTCTAAATAAATGAATAATAATGCGGCCTAATTACTAAGATCCAGTTGTACACACTTCGTTATGACGGTACTGCACTACTCCGTGGGAAGGACATAAAAACATAGAACTTGTGCACTGTCGTTGGTTATACTATTAATGATTTAATTAATTATATAATTTATAAATAATATCCAACCCAAATAATTTTGTATAGCGATATACATTTTTTATTTACCGGTGTATATCACAAATTCACAACCATAAAATTACATTACAAATTTGATAGCCCTATTTTAAAACTGAATTAGTGACCTGTCTTAGAGCTCAGTGATACACAGAGTTAATTTTCCGATCAAGTATTATTACGCATATATAGTATCTATAGTGCTTAATGCTTACTACTATTAGTACCATTATAGTAATACCAAGCGGACTAAAGTCTAAACGACAAAATTGCATTTAGGTAAATATGTGCACCAAATTCCAACAAACATATTTTATTTGCCGACAGTCTGCTCCTTCGCACCCATTATGTTCACAGCCATTACTGAAAAAAACGATATTCAAACTCCCGAATCTCAAGTGATTAAAAAATAAAATAATAGTGAATAATAACATACAATACATATAATATTTCCTGTGAAAATCGTTGGTCGTCCAGAATAAAGATTAGATCACAGCCTAAATGTATTATAATAAGCTATATACCTTGAACGGGAACAAACCTCGAGTACACGCATTGCTATACACAATAATAATATTATAATACGTGCATTATAATATCATATTGTATAATATTGTACTATACACACACCCGTATATATTATTATACACTATACCGGCTTACCAGACGTACAGCTTGAGCATTACTACGGTGGAGTACACCGCACATATTGCTACACACGCGCGCGCGCGCGGTATAAGTGTGTATATTATAATAGTGCATTATAATGTATTATACAGTTGCCACTAAATCGAATAATGACAAATAACAACGTGTATAATATATGTATATAATATAATGTTATCGTTAAGAACACGTCGTCGTCGTACTCGACGACTCTTTATTCCACATGATAAATAGCTCTATTATTATATAACGCGATGCCATACCGGTGAGATGGCCAGGTGCTGTGAGGTGTGTGTGGCGGCGATGCTGGTGCACTGTCTTACGATGAGATCTACAAGTGTTAACTGAGAATTGTATAATATAATAATAATAATAATAATAATATTGTTATATCTATTCACGGGCAACCCTTCCGAGCGCTGTGTAGTACGCGTTTCGTAGTGCCGCCTCGGCGGGACGACGGTACGAGTGGCCCGCATTGTCGCGTTTAAAAAGAAATAAACAACTCGGCACAGCATGGACTGGCTGGCTGGATACAGCCATCATTGTAATATCGTCGTTTGGGTTTTTTTTTTTTTTATATATACTATTATTATTTCATACAATCGCTTCGTTGTCGTAAACGGTAGATGCCTACCTACTAAATAGTAAATATACATACCTACAAAATACTACCACTATAATATTATGCACAAATAACAACAGTCTGTACTTGTCACTGTCGAGTGTCAGCGTATTAAATTATCATTTATCATTTTTTTTATAAAATAACGTGCAATCGTTCTCTTACCCGCACAACAGAAATGGCAATACTAAACCCATGTTTGACGTCACCGCCACATGCAGTGTTAATACATTCCTATAATATTTCAGTGTAAAGCCTAATATTGAAAATACATATTTTTTTATTCCATAAATTAAAAAATAAAACAATGAGGTGTTAGAGCAATAAGGTTAGAGAACTGCAATTATTATTCATTAACTACTAAGCCAACACTAAATATTAATGTACATATTAAACTCTACCAATGTTATATATATTATATGTGTATATGTGTGTTTAATGTGTATTGTGTATATATATATGGCTTTGCAAGATAAATTGAATAAAATTTCCTAGTTTATAGATTATAAAGTTCAAATGTTCAAAAGTTCATTTTGTGTACAAATGTGTATAAAATAAACGTTCGAAAACTTTTGAAAATAGTCAAACAAACTCGTTTACACATTATTCTGTTTTTATAATAAATTATTTTCTAAAATTTAAAAACATTGTAAAACGTGTTTTATACACTAGCACCAGATATTTTGCCCTATTATACTTATTATACAAGATATTCAAACAGTAAAAGTTCTAATTTCATAATATTGAATTTTGGAGTGTAATACATTTCAAAAATGGTCCAAAACATTTATATACACAAACACATGACAGGTGAAAAAAAACTACAGCAACTGTCTAATATTTTTATCATAGCGTTTACTTTAGCACTACACACACATTATACTTTTTCCTAGTACCTATATTCATACTGATAAAAATGTATATTCAAAATATTGGGTTTTTTGTTCTTTGATGTATTATACATCATGTATACACAAGTTTTCACTTTTATAAGCTGTTGGAACAAAAATGTAAAAATATCAGTATTTTTTTCGATATTGGAAATTATAAGTAGCGCTAGACTGTTAAAGTAAAACGCTTTGTGAAAAATATTGAAAAATTGGTTGAGTTAGTTTTTTATCTATGATGACGTATAGTGTTCACTGTTCAAATAAGTTTGTTGGGCCATTTTCAAAAAATTTTGAATGTTTATTTTAAATTTAAACACACTCATATATTTAATGAACTTTTTAACTTTTCACTTAATAACTTGGACAATTTATTTTATAATGATTGTCCAACAACGTCTTATAAATCTATATAAATATACAACATATACAATAAATGTTGAAAGAGTTTTGATTATTTTACCTTAATAATATTATTAATATTTATTTGGTTTTATACTACATATTGTAGTGCTGGTTGAAAACAAACTTTTAGATTGATTAACTTTTG
Organism: Rhopalosiphum maidis; assembly: GCF_003676215.2. Lineage (NCBI taxonomy): Eukaryota > Metazoa > Arthropoda > Insecta > Hemiptera > Aphididae > Rhopalosiphum > Rhopalosiphum maidis. Next base: position 56,702,720 of record NC_040879.1, read on the forward strand.
ATTTGTTTCAAACAAATTCTAACAAATTTCTAACAACCAACGTTGTATAAGTTATAAAGTGTTTTTGCATATTAAGTGCTAGTTGATAGCTGGAATTACACACTCTGAAGTTGAATAACTTTTAAAATAGCTTCCAACAAATTCCTACAATATCCAACAAGTTTAAGAATAGTTTTTTTTTAAATGGTTTTAGATTCACTTATTAATTTTTTAATTCTTTACGTCGAAGGCGTTGCCTAGATGAATTTAAATTCAAGACGATATTGGCGCATTATTTGATTTCTCGCTCTGTACTTCATGCCATATAGCATATTTTCCTTCAGCAGAATCAATTTTGTGATGTTTGCACAAATTCTAAATTAAAAAAATTATGTTTAGATTTTTGGTGATATATTTTAAATAATTGATAGCACTACATTATATACCAACACTTACATATATTTTACTAGCGACACATTTTTACCATACTTGTTTAAACTAATTACAGTATTGTATGAGTAAATAAGTTTCAAAAAATGAAAAAATGAATATATGACATATTATTAGTATTCATATAAACTTTAGTCAAACTATACGTATATAATATGTATAAAGAATTTCCCAAAATATGTATTAAAAACATAATATTAGATGCGTCCATACAAGTCTCGTATAAACGATACAGCGAAACCTCTCCTATAACGAATACCTACCAATGTCGGATGATTTCATGAGGACAGAGATATTTTCATTACTTTTCAATGTAAAAACCTCGGATAGCGGCCACTTATTTAAAAAAAATCAGGAATAACGGGAATTTTCACACAAAACCCGTATTTTTGACATACACGATTTTCTTCTTTTTTTTAGTATAACTCAAAAATAAATAACCGTATATACTTAAAATTTTCACAAAATATTTATGTTAGCATTTTTAGTTTATGCAATTTTTCTAAATATTTTCTTTTTGAGCTATTTATAGACATCTGAAATTTCCAATCTCTTTTCTTTAAATGTTGATCACAGTTTTTGGCTCAAGATGCTTTGTAATTGAATATAATATTTCTTATACGTTGTTCATTTAACAAAATTTCATTAAAAAAAATGAATTTAAATTGAACACATCCATTACAACAGTCCAATCAACACTTGCACACCTTTTTTATCTTTTAATTTCTTTAAAAGAAACTGCAGGGTGTTGTATTAATAAATTATTATACTTTAAATGTTAACAGTAATAATATTCGTTTATATTTTATTTTACTTATTTATCAGTAGTTAAAACACTATATAATAAAATTTAACATAACGATGCATATTTTGCCCTTTAAAACATTTACTTCCTCTGGATAGCGAACAAAATTTCGGTGACCAAGCTATTCAGAGGTTTTACTGAACCTTTACGATTTTAGAAATTTTGCCCAAATTAAAACCGTTGGTGTATTTTGTACCGGTGTTTTAATTTTAACGAACGGGTGCTAGAAGGTTCCAGTAGATCATATTGTATATTAACAGTACTCGATGAAGTTTTCAAAACCTGGCGTATATATTGTAACTAAGGATATCATATAAACTTCGCCGTACGCGTGTCAGTCGCTTTTTTCACGCATACATTATTATAAATTATAATATATGATTGAACGCACGCGTCGTATTTAGACGCGCGCGTGTGTACAGACACGCCGCTGCAGCCCCGTGCGATCACCCCACGGGAACGGTCTATAGCTTGGATCACATCAGCTGCCACTGCTATATACAATACGCACGCACACGTCCAAGCCGAGGCTCGGATTGGTGGGTAGTATACGCATTTTAGCTTAATATAATAACATGTTGTATAATAGTACCGGACTTTGAATATATTATTTATTATTCCGAATTAAAACGAAATCTGTATACCACTAACGACAATATGGCATTGATAATATTATATAACATGCAGTGGTACATTTACGAGAGATCTACGGTTCTCGTTAACTATATTCAAATTATTAAACAATACAAATTATCGATTAACGATTATTTTATTTTTACGATGCATATTTCGCCGGTGCTCCTCTTCCATAATTAAGTATGTATCTAATTATGCAATAATAGGTTGTCGAATCGAATTTGCGAATAACTTCATGTACGTATTGCAAACTCGTAGATACAATTGTACTGGAATTAATTCGTAACACATCAATTATAATATCGTTTTAATTTTCAAAATTATTTTTCTGCTTACATAACACGGCCTCTTTAAACCGATATTTACCGATCCGATTGACATTTATATAAAGTGCATGTTTCGTACATAAGTACTGTCGTATATCCGTATTGGTGTAAACGGATATACTATACGGACGGTCATCGACAAATATTTAATAATAGGCATGTAATAGATGGGAAACAAAATAAGTAATTAACATTGGCCAGGCCGATGAAACGAATGTGTCGAGACCACAAAATTGTTATTGTTATAAAACTATGCCACCGCCGTTAAAACGAAAAGGGTGCGCCCCTCACTAACCGTTATGTCTTGTGTGGGTAGAAAGTGTGTTTCCATCGGTCGTACGTATGTTAGCGACGATCCAGGCATTTGATTTTGTGTTAATATTTATTAAAAGTGTTTCCGCGTCCCGCCAATATATTTTGTTTAACTGCCCTTTTGTAATCGTTGCTGAATTTGCTTTGATTACGCTGATCTGATCTAATTTGTAGTCGTCGAAATTTGAAAGCTTAAACATAAATGCAAAACGATCACCACTCGATTAAAGTCAACTAAAACCTTACTGGTGAATTAACTATTCATGGTCTTTTATTTAAAGAGGGTGTAGTGAAGGGTTCAATGGTTTAGTGCGTATTATGGTATACGTATCATCATCTTCAATATAAAATTAAATTGAAACCAGTTAATTATGATATTTTGATTTTAGGCGGGTTTAGTATTACGGCAGTATACCTACCACCTATACTATATTAATTTATTTATTGAATTTTGTCGTGAATTCACTCAAAAGCAAATTACAGTTGATAGTTGCGGTACATCCGAATTGCATGCCACTCCATTAAAAAGTCTGTCCAAATTACATGCCCCGTATAATTTTACTAAATAAAATAATTTAACTTACTTTTCCACTGAAAGAATGGGCTTTTGTTATATTAAAATAAATTATATAAATATTGAAAAAGTTGACAACGCCATATATGCCAACTTTTCTACACATAAAATTCTATTCATTTCATTATTTTGAAATGGCGTCATCCCTGAACTTATACATTTTTCTTTTTCGAATATTTCTCGACGTCAATTATTTAAATTTTTACATACATTTTAATAACTGTGTACTTGCTTTAAAACATCGACTAATTGAAATATACTAGGACTTATTGAATAAAGTATGCTATTCAATATGAAATGGAACGATTCGCAAACATTAGTAGTGCGCATTGTAGAATTATATAATTCAACCCAAATATAGATGGCAGAATAAACTGTTAGCCATCACATAAGTTTCTAAGAAATAGTTACAAAATGTATGTACTCATATGTATCTCTGGGTTGAATTGCCACGAATTACCAAATTAGAAAATTCAACAAAAAAAAGTTTAAGTTATGCACACAAATGCATTGTAAATAAACTTGTGGGTACACAGCATGTAATTCAGACAAACCCTTTAAAAATTAAACATGCAATTTGGACTTTTTTTTTTTCATTTTGCATTCAGATACAGCCAATAGTTGTACAGATACCTCCAAATATGGAGTGTGGTAGTATAAACTTCTATTTTTTAAACGAGAACCATCTATTTTTTACATTTAATTATTAAGAATATAATGTTTTTGAAAATTTTCGTAATAACGATTACCAATGTAAATTAAAATTTGAACGAGTAGTTTCTGAGTTATCGATATTATGATTATACTAAGAATAATAGTTCTTAAGAATAATTTTACAAAAATATAAAATAGATGTAATATTTAATCAAGTACTTATTTACTATACTCAACAATTTAATAACATTAAACTGCGACGTTTTTACTATTATTTTTATTTTGGTTAGAAAAATAGACAATATAGTTTTAGATATTAGCGTTTAACTATTATAGGAAATTTAAATATAATTTCCAACGTATTACATACTAAATATTGTACACTTTATATCTTTTAAATTTATTTACGTGTAAAGTATAAAAAGCTCTATTACGTTAATTTTTTTTTTTTTATAAAATATGAGCTAAAAATTTCAGACTAAACCTTTTAAACTTAGATATATTCAAGTTATCTCATACCATAAAAATTAAAATATAATTTTTCAAATTACCTAAGTATAAAATATTTAAAAATTTTAACAAACCAATAACATGATAATAATTTATTACATAAATCATACAGACTTGTTCAAAGAGATTACACAATAATACCAAATTAAATGCATTTGGCATCTTAATCAGTACTTAAAAAATAATAGTTAAATACTCGTATATACTTCAACATTCAAAATTGTTATTAACATAAAGACTTTTTTTATTATTTATTTATTATTATTATTATTATTATTATTGTTATTTATTATCAATTAAAACACTTTTCAAATTATTTTTCTCAATTAAGAGTTAATATTTTGATTACCTACCAGTAATACTTATACGATAACCTTATAGCCTATTATGTCAGTGGCAGTCGATATTCGGTAGATTAAATATACACAATAAACACAAAATAAATATTAGGCACATTAAATATATTAAAAAACATGACTACTTATAAAATTACATAAATATTTTTTCATAAAAAATTTTTCATTGTTTAATTCAATTAATACAGTGCAAAGTAAACTATTTTTATTGTTTGTATTGGTACCTCTACCATGTTTTTGATTTTAACCTTACTAAATGCTACAAAACGTAACTTTCCTATAAATTATTTACACGTAAATTCCCTCTTAAAGAAAGTATAATATACTTATATCATATAGGTATTTATCTATATACTTGTGTATTTATAAATAATAAGAATCAAACGAAACGAATCAATCGTATTATGGCAACGTGCCAACGACTACACAATGATCGTTGTTATTCGGCATTTTTTTTTTTTTTTTATGAAATTTTTAAATAAAAGATTAATTGTACACATTATAAATACAACAATACAATATCTCTTAAATTTATACCTACCTTCTTTAAGCATAGCTTGTGATGAATCAATAATATACGGATTGCCTATGATAACAGGATAAACACGTTTAGTAATTATATACAAATTATACAAGATAATTGAAATAAAATTTAGATTAGAACAAGATATAGTAATTAATATAAAGCAATAATATTGTACAATATTTAATAATATAAATGATATACATTTTATTCAATATTTTCTATAGACCAATTTTTAATAATATTTTTTGCATATTACATCTATATATCTCGTACAACATAATATAATAGTATTATGCGAATGGACGATGGCTGCAGTTTACGCGGACATTCAAAAAAAAATCTGTCCGGTAAAATGTAAATTCAGTCTGTCAAGCAAACTCTTCGCGATATGATCGTACTACGCAATCAAATCTGCAGTACATTATATGACGTGTGTACTGTGTATGGAAAAAAAACACGTCGTATTATAATAATATAATACGCGCGCGATGTATAGGTATACGCGAATCGTAGCTATACAACTATTAACCACCCTAACGTAATGCATACAACAGTCGGTCGAGGGCTGAGATTTGTGTCGCGGGGCAGTTCGTATACAATAATAACCGTCAAAATCAACCCTCCCGTTCGTCCAACGACCGGCCATCCCGCCCCGTGCAGCCAACCACCTACCCGCCATCGGACCGCGCTATAAGTCGCGCAGACATCGCATGACACACATAATATACCCGTCGCACAGCATTGTGTGTGTACGCGCATTTTAATAACACTGCAGCGAGCACTGTGCGTATAATATAATAATAGCGACATAGTGTAAAATGCATTATACAGTCGTGGGGACGATTGGGAGCGCGAAAAAAAAAGCGAAAGCGCTGCGCGGACGGGGCGGCGGCGGCGGCGGCGTCGAAGAGGAGATTTCTGTTCGCACGCCGCCGCAGCGATTCTTATCTACTCGCCACCCACCCGCGGCATGACGCGCGCGCGGTTCCGCCGTATACACACTGCTGTATATTATAATACACAGAGCGGCAGCTGCAACGGCTGTGGCACGCGCCCCCCTCGACCCACCCCCGTCAGTTAACATGACCCGCCGACAACAAAGGTATCTCCGCGCGCGCTCACACACACACACACACACACACATAGCATTATAATATTATATATACATATATATATGTATACACGACGTGTGCGCTCGCGTTGTTTATTGTTATTGTCGTACCTACGACTACGTCACTGCTGCACAACAACCACCGCCGCCGATGAGTGTATACACTGGGCGCGTCAGTGGACACCGGGGTCCTGCCCCCTGCATAGGTCGGCGGCCGCGGCGATTGGTCGACGGTCGCGGCGGCGGTGGAGGTGTACCGCGCGCCACCGATAAACGGCGTACACGGACTTCGGCAGACCACCACCACCACCACCACCACCACCACCACCGCCGCCGCCGCCGCCTTTACCACTATAAACCGCGGCGCAACACCAACAGCAATCGTCGCCGGTCGGCAGTCACGCACCGCAACAGGAGCGGCGCGCATCGACGAGACAGACTACACGCGGCGCGCCACTGCTGCAGTCGTCGGGGTATCATCCCGAGACGTCCGAGTGCATCACATCACAAGCGATCGTATTAAATATTATTACCGATTACCATCAACGACGGCGCTCGTCATACGCGCATCATCAACGGTACGATATGACCGATTACGCTCAGGCTTCGGCGGCCGACCCGTCGTGGACGTGGTGGATGACCACGGCCGCGGCGGCCGTCCGCTTGCGCAACCTCCAGCACCATCACGGCGACGGGAGCGGCAGCTGCAGCGACGTGGACGACGATTACGCCGGGCCCGGCGGCAAGCGGCAGCGGGTCGGCGACGTCAAGGACGGTTGTTGGCGTTTTGACCGAAACGACCGCGGCGGACTGCTACTGCGACATCGGCTCGAGCCCGACGACACGGCGTCCGCGGGCCCGTTGGACTTGTCCGTGAAAGCCACTCTGACGACGACGGCGGCGGCGGCGGCGGCGGCGACAGCGACCGCGCGCGTGGTGGGCAAGCGGACTGGATCCGACGGGTACCCGGCGGCCACGACACCGGAGAAACGGCCGACCGCAGCGGCGACGGCCAACCGCGGTAAATCGTCGAAAAAGACGGCCGCTGGCGGCACGGCGGCATCGACGACCGCGGTAAAAGCGGCCACGCGCAAACTGCTGCCGCAGCTCATGCTCGACCGTCACGTGGACAGGTCGTCGCCGGTGTCCGGTACGATCATCGTGCCGGCAGCTCCCGAAGAACCGACGACGGCCGCCGGCCGAAAACGGCTGGCCTCGTCCTCGCCGTCCTTGTCGTCCTCGTCGTCGTTGTCGTCGCCTCCGTACTCGACGGCCGCCGACTGCGGTGGACAGGACGGTGACCCGCGCGACGACGAATACGACGGTGGCGACATCGACCCCGAATTCAACGTAGTCGTGGCCACCGACGAGGCTCGTCGCCAGATCGAGAGCATTCCAAACGCGCTGGGCCCGTACCGGTGCCGGCTGTGCGGCGTCCGGTACGTCGATGCCTTCGCGCTGGCGCGTCACCGGTGCCGGTGCATCGTGCACGTCCGGTACACGTGTCCCGAATGCGACAAGGTGTTTCAGTGTCCGGCCAACTTGGCGTCGCACCGCCGGTGGCACGGCACCGGAACATCGGTGAAAACGACTGGCGCCGGCAAGAACGGCAAGACCGGCGATAACATCGGCGCCAAACCCGTCAATGTCATCGCTTCCAATATCGTCAGCGACGTTGCCGCCATCGACGTCAACGACAGTGACGGTGGTGGCAGCATGATGACGGTGCCTGCAGTGACGTCCGCCTCGGGATTCAAAAAGAACATTTTGCAGCGGGCCGTGCAGGCGGCCGCGACTGCTGCAGCCGCCGGCAACGACAACAACAACAACGACGGCGACGACAACGACAAGAAGCAGTGCAACAACGACCGTGGTGACATCGCCAAATAAGCAACTGCTACGTCACCGTTATGGGTATATGACATTTATTTAAAAGTGTATAACAATTTGGTAGGTATATAATGTTATTAATCTTTTTTTACACACATTGGTATAATTTTAGTGTTGATATAATTACACATAATAACTTTTAAACATCATAGACCGCCGTCATCCACACGTGCTCTAACTTGATCAGTCTACGTCGTCGTGTTAGAGGTTATATTATAAACCGGTCACATTTTTAATCGAAAATGGTTTTAAACGATTTAAATAAGCAATTTCTATTAGATGATTTGAATGTAATATAACTCTGTTTAGACACAAAATGTCTAGAAATATTTCAAAAAAAAAAAAAAAATACATCGAGTAGTCATAGCACAATTCTAGTCAAAAAACCTAAAATTTCTAGTCATAATAGTTAATAGTCATAGATAATTAAGTATATATATATATATATATAATGCATGAGATGTGTATGAAAATAATTCTAGTCAGAAACAATAATATTTCTAGTCATAAATAATTAAGTACCTATATGTATGCGATGTGTATGAAAATAATTCTAGTCATACACGCGTACTCATATATAATATAATATTTAATAAACGATATAATAATAAGAAAACTAATATTAATGGTAAAATTAATAACATTGGATATTACAGTCTAATACTTCGTTAGTAGCTTAGTGTAATATTAACAGTCTAGTCCAACTTGTATATTATTGTCTAGTCCGTTGTAATTTTTCTCAAAAATAAACTTAATTCTAGTCTTTTTTAGTTGCTTACCTCTCTTAAATTAAACGTATCCATGCAATCAAATAATCATCTCCTATAAACCTCCCTCCATCTATTTCTCTGAACAATCCGTTTTCTACTTTAATCATATTTTTAAGTGTTTTTTCTATTCATAATAAACTTAAACTTAAATTTCCTCGTGGAAAATAAGTCAACGCATATCACCCGGCGGTGGCGGGCATTCAAGTCGCCACAGCCGCTGCAGTATTCTAATAAAAAAAGTGCATAATTCGAATCCGTTACCACCGAGTCGTATGCAACAGACACCGGGACATAATGAGTCAGTATTTATATTATATATTAAGTATACCAACAACAATAATATTGTGTGGGTTGTATTGAATTGTTAAATTATTGTTATAGGTTTATATAGTTAACTGTTATTTATATTTTATAATTTATATATATAGGTAAGTGTGATAGCTGTCAGTGATTGTCAATATACGAGTTTAGGTGTATACAGTTTCGTATCGACTAAATTACGCCACTGACACACTTCATATTTATTATAATAATGTGTATAAGAAGTATACATAACAAATTGTATTCATTAATTGTATATTGTTAAAAAAAAACGCCGTCGTACGGCACGAGTACGTTCTAGTCATTTTCCCCAGATATTATATATTCAGACCAATACCTATATAAAATATAGGTACGTCTTATAACATTTTCCTCCCAAATAAATTTATACTATATTATAAGATTTTATGTTTTGTATATATTATCGTATTTTAAGTAATAGATAGAAATAATCATCTAATAGAAATAAATATCCATGTCCAATCGAATAATTGTAGTCCATGTATAGTTTAGTCAAGTTGAAATAAACTCTAGTCAATAATAGTCAGTGGAAATGTAGTTGAAATTCAATCTAGTCAAGAACATAAAGTATCTAGTCGAATAGTATGATCTAGTTAAGCATAGTCAATAAATAGTATATCTATATACTATATATTATAATATAGTACAGTCGAAATAAAATCTAGTCAAGCATTGAGGGTTATACAGGCGATATAATATACTTATTTACTATGTATAAGTACATCGGTTAGTCAAATAAACAGTATAATTATATATAAATCCAGCCGGAACATAATCTAGTCAATTATAAATAAAATCTAGTCAACCATCATTTTGGGTTATATACAGGGGATATAATATATTTATGCACTGTGTATAAGTACATTAAATAGTCCAATAAAGAGTATATAATTATATATAAATTCAGTTGAAACATAATCTAGTCAAGTCAGAATCTAGCTTAGTCTAAATAAAATCTAGTCGAAAGGATTTTACAATACAAATCATGCTATATGATATCGTACATGATTTGGAAATATTAACCTCTACTTATTACCCCAAGCAACATTTTTCACAAAAATTAATTAATTATTAGGGGGTATATATTTTTAATTTTATAGTTAACAAATCTGAGTGGGTATTTTAAAATAACTATTATTTACTCCTGTGGTAAATAAAAAAAGTACCTACGCGACGGTCGTGAATGATAAATATGTGTATAAAAAAAAAAAATAAAAAAAAAAGTTTTAATAACCAATAATAATACCAATGTGTGTACTTAAAATATATTTATAAAAGTCTACGATAATATCCTAATAACCAATATATACACGTACGAATACCGAATATATTATAATAATTGCTATATCGTGTAAGAAATATGTCTATTACAATAACATTTATTGATTACTATTTATTGTAATATTTTGTATATTTTATTATTATAAAAATGTTAATATTATAATTAAATTTGTATTATTTGATTTTATAAATATATATATATATATATGTGTGTGTGTGAGTGTATGCGTGTAACAGAATTTGTATACCGACTACTCAAACACAAAAGTGTATGAATTATAATAGATATTATATCATATATTTCAATATCTGTATCATGCTACATCATAATATTATATTGTAGCATTTATTAATTAATTTTTATCCAATTTTAATGTCAATACTTAGCTGTATAATATATTTAATTTCATCATCCTATATTATTTCTATTTTTCATTATAACATAAAGAACAAATTTATTTTACATACATTACGAAACCGAAGTTTAAAATTTTTTATTGATTATATACTTATTTATATACTTATATTAACTATTTTTTTATTATTAATTTATAATTTTATCATAATTCAAATATATACATTTATTTATTTCGTATTATCATTATACTTATGTTTAATAATTTTTTTCATTTTTCATTTAAAACACATTGTTGCAAATTTTGCATCATATATTTATTGTTAATATTTTTGCACAAATTATATCATAGATACGCGTATAAACAAAAATTTTAAAACCATCACTATTATTATTATATTACCTATATTATTATTTTATATATATTTTTTTTTAATTATTATTATTATTATACGCGTATTTATAATTATATTTTATTTGAAATAAATATATATATATATAATATGTATCTCTACGATTTTTAAATTATTCCTCAAAAATAGCATTACATATAAGTACTTTATAATTCACAGAGATAGAGCCAGGGAATGTGTAGGGTAAGCGACGGCATTCTTTAAACAATAAATATTTTTACATAATATGAGTATTTGATACTTTTAAATTTTGAGTGGATGGAGTCATTGTGTATAATATCTGATACACGTAACCTGGCAATTTTTATTTTGTAAATTATACTACTTAATTCAATACATAGTATAATATAGGTAATAATAATAATAATTTTTATGAAGGGGGATTAAAATTACAAGAACTATCTGCACTACTTAAACATAAGGCCGGCTCCGCAATTTTTTTTTTTTTAATTTTCTTGACATTAATCATCTAAACTTTGGAATATATAATTTAAATTTTTTAACATTTGAATATCAGATAGGTAACATTGGTTATAAAGTAAAATCACTAGTTTTAAAATGTACAGAGTACCTATCTACAATAATATATCCGCATATGATAACTCGAAACTCCACCACCACAATATCTAGGTATTTCTAATATAATTGCTAATGGTATATTATCTTCTTATCACATAACCGTCCGCTGAGTGGAAACTGTATAGTTTATACTGCATAAGTATTTATATATAGTTCCGATGCGGTATTTATTATCCGTCAAACAGTATAACCAGGGCAAACTATATTTATCCGAGGTAGATAGGTGAGTATGATTTTACTTTCTGCATATAATCTTTGAGAAAATACTGAAATTTATTAATTTATACACTGACCATGTCTTTATATAAACACGATATAGTGATGTAAAGCGCTTTTATCGTTCTACCTTTTTTAACCTTTTGTAGTCTTTCAACCAATCGGCAATCACTCACAGAATTCACATTTATCCAATTATTTATTATATTATTCAATTGTTATAGGATACAAATTTATAATATAATACCACTTCATATCTAGTAGACGCATATTATATCGTCATTGTATTGCACTTCATAAGCTGCATTCGCCATGGACGTAGAAGCGAAAACAGTTTGATCGGGTGCGTGTAATGTGTATCATAAATATTTAATGTTTTAATGTTTATACTATAGTATAGTGGTGTAAAATGTGCAATGTAACATCCCGACAAAACGAGTCTTTCATATGCGTATATAATGAGACACATTATTATAGAATTATACATAATGAATATATAGTAAAATAGTATACATAACATACACATAGCATTAAACATATGTCTATGCGATTAATGCCTAGTTTGTTAATCGTGTAAATATTTTAAACTCGAATTGTCCACCTATATATAATACTTATCACTTTTAGACATTAGTCAATACATTAGTCATGTGATTACTTTTTCAAAATAATCACTGGAAACTTCTTAATTATTATCGATATTGACGGTAAAATACTTAAATATAGATTATAATAAGTATGCAAAAATAAACTATGAAATTTCAAAATTAATTTAAAAAGGTGAACCATGGACATATGAGTACCGCTTTCTGTATAGTAAGTGTCGAGTGAGTCACTGTGGTGGATGTATTAAATTTGAATTAATTTATGTATCATTGAAAACGAAAAACATTTACAAGCAGTCTAAGTACAACGGTCTATCAGCCTATATATCGGCATATCGCTATAGATACAAGGTACATATCATGTGATATGTCTACTGATATTGGTATTAAAATAATTAATTTTACTATTAGTATAATAGTATAACAGTAGATTGATTTAATTTTCGACTAAAATATTGCTTTTATTTTATTATATAATTACTAATAAGTATTTAATTATTATAATATGTATATATATTATATAGTATATTGTATTATTGTTATTCACTTTTGAGTCAATACCACCTTAGAATCTTGCCGTAAATAAGTTCATGGTATTACATATACCACAACTTTATTTAGTGAACTGCCCGTCTACCCATCACATGGGTTACACAGTATACAGAATATTAAATATATATAATATACATAGTTTAATATTTTAGTTATGGAAATGTTAAACAATTAGCGAAAATGATAATAAAAAAATATAGATGCTCATGGAATTAATCTCCTATAAATATAAGTGATAATCAGTGCTCGAATTGGAGTGGTGCGCGGGGGGACGGAGCTCCCCTACTATTTTTTTTTGCGTACTCCAATTTTATTTTTTCACAGGAATGGGGGAACAGCACAAACTTATGTCCAAAATTATTTTTGATAATAGTTTATTAATTTATTATTATTATTATCACTTCTATGGCCCTTTATATTTTTTTTTTTGTAGTTTTCTTATTAACAATTATAATATTATACTGTTATTTGCTTATAATTTATTGTACATATCTATTCTGTGGACTAGTCGTATGAAGGTAGAATTAAAATATCTATGTAAATGAAAAGTGATATTTAAAATATAATTAAGGGGCCAGGGGGTGTGAGGTCAAAGCTCCCCACGGGTCTATGTTAAGTAATTGTGCACTTGGAACGCAGTTTTTAAATCGTTGGATTGAATAATCTGCATATTTTGAAAATTACATTGCGAATAGCATACAATTTATAATACAGGTACGTATATTTTAAATCTCAGGAAATTATATTTTTGAAACAACAAAATAATCATATCACATGATATATGTGACTGACAGATCTTTTTGTTCGCAATTGTTTTTCGTTTTAAATATTACGTAAATTAATTCAAACAACATATCTACCACAGTGACTCACTCGACACCTACTGTTTAAAAAGCGGCCTTCGCGTGTCTACTTTTTTTTTATTAATGTTGAGATTTCATAATTATTTTTGCATACTTATAATTTATATTTTAGTATATTTAACATTGTTATATTCTATAATTTCATTAAAATTTGAACTCATAAGTCTATAGAAGATAATTGTGTTTGTATATTTTTTAATTTTTTTTTTTTTTTTTTGTTCCAATAACTACTCATAAGAAATATTTAATTATATTTTCAAATTTCAAGTTTAAAATTAAAAACTTTATAAACTTTTACTGCAAAATACTTGTAGTTTTTATCAATGTTCCGATGTTCGTATATTTTAACAAATTGTATAAAAAAGTTGAACTTAAAACGTTAAAAATTGAAAAAAAAATTGTATTAAAAAAATATGTATTTTTATAATTTTTACAGAGAGGTGTAAGAACAACTTATTAGGGTATTGTTATCTCTTTTATTAAATTTTAAAATATTTTTACTCAGATATAAAAAAAAAATTGTAATGTCTATAAATATATCAGATAGAGTCAAAATAATTAAAAAATTAAACTATGTCTAGGAAATGCCAACATAAATATTTACTGAACATTTTAAATACTTACGGTTATTCGTTTGTTGATATTATAATAAAATCAAAAACCACATAAAAAGAAATATTTATTAATTATTATATATTATTATATTTTTAGTCAACTATGTAACTGCAGGTGAATATATCCATTATCATTATCCTATTTTGAACATCAAGCAGTCATAAAAAACTAATGTAATTTTCCGGTAAATTTTTTTATTTTTGTTAGAAGAAAAACTAATAAGGAATTTTATACTAAATTTTCATACCTTGGATGTCAGGATGTGTAAAAGAAAAGTTTTTATGAATTGCTATCTAGCAGTACTGTCCATCAATGTGTGTTAACATAATTTGTAACTATTCGAAATTTTGACAAATTTTCAATTTATGAGGAGCCTCGAATTAAATTTTCAAGCATTTTTACTTATTCGTAGTATAGATATAGTGTTTATACGAAAATTATTGGTTTAAGGCTTAACTTGGACAGTGCCGTCCTGACTCCTGAGGGCCCCAAATTCACATAAATTACATAATTCAATATTCACTTAAATATCATAATTTTAAATTTTTTTTCATAAAATTTTTCCATATAAATCTCGAACGAAAAAATATTAAAACCTAACCGATAAAAGTAACATGAAATATTTCAAATGCATTACCTTGAATTTCATTATTCAAAAAAATTTCAGTGCACGCGCAACAATCAATTTTAGATTCTGAACGGAGTAATGAATGATGTATAGTTTTTAAAAGCGTCAGGAAAAACCCTGAAAAAGTAACGGAAAACGGGAATTTTTATGCATAACCACTTTTTGGCAAAATCGATTTTTTGATTTTGCTGTAACTCAAAAACGAATCATTGTAATTACTTGAAATTTTTACAAAATGTTAATATTAGCTTTATCTATTTACAATTAAATTTTCAAAATAATTAAAATTTTTTTAAACTGTTTATAGACCATTGAAATTTTCGATTTTTCTAAATGTTTTTTCTTAAAATGCCGATAAAAAAAATTTGGCTTTTCAAAAAATCTTTAAAATTTAATACTTGATTTATTATTAGTTGTTCTTATTGTAGTAAAAAAAAATCAAAAATCGTCAGTTACAATTTTTGTTTATATTAACATTAAAAGTTCAAATGTTTACAAAATATGTCAAAATTGCGAAAATTACAAGGAATTTTGAAGTTTAAAATTCATAAAGTTTTTGTAATTTATATCTAAGGTTAAAAAACCCAACCCAAGGTTCTCCATAATTTTTTCTTTAAATAACTGTAAAAAACTCCAGCGTCAATACAGAAAAAATTTTATGAGCGTATGAAATTTATTTTTTTACGAACTCGAGTAAAATAACGATATGTTACAATTTAAATATAAGTTATAATATAATATATCCTAATAATTATCCATTATAGTAATATAGTGATCTACTCTCCATTTGTACTATACAGCAGAGCGATGCCCACTTACCCACCTTTTTATTTTTTGAAATGCCGATAAAAAAAATTTATCATTCCAAAAAATCTTTAAAATTTAATAGAAAGTTTATTATAATATTGTAGTAAAAAAAAAAAATCAAAAATCGTTAGTAAAAATTTTTGTTTATAAGCATTTAAAGTTCAAATAAAATAAAAATAAAATATATTTATATTTATTTATTTATTTATATTTAATTTCTGGAGCAAAATATAAAACTCGAGCCATAATTATAAATAATGGTCAAAACAAGAGCTTTGGTTATTACATAGACAAGAAAATACCAATTGGATTTGCGTTTATGACACAACAGTTACTGAAAAAAGGTGGCCAAACAACACCAAGGATGTATATGTTATCATTCTAAAAATAAAGTAACAATATATTATGAGTATTATCCTCACATCTAGCCTTCTGTGTATTTTTGTATTTGATACTTAAAATACCAACAAAAATTTAAATTATGTGGTATTTTGCAATATCAACATTTATTAGGTATCCATTTTGTAATATTTAAATACAATTAACAAAATTTTAACACTGAAGTACTCTTGGTAATCGATGATTATATATTTCTAATTAATATTAGATTAATTTAATTGTCTATTTTAACTAAGAGATCTAAATTAGCATTTGTTTGGCTACTAGGATAACAATATAATAATTTTCTCTATACTAGCATATAATCTGTGATACAAAGTGTACATATAAAGTATTATATGATAATTACATGCAATGCTTTTGGAAAAAAATGATTAACCTTGCCGTATGGAAACATACAAGCTGTCCTTAATCATACTTAAAAATTAAATACTTGTATCAAAAAAAAAATATTATAATTTAAATTAAGTAATATAATATATTCTAGACTGACAAATCATCTCCGTTCAGAATCGTTTTTTATATAAAATGATACCTGTCATTGCATTTAAATTTAACGCATCCATTATAGATAGTGACCTACTCTATATCTATCTATCTATCTACCTACCTATCTCTACTATACAGCAGAGCGATACCCACTTGCCCACCCTTTTTTTAGATTAAATTTGAACTTCTTTAATTTTTTTTAAGCAAATGACATAAGGTTTTTTTTTCTATCTTAAAATTGGCTTACTGAGAGTGTGTCAGTTTTGGTTTATGCATATACAGTAGAATCCGCTTAATTGGGACACATTAGGCGGTGACCTATTTGTCCCCATTATCCGACTGTCCCGATTAACCGAATAACTAATAAACCGATACATTCTGGCGGGAGTATGTAATCTGTCCCTATTAAGTGGTTTTCCCCTATATGTAATGTCCCAAATAAGCGGATTCACTGTATATATTAAGTTATACATTTATCATAATTTTTAACAGTTTATCTACAATTCTACAATGTTCCGTGTGATTTCGCTTATTTTTTTTTTCAATAAAATTATATACGCACCATAAATGAAGAAAAAACTCCAACAATATTTTAGGATTTTCTGATGCACAGCACAGCAAATAATTTAAAATATTGAAAAAACATATATTTAATAAAAAAAAAATAGAAATTTTAGTCTTCACATTGTGTATAATAGCTTAAAATAAATGTATACAATATATATTGATTAAACCTTTTTTCTTGGTTTAAAAGCTTTGAAATATAATATAAAATTTATATTTAATAATCAGCTGGTACTTACAAATGTTATCCAACATCCGATTTCAGTGATTTCAGCTTTGAAATTTGTTATCGCTTAGTTTCATCCTTACAGTCCCTTTATCACTTAGCTTACTAATAGTTCAGATCGTGTGACATCTTCCATTTCGAGTTTAATGGAATATCAGCTTATCCGTTTATCATTCAGACTTTCTTAAGGATCCATATAACACAAAAAAGCTTCTGACACTACCAGTGCAAGCAGAGGTGTAATTGAGGATTGGCGAAAGGGGTACTAGCCCTCACCCATCGATCAAAATTTTTTATACTTAATACATTAATTAATTTTAAAAAATGTTCGTTTCATAAAGATCGTAAATTGTAATGATATCATACTTAACATAATAAAAATATTATGCCTGTACTGTGATCCCACTGATTTAATCGTGGTGATCATGAAGACTAGAATATTCTTGTCTTCATCGTGGTGATCATTGATACTAGACCTTTTACTAAAAGCACTGTTTAAGATATCTCAAATCGTGACTAAAAGGTATAAGGTCCATGGTGGTGATAATATTCATAGTAAATGGTAAAATTTAGTTTCGCCCCCTTCCCCTCCCACCATGGTCACAACTAAAATACACCCTTAGGACTTGAGTGCAAGCAATTCTTATAGTTTTTCTGTAATAATTTAATTTTTTCTCATTTTAATGACTTTATCATTTTTATCCCGACCACCCAATTTATATGATAAACCCATTTAAGAAATGCAGTGATCGCTTTCATGACACATGAGTTCGATACCACTGATCCTCTACTACAATTTATTTTATAGATTTGCTATCTTTGACACATCTCATATCTCACTTATCTCATGTCATTTTATACCTTTATATACAATATTCTTTATTTAGTTACCAAAATTTTTGATTATTTTCGCAAGATTTCTTTATTCTTTACTTCTTTAGCATTTCTATACTTTTTATTTTACTATTTCTTTTTCTTGATTGTTTTTTGAAGATATAGCAATAACTTAAGTCTTAAATTTAACTACTTTTAAGAAATAATGGAGAAGCTTGAATAATATTTTGAAGCCTTAGGTATAAAAATTAAAAAACGTATACAATTTTAACTACAAAATGATTAGTAATTTTTTAAGGTTTTAATTATTGAAATTTTAACTCTTAAACGCTTATATAAAAAATCTAACCAAATGTACCTATTTTTCATATGTTTAAGATGCTATAAGTATAATTTATGATGAATTTCATATTAAATTTTTAAACTTTTCAATTGACATAAACATTTCTATTAAAGAAAAAAAAATCTAAAACAATATTCAATTGGTAAAATGACAAATATTAGAAAGATGATATAGTTCTATAAAAGTAAATTAACTAAAACCAAATAAAATATAATTATTAATTATATATTAGAGAGGAAGCGTTGTAAATGAATCATTAAAAGTATACTATTCATTAATTTAAAACATTACAGGAATCCCAAATAATTTCCCGTAAGATGGCGTCAGAAGCTTTTACACTCATCTTAAAGTAAGTACAAACATTCAACTAAAGTCTGAAATATATCATAAACCATAATGACACATAAAAGATCCTAAAAAAAATATCCAAAAGATAGAAACGGAATATTATAGAGTTTTTGAACGTAAATTTCCCAACATCTCAACGAGAATGGGAAATATCTAATGAACCGAACCAATGTTAAACGAAGTAACAAACCAACAAAGCAATACAAATTCTAAAGACTGTAAAACACTGTGATAAGATGATATATTGACTTACCAGATAAACTTAATAAACGGAGAAAAATGCAATAGTTCTTCTTTTAGGATATACCAACACATTGGAAAGAATAGGGTATGCGAAATTCAGCAAACTTCAACACACTTCAAGTAGTGAAAATAATGATGAAAATCACTCTTAAACTCGGATTAAAAAGTATTTACGAAGATATTATTAAACCAACAACATCATACACAGAAGACAATTAAGGCGACTACCAGTGTGGTAGAAAAGACAGATTTAGACAACATAGAAGACAACAAACAACAATAGAATATTAGAACAGCTCTCAGTTATAGGCCAACTAATAGGAATTTCCTATTAGGAAAAACAATATGAATATCGTCATAACATCTGAAAACTCTTTGTTATTTTATAAAGTCCTTTTATGATAGCTTATATTTCCAAGCAGCTATGATATAATTATAATAAAAGAGTTCTATATCCTGAAGAAATTATTAGCACTGAAATAATTTTGCATGGAAGATACATAGTAATAGGGATTCATGCATACACATATAAGTTTTGCGGACAACTTAAATATTTTAGTAAACTCCCTAGAATATACTGAAACAGCAACCCTAGTTAATGAACAAACAAGCGATAAGATAGAATTTAAAATCAATACCAAAATAAAGAAATAGTTAGATTAAAAATATAATATACCTCGATATAATGAGAATACAAGAATAAAATATGATAGTTCAGGTTCGAGAGAAATTGAAGGAGATTCAAAATTGTGACAACGGTAACTGGTAAAATTCCATAAGATAATATAAAGTGACTTTAAATTTGTATTTATATTTTTGTCATACAATTTAAAAAAATTTATTTTTTTTCCTAACATAGATACCTAGCTTTTAATAAAATGATTTTAACCTAACTTAACTTAGTACCACATGTAAAAGTTATTCAATTTCACAGTTTCAATTAATAGAAAACGTTGTACAGTCAAAAAATTTTAACAAAACTTAATTTATAGTTAATTAATATCCTTCTCCCCAGTTATCTTTTTGTTAACAATTATAACATTAAGAGGTCACCATCCCGCATGAGTGGTACCAAACAAACATACATTGCAAATTTGCATTCAACAGAACCAATTCTGTGTAGTTAGCTTTAATACTAGCTATTTCATCTATACACAAAATTTAATTTAACTGATGTATATCATTAATATTCTAAAGTTGGTTTTTAATGAAATTTTAATTTTTTAGTGAAATATGAGCTGATATAATATTTTTAAATGTATACCATGGTCATAAATTGAAATTTAATAAAAATTAAAAATAGGTTATGTTTTTAAAATTAAGTTTAAAATGAGTATAAAAATATGAAGAGTTAATAACACAAAATTGGTTCAAAACTTGTAAGATGGTGCATATATAATTTAATAATCGTCAATGTTTACAAATAATCATAGAAAATAATGGATCTTAATATATAACAATAAAGTAATCTTAATAATTAATAATACTATCATGATATATATTAGAAACTAAAAGAATGCAATAAAATATATTGATGTAGATTTATTTTTAAAATAGAATATTAATTTTAATTAGAACATCAAATCAATAAGTACAGAAACTCTTCGATTCAGTAGGGTTTTAACCTTTTAAGTGTTATTACTGTTAAAGATACTATCATAATACACCATTTAAAAACAATTATTATAAAAGGTAACTAATTTGGGATAATATATACCAATATACCTTATACCTGCAATTAAATTTTACTAGAAATAACAATAAAATAATCCCAAGTGAAAATAATACACATTTAATGAATTTATCATCAATCAAAAACTAGTAGGAATTTTGATATTTTGACCTCTCCGTGTAATAGGTTAATGTAAATTAATAATAAAAAAAACTTTAATGTCATTTTTTTTAATAATATTTTATAATTTATATAATTACAATAATAATTATAATGATCTAATGATAGTAATAATATAGTAATATATAATAATTGTGTGTATCTTCCTCGTGTTTATGTAATATATAATATTTTCCATTTTAAATAATACACACACACACACACATAGATAAATACATATGTGTGTATATGTACATATGGAGTGTATGTTTACTATCTATACGGATTTTCATTTGATTCAAAGATTTAAATTTTCAGTTTTGTACATATATATATATCAGAATTTTATAACTCTCGCGAGCGCACACGCATTAACGACAACAAATAATAATAATTTCGTTATAATATTGATTTACAAACTACATAAAGACTATCACGCGCGCGAGAAATGAAACATTCATACAGTTAATATACGTATAATATTCATAATTATAAATAATAATAATAATAGTAGTAGTAATAGTTGTAGTAATAGTAGTAATAGTAGTAGTAGTAGTAGCAGTAGTAGTAGCAGTAGTATAAGTGTAATAACTAATAGTTAAGGTTAAAGCATCAACAACGACACTGTTAAAATATATTTTATCTTTAAAACAATTAATTTTATCATAAGACACAACAATGGAAACAAAAATAGGAGTAGCGGCAGTGGAGCCACGATGGATATCAGTAATCATAATCATAATAATGATACAACACCATTACTGAGACATCTGATTACTGATTGTTCAATTATTAAATTATTTACAGATCAGTATATATAATTAGTTAATTTATGTATTTTGTTATTCAATAATATTTTTAAACTCCTACTAATCATACCACTACTATTATTATTATTATGATTATTATTATTAATATTATTATTATTATTATTATTATTATTATTATTATTATTACTACTACTATTACTACTACTACCACTTCTACTACTACCATTGCTAACAGTTAAGAATGTTTACATTATATATTATATAATATATTTATATATATAATTATTAAAAAATAACAATTTTTAATATTTAATTAATCTAATATTATTTACACACACACACGCTTACACAGGGGGAGAGGGTTAAATCTAATTTAATTTACATTAATAATTAGAAAATTAAAATTTTTATAACGCCACAGTTTGCATTAGTTATACGCGTTTACACATGTGTTGATTGTTATTGTGAATATATCAAATCAATTGAATAACATTGATAACATCACATTTTTACAAATTTTTAACAATTCACATAATATACATTTAATAAAAATAAGAACATGTAAGTAAACATGTTTTACATCACATATTTAATTTCATCAATATTTTATTCTTCATGAAAATCTCATACACATAAATTAAATATTCACAGAACTTTCAAGTATGTCATATTCCATTATTATTAACATTCCCCATAATTTTTTTCTCTTGGATGATATTTTTGTAAAACATAATTTTAATGTGGAGCATATATAATCACATATATTACCATACAAATACTATTGAAAATAAAATATACAAACACGCTATAACAGCACGCGTGCACCGATAACAACACTGTACGTTCATTGTATTTTTTTAAAATGCCACCACTTCATATCTTAATGTTTTGATCTTTAATTGTACACAACTATAATACACACAATGTATGTAAAAATCTGTGTATATAAATAAATATATTAGATAGATTATACATATACGTGGGAACATGTATGTGTTGAATGACAAATAATTATTATCGCTGCTACTACCACTCCTACTACTGTTGTTGTGCTGCAATTGGAGATGCTGCTATTGGTGCTGCTGCTATTGGTGCTGCTGGTGTTGTTACTGCTGTTTGTACGGAATCCAAACTATTATTACTACTAGTCTTGTTGTTATTATCTACTGATATAAGTGATGGTGTAGATGGTTTACCGCGGACATGAGATATTTCCAGTTGTCCCAATCGTTTCCATAACTCTTCACGTTCAGTTTCCTTTTTCTTCTCTCTATAAAAATACAACAAAATTAAAAAAATTAATACTAGTTATTAATTTTTATTAGTTTTTACTTTTGTCGTTCTGCTTTATAATTAGCAGTTAATTCGTCGAAAAGTTGACTATTCATTTCCATGAAAGTTTTCAGTACATTATAAACTAATGCTACAATGGTTTGATTCCAATGTTCCTTACTGATGCGGTATAGCGCTGGAAACATGATTGGCATGATTGTCTGGTTATTTTCTTCTATCAGACTCATAATGTATTCGTTGTTCCATAAATATAACGCTCGTTCGGCAACCTAAATTTGAAAAAATAAGTACATGAATTAAAACATTTATAAATTAATAATTTATAGATAGCATAGTAATTAACACAGCTTGAAACTATAATCAAATAATATATTAGAAATAATACACCTGATAATCAATTTTGATTTTCCAGGGTATCAAAATCAAATTCTGATAACCAAGAAATATAGTTTTTGAATTCATAAAATATTTTTTTATTAGTATTAAATCTGTATATTTTATTTTTTATTATTAATTTTCTTTATCTTATTTATACTTAAGAAACTAATTTTAAATGTTTAAGCTAAATTTACTAAATTAATGTGGATAATACAGGTTCATTTAAATTACTTTTCTGCAATTTCAAGATTCAAAATCATAGTTCAAACAAAAAAAATTAATTTTTAAAACCACAATCAGTATTAAAAAATAAACTACTGAATCATACTATTTTCAATATTTAAAAGGTTTGTAGATATACCACATTAATTATATTTAATACATGACATAAAAATTGAAATAAAAGTAACCATGCCTGAAAATGAGCACTGGATACGCAACGAGCAATTTGTTTAAATAGATGTGTTTCAATTTTTTGAAATTGTAATGGTTCAACAACATCAAGTATTTCTTCCATTTCACCAAGGAACATAACCTGTAAATTGAAAAATTAAAATAGAATTATACTGTTAAGCAAAGTTAATATGCAAATTAATAAAGAAAAATCATCTTTAAAAAAAAAATTATCATTTGCAATGATAAGTAATTTTTTATAATAGTATTTATTAATTAATGAACTTAAATCTTTAAATTATTTGATGATTAAAAGCAAAAGTTTAGAAATCATCTAACCCTTCTCTTCAGAATCAAAATTACATAATTGCATAATTATAATAACAAATATAAGTTATTTTTTAATATTCTTATGATGATATTTATGGTTATCTTTACCTCTTTTAGGCTACACGTTTTTGGCCAATACTTGAGTAAGCCTCGAATGACAGATTCGGTTAAAGAGCTATCCTTTTCAATAAATTGAACAACACAATAAGCTAATTGTGCATGATACAGACTTAAGCATTTGACTTTGTGCAAAGGTATGAGCACTTTAACCAGGAACTGCTTGTGTTCGTTCTTCAAAGGGAGTGCAAACCCATTGATAATGCTTATGTGGACAAAAATAATTTTTTTTTATATTAACTTCTTGATTTACATATAACTAAGCAAATTATAATAGTAAATAAATATGTATTAAATTACCTTCCTAGTATTTCTAATAGTTCACCAACACCATTAAAATGTTCTGTTTCATAAATGAACCTAATAAACACCACATTTATTTTGATAAATTTTATAATAATATATTATATTTATTTGAAAATACCAAGTGCCTATTAATTTATTTCCAGTTATATACAAACCTTAAAAATATATTGTTGATTTGCTTGCGAATAAAAGCACGCAAGCCCAGGAATTTTCCATAAATGCGATGCAACACAGTCTTGAGGAAGTCTCTCTCCCGTGGGTCCTCCGTATCAAATAATTCAAGGAGCTGCATAATATATATAAAATAAATTTTTATAAATGTAAATACTAATTTTGGTGAAAAATATCTGAGCATGAGATAACTAAATACTTATTTTCGAAACATATAAACTATACTATTACAGATAATTTTTTTTTTTGTTCATCTTACTCGAAAAACATTTTATTACTTATTAGGATTACTAATTATTAATTAATTTCATTATTATAATAAAACATATAATTATTGATTTCCTTTTAAATCTATTTTAAATTATATAAAATAGATAATAAATATTATTAGCAGCTTATGTTATTAAAATAATCTATCTGAGCACTTTAAAAACATTTTATAGACAACTTAGTGTCCATTAAGCATAAAAGTTGGCATAGAGTATCTCAATAGAATTTTAATACTTTTTTCTGATCAGTTATCATTATTACCTGCAACACAAATTTCTGATCAATGACTTTCTTGCCAATGGCTGGTTGAAAGTCTGGCGATTCCAAAAAGCGTAAAAACAATTCATAAACAAGCTGAAATCAATTAAACAAATTTAATGACTATAAAACTATTGCATTAATTAAGACAAATAAACGTAACAAAAATGAATAACTTTATTAGAAATGAAATAGTAAATAATATTAATAATTTATCTTAATTAATAACCTTAAAAGAAATAAAACGTGGAAACTTTTTTTGTTTCCTATTATTTAAATTATTTAATAAATGCATATATTTACAGTTAAATGAGGCCATGATGCTTCCAATGTAGGATCATCTTCTTCAGGGTCAAAATCTGGATTATCACTGGGTGGCAGTGTTCTGAATAAATTTGAAGAAATCTAAACAAACAATTAACAATGTTTTTGTATCAAAGTAGTTTATAATTAAAATAATAGTTAATCTATCAAAATTAAAACTATAACCACCAATAAATGAATTGATTACAGCTAAAATAATAAATAATTGTAGAGTATACCAACAGTCCAAATTTACATTCAACTAAGTTTTCTCCATTAACCTTTAACCAATTTAATTATAATATATATATATTTATTTATTTTTTATCTATTGAAGTTCAACTATACAATACACAATATTTAAATTTATATTATAATCTGAGATCTTGCTTAAAAAATTTTATTTTGGGCACCTTATATATGTTAATTACTTACATATTACTGTACTTTGAGCCTAGCCCATATTTAATAAAATAAACATAGTTTGTTAGTAATAATCGAATATTTCCTATTTTAATTTTCCTATTAGTGTCATTAATATAAATTAATGTTTTAGGAGAAATCTGAATCTGATAATAATTCACTTAGTATGTGTTCGGGTTATTGTAGACTTTATTTTATGATTCATTCAATATGGATACTTATGAAAAAAAAAGAAGAAATTAATTATATTTGGAAAAAACATAATTGAATTTACTTCAATGATTCAGAGAATACTCTTTAATTATTAACATTGATATGTATTATGTACTATATACATATAGTAAGTACATCAGCCGTATTTTTAGAATACTAAATAGTTATAAAACTTATAAATATGATTAAACTGATGATGTAATACAATGAACAAAATACAAATAAATAATATAATGTAATTGTATTTTAGCTTTCATACCACCATATAGAAAAAATTTTGTTTCAGTTTATAATTTTGTTTTTAATTAATATAATTATTGGTGGTGTGGTTATTTGATATAATATTTTAACCTCATATGTTTTTTTCTTTTTGTTGTATAGCTTTGTTATTGCTTGTTACTGTTATTAAATTTTTATCGCCTACTTATATGTATCCTATTGTTAACTGCCATTTGGCATAAAATATATATAAAAATATAAATATAAATAAATAAATATGTATATTTATCCTTTATTAATCATAGTTCAATCTTATAGTGGTGAAGAGGGCCGTGACATCATATAATTGTATGAAAAGGGGCATGGAAATCAAAAGCTTGAGAACAGTATTATTGATTTATAGTATTATTATTTTGAATACAAACACTATGTCCTAAGACTAATGAAATACATATAAAAGAAAACAGAATGTAAATAGCATTGTAAATTAAACTATTTTAGTAAAAAATTTTATCAAACTATCTACTGATTTTCATACTAGGAAAAAATAACTATATAACCAAAGGTTTATTATTCTGTATTTTTACCTCTCAAAAAATTTAAAAATTTCAGTATCTCAACCAAATCCTAGAATGAAAAAAGTGAGGGTATAGTGAGATATGGTTAAATCTATTTTTTTTAAAAGAAACTAATGCCAGCTTATCTTTTTATTCTAAAAGACTAGGTATACAATAATACAATAAAATAAGTATGTATTTGTAAACTAGCAACTACAATAACATGAAATAATTAAATTAATCATTTGATGATCAAAAACTATAATACATAAATATGACTGTTGGCTAATTAATGCTAATATATTATAAGCATTTTTGTTTACAATATGATTACAACTGAATAAAATGTTATGATAAATAAAAAAATTATTATTATTATTATTATTATTGAAAAATCTTTAGTAAGTTGTATTTTATTTCATACCATTTTAATGATTTCTGGATACATATTCTCTGTCAATACACCCCGTGACGTTGATACATAATCAACCAATTCGTTAAGTGTATCACGCTTTATTTCCTTGCCCTTGAGTTCCGCCATGGGATCCATAAAATCAAAAGGCACTGAACACTGTCGGAGTTTTCTTATCATTAACTCTTCTTGTTCCTGAGCAGTTACATCTACAGAAAAAAATTGCATAAATGTAAGAAAAATTTAAATAATTTTTTATTGTGTATGTATTGGATTAGACTAAAACACATAACATAATATACAATAATTAAAAACTTAATAGCGTTTGATAACTCATATTTAATCCTAACACACAAAAACTTTTTTTTGTTTAGTTAAGCCATTGGATAATAATAAGAAATGGATATAATATTATAAGTACTTAACCGTTAAGTCAATCATAACAATTGAAAAAATTAAATTTTAATAAAATCATTAGCCATTTTTGAATTTCAATTTTCCTTATTTTCTTTAGGCACAATAAATTACTGTATGGACTTAACACATTAATTTAATACATATATTTGTGTAAACATTAATGTTACATAAGTAAGGTAATATTTAGCTACATTAAATTTTTACTATATATATCAGTAAGAGTTATTTACTTGATTTAATTTAATTAATTAAAATATATTTAGATATTTAAAATATTTGAAAGTAGAAATTTAATTTTCATCTAATTTAAGGAAAATTTAAGAACATATAGTTTACTGGCTTGTTATTATTAATGTTTCACTTTTTCTTTTCTTTTTTTTACATTTATTGTAATACTTAAACTCACCCAACCTAAAACAAGTATACTTAGAGATTGAATTAAAAAGAATTTTGTTTATATTCTAAATGTATATTAATGTTTCTGAAATAAAGTTATTATTATTAATATATATAAATACATCTAACAGTTATAAAAAAAATATTTTATAGGTAGATTTCAAAAAGTGCTAACAAATTTTAAAATAACACAGTGTTATGTATACCGAATGAAAGTTTTTTATTTTGTCTGAGACCTTAATGAATAAAAACAGTTTTTTCTAATAAAACATATCTTCATACAAAAATTCTATGAATTATATTTTATTACTTTCAATAAGATAAACAAGTGGACTAATAAATCTTTAGCTACCTATATTATATTAACTATTTTACAAAATCACTTATCTTAATTGTACAAGAGTAATTTAGAACACAAAGTAACATTTTTTTAAAAATCAAAAATTCATACATTTATGAAGTGTACAGATATTATATAACGGTAGGCCACAGAATAAATACTAAAGAGATTTTGAGTAATATTAAAAACTACCAAAAGAAGCACCCGTAGTGTTAACTGGTACCACGCCTACAAAATTCAATAATCTGAACAGTGATTGAATAACAATATACCAGTACAAATGCACCTTGATTTTTAAAAAAATATTTTTTCTTTACTTTCTACATAACTCTTATATATAAATGTGTTATGGATATTAGTTACCTAAAAATATTACTTCATTTTTATGTACCTATTAAAATGAAACAAGTTTTGTATTTCAGTATTTTAAAATAACTTTTTAAGTATGATAAATTATAGTAAATTAGTAGGTAACTACTTAATATATTGTGTACACTTATCTGTAGATTATCTTATATTATAAAATAATTAATTAATTAACTAGATAAATGAGTCTTATTATTGATAACAAAATGATCAAAAAAACTATGAATATTAAAAAGCATGAATTATTAATAGTACTGATAACTCTTACTCACCCTTTAACAACGGTAAAGGCTGTAATTCAACGTCTGAACACGTACGGTATCTAGAAGAAGATGATGAGCCCTGTGAACGCTTTGTTTTGCGTTTTAACACAGATATTTTTGTGAACGGGTCGATGCGGTCAACAAATGTTGTGGCCGCACCAGTTGATGCAGTAGTTCCACCGCTAGCAGCACTACCAGCACTAGAAGCAGTAGCCGCCGTGTTTGACATGCTCTATATAAGCAAATGCGAAATCTTTTTTTTTGTTTACACAAAATCAGAGTTTAAATCAATGTTCTGTGACTATTGTCAATTAAACAACAGAAACACAATGTAATTATAATATATACATTTACTGTTTCATTAATATTATTCTTCTTGATATAATCGCATTTTGTTAAATGTTTTTCAACAATAAACTTTTGTTATAGTCAACAACTCTATAAACCAACAACTGTTTGCTTGTATGTAGACAGCTTGTTTGGATCGTTATTGAGTATTGAAATGATAAAACGTCTGTGTGGTGGTTGACCGTCGTTTTGTAGATATTTATAATGCTGTTGTGATACAATCAAACCAGCAAATTTAATGAACATTGTCCGTATGCAGAGTAGTGACTAATGTATAATTATTCAATTTACTATCGCACTATGGTCTTTATAACTTGAAATTAATATTATGTATGGAATAAAATAAACTACGAAAATGTTAAAATTTGATGAATCCGAGAATATATCACTGATTGAGATGATTCATTGTTTATAAGTTATAATACTATAAAACTATCTTATCTTATGCGATAAAACAAACAGACATCATGAATTTGCAACCTGAAAATAAAAAAAAAAATAGTTTTAACAAAGGTAAATATCATAAACTGTATACGTTTCAAGAATAAGTGATTATAACTTATTATAATATTAAACTAACATTTAAAATAAATATCAGCCTTGGTATATTAATTGTCGATATTTATGATATGTTTAAAAATTTACACAAAACTAAGTAATAGAATACAAATTAATGACGAGAAATAAGAATTTGTAAAAAGTATAAGTTAATGCAACACCATTAAATAAGTGATAATATGTATCAACAAGTATTAACCTCAAAGAATTGGTGACATCATGACAACAACGATTTAGCTATTACAACCAGATATAAATGCACCTCGTTTACGGCAGACCTAACCTTACCAGGGTTATTAACAGGGTGCTGACTTTTTACCCCCCCCCCATGGGGATCATATAAAATATACTTATATAGTATAGGTACATAAACAATGGTATGTATGAAAAAAATGCTGTCACTCCACAATATTCCAATGTTGTTGTGCACGCCTACATACGATTAAGTTTTGTTTTTTGTTTTACTTAAGCAGTCATGATCATTCAGTAAAGTCCTGCCATATGTGGTTGAAAACTGAACGACCTTTTAGTTGTGGGCACGGCATGAAATAATCAATGATTCTCGAAGCAAGTTTGGCGACTTGTGTGTTAGTCTGTTATTAAAAACGATCATGTGTGAACCGTCTTCACACTTGAATTGTGGATTTACACGTAAAAGATTATTGATAACTGGCATGTCGATGGCATGAAGAATGGAATGCAACTGAATGATTACGACAAGTGTGTAATCCGGTATGGGCGCATTGTTCAGTTCTATTTTACTCGTACGAATTCAATTTCAGGAGACATCGAGAGAGCCGAACATCGTCGTGTACAAAACCGTACGAGGTGCTTAAGGTCGGTATTGCGCGCACAACTGTTCTTACCCTTCTAAAAAAAAAACGCCAAACAAACGGATGCGCGTGAATCAATCGCGATGCACTTATGCACCGCGGCGATAAGCGCATACTAACCTTTATTACCTCATGCACCCGCCATGGCAAACGACAAGACCGAGCGCGTGTTTTGCGTACACAGAAGATGGTGAGTTCGCGTTTCGACACCGACCGACCTTATCGCACTGTGTGCCGCTAATGGTTTCCAAACGATTGTCGCGGAGCCGATTAGGAAGATCTGCAAACGCGGTGGTCGGATTCAACCTTCGCGGAGGAAAACGTAAATCGATATCTAATCGAAACGGGTACAACGCACTTGGACCGCGACGGCGGCGATAATATTATCGCCGTTAAACCGAAATCACGAAATTCGTAACTGAACACAAACCCGACACCGTCATATAGGAATATTATTAATTATTATAATATACAATGCACACGGCCGCGCAATCACACATGCATACACACGCACACGCACACACACACACACACACACACACAGACGTCTACACGAAAACGATACAAATATTGTAATAGGTAATGAATAGTAATAATAATAGTAATAATAATAATAATAATAATAAATAACGTGTACCTATGTCGTAGCAATATAATATTATTATATTGTATTTTTGGTCGTAACAACACACACGGTAACACAATACGTAAGTGCCGCAATGGATGCAGTGTCGACGGCAGTAGTCGCGATTGTTGTCGGGAGGGCGGGCGACCGACCGACCGGATGATAAACGCGACGACGACGACGGCGGCGGCGGCGGTGGTGGCGTCGGCAGTCGGCACACACGAATGATGTCCGACGGTGACGCGGCGCGAACGAGAAAAACCGACGGCGGGCGGCGCGCGTGAAAAACGCGTACGCGAAAAACAGTCAACTGCGGCGAAACTGCGGCGACGACACCGACGAGTCGCTCCTGGGCAAAAAGCTCGCGCGGCGCTCACACACACATGCACACACTCGAGTTAATACCACGGTGGCGAGAAAACCGTACATAACACACGGAACGATGCTATCGCTCTCTAATCACACACACACGCGCGCGCATACGACGCACACACGCACACACGCACACACAAACACCTGACACACTATAGCGCACGGGCTCGCGTATACGCCGCTCTTGGGACATGCTCGCGCGCACGCACTCGCACGAAGCGCGCGCACCAGCCGCCGCCAGCACTCACACGGACGCAGGGCACGGAGCATTAATGCGTGCGCGCGCGCGCCGCTGCCAAGCGGACAGACGCACGCACTCGCCGCTCGCGCACCGCCGTGAGGGCACGCGGAGGGCGTCCGCACCCATGACTCGCAGACTCGCACGCATGGTGCAAATACGCACACACAGACAAACGCGCGCGCACACATTTTAACGATGCGGTGGTAGTAGTGACGCGGCGGTGGTAGTCGTTGTAGATGATGAACTATGGTGGTGGTATAGTGTGTAGTGGTAGTAGTAGTTGTAGTGGTCGTAGTGTAGTAGTAGTGAGACGGCTTGCCACCGCCGGCAGACGCGACCCCGCGACGGTCATCGTCGTCGTTTTATTGTGTGTGCGAAATAGGCTTCATGTTGTAATGTCGTTATTATTGGGTACCTGCCTACCGGATGGAAAAGATAATACGGCTATTGAGATGATAATAATATATTTCCCTGTTTTTTTTTTTTTTTTTTACGTCAAAAAACGAATCGCCACGACTTATTACATTGTGTTCAATAATATTTCGTGTATAAAATCAAAAATTGTCGACGTTTTTCGTTTTTCGTCATCGTAGAATATATTATGAATATTGTATTACGTACACATCATATTGTATTAGATCGCCGATACATTTGTGTGCCCCTGCCACTCCGCCGTCCTGTTGTAGTCGTCGGCAACACCGCGCGCACTAGTTATCAGAGTCCAGAATAACGATAATACACCAATAATATATTATACTATCGGTGGCACGCAATAAAATATATATTATATATTGTTAACCCTACCTCGTACACATTAATAATAAAATATTTGCTACCGCGACAAGCTATTACACTGACTCGATACGTCTTATGCATACGTCACGATACGGTTTATACGAAAATATGCAGTCGTTATCGCAATCTGTCCCGGCGCTCTGGCCTACTACCGTTTTCGTAATTTCATCGTTATCATAACACCGATTAGTATTATTTATTATATTATTATAGACACCGTGTACGACGAGTATATACCTATATTAATAATTATGATTGTAGTACGTTCTACACGATATTATTACAGCTTATGGGATAGGACATTGTGACAGTATTATTTAACTACCATCACGTAGGTATTTATCGGACAGTGTTTTCGTAGATAATAAAAACAGCAATTTGACACGGTTCCCGTGGGCGCATTCGTTCTCGGTTTGGAGATGAAAAAAACATGAAAAATATTTATAAGTAACGCAATATGCCAATATAGTAGGTATATTATAGCGCAGCTACGCTTTTGAACGTTTTTGGCAACGGTTATATTTTCCGTTATGTATAAAACGACGACGTGGTTGGTCGTTGGCGGGAGTCAGAGACAAAAAAAATGAATTAAGTACTTACAAAAAAAATCACCGGGCTGGCTCGACGGCTGTATTGAATAATGCTAGGTAGTATTATAATGGAATAAATATACCTATATATATTTTTAAACGTCAGACGAAAATAAAAATTACCTGCTGGCTGCTATTATTAATTGTTATTATTTATATTACCTATTCTATAACTGTACACATAACCCCTTTAGGGTGTTAAAACTTAAAATAAATATTCAACAACATCTGGTTAAGGGGGATATACGGTGCCAAAGCCCATTTCTTTCTATACAAAATAGTTTTTTAATGCACAGATTCAAAAAAATTTTATACTCTGAAAAATTACCAAATTATTAAACAATATTATCACAATAAATTGATATAAAACTAATAACATTTAATAATAATAAAAAGTATTAATTGATATTTCATATATATTAAATAGAATAGTAGATACTTAAAAGATAATTTGCAATCTACTACAGTAATTGTGGGCTGTGGTGACTATAGTATCATTAATATAGTAATAAATAATTGTATAATATTCCATAATTACATTACTAGTTTTATTAATATTATTATTTTAAATGTTACAAAATTAAAAAAATAAGAGTACAACCGTAAAAAAAATTATTACATTTGTTTTAAGCAAATATCGTTGAAATTAAAGTGTTTAAAGGGACACGCTAAATAAGTGTCTGGTATTCCGGGCTTGCTATCATAAGTATTCTCGGTAATAAAATTTGTTTAGATTACCACGCCGCTCGACGTCTATACCTTACAGTGGAAGTGACAGACTGCATATTTCTGCCATTAAATAACTATAGGAAATACCTATATATTATGTTATAAATTATAATATTCTAAACTTTGTTTAAAATTGTGTTAAGAGATTGTATTTTAAGAGTGGCGAGGGGACCATCAATTGGCAGGATATTAAGCAGCTATATATCTTGCATTCCCCATGTACTTGTGTATGGGTTTAATCGTTTGGTTTGGGTTATGCTCACAATTCGTATAGTCATATTTATATTTTATAATATATAGGTACCATTTCAATAAATTTGTGTACAAATTAGCGACTACCTGCCGTTATTTATATTATGTCACTAACATCAAATAATAATATAATAACTACAAAGTGCAAACACAGTATGTTGTGAATTTGTAAGGTACCTTTAACCTATACCTACATAATTGTAAAATAATTATTATAATAATAATTTTAAAATAAATTTCAAACATTAATATAACGCAATGGTGTTTAATTTTGATATTATATTTTTTTTAAGTTTACAGCAATTCTATAAATTCGAATAGCTATTAGATATATATATTTTATACGTATATCTATAACATTTAAACATTTAATACATTACCAAATTCCAAAAATTTTCCAGCTTTGTTTTAATTTTATTTTTAGTTATAGTCTACATTTTCAGGTTTAATCCACCCCTACATTTCGCAAACTTTTATCAAATTTTTATCATAGGTCACTAGGGCGTATATTGATTCCACCGATGTTGTATCGACTTCCGCCATATATTGATGGCGCTGAGCCTTAAACTCAATATATATATAAATAACATAATATTTATATACACATAAATATTTAGTATTTAAAATCATAAGCTTTAAAAGTGTTGACAGTACTGTCTAAGTCGTGTAACTTGCATGTACCAACTTTACAAACTATATATTAGAATTTATTATTTTTAATTTTATTAATACATTTTTTTTTTTAATTATACTTATTAGATACCTACTGTAGTTATATTATAAATTCGTTTTATGGCATTTCTATATAATATTATACCATTGTTAAATAAATATTAATAAATTTAGCATTATTTTACTATTGTATCATATATATTAATTATTTTAATTAAACAAAATCAATAAAATATAAATGCATACTAAATAAATAATGACTAGTTAGTAGTTTCTATATCATTTTTATAAATTTAAGACTCGCCTACATATTATTATTATTATTATTATTATAAATAGGTAACATAAATTTAAATAAATAAGTAGAAATAGAAGTATATAGTTCGATCTACTTAGGTATAATTTAATATAGAATTATTATTTACACATTTAAACCAAATTTGAAATTATATACAACTTTACAAACAATTTATACAAATCATTTTATTAGCAAATAGCACGATATATAATCATTTTATTTACTATTTTATTTGTTATTTTGATGTTGATGGATGGAACTTTTCTACATTTCTTACTAAGGATATTGCATATAAATGATAGAACCACAAAAATTTATAATTTTTTTTTCACTTTAGATTTAGAATGAATAATTTTATTTTATTTCAGGTTTTGAAAATAATATTTAGATGGTCCACGTAACGAGTATTGAGTACCAGTGCTCTACAATATAAACACCTACTATGAGTCAAGAAATTCGTTTAATCTAGTATATACGTGCAAATAATACCTAATATTAGAATCTTTTAGCTTGTATCAATTATCGGAGTTAATTATATTATACCGGTATATCAAGAAATGTTTTTAACTTGGCTGTACATAACTTCAATATCTCCCTCCGTGGACAATATTCCGCGTGTATTTTTATTATTTAATACATGAAATAAGGGAAGAATAGAAAAAGAGGGGATTACACCGATATTAAAAACAAATTTCTTTATTTTATATACCGGTATTCTTATTAAGGAAAAATTTATGTCGGATTGAATTTCAAGGGTATTACGTCATGTTAGCTTTGATTTAATTTTAATATAAAAATATTTACGGACAATACTTATTCAACTGATTCGGTGTTCTAATTTTCTGAGATAAATAATAAATCGTATCATATTCAAGATAAGCTGCTAATTGTAATGACCTAAAAAATAATTACGATTGTAATAACAACTAATATTAGTGATACATATTAAATACCTACCTATATAAAATAAAAAATATTTTATTTTTAAAATAATATACCTATATTTTATATACTTATTTTGACAATATTTTTATAATTAAATACCTAGTTACTATATTTTATTTGAATACCTATTTGAATAACCTTAGAAACTTGAAAATTTCACCAAGTATTTATATTTTCATTGATACAATTATATTATTATAGTATTCAAATACTTGATATAATTTTAAAAATATATCTTTTTTTGAAATCTTTATAATCAGTTAAACTTTCCGGTTTTATTTTATATGTTGATAAAAAAATGTCCACTTGGTCAATAAGCCAGAAAATTTAACATAAGATCCCACATATATTTTTTCTGTTTAAAGTATAAAAAAATTGTATGTGCATTTAAATTTGAAAATTCGTCAATTATTTTATAATTTTATAGTTAGAAGTTCATAAATAATTTTCTTTATTAATGTACAATTTTTATTTTAAATAATGTTTACTGAATCAAAATAATCCAAACAATATATATATATATGCACAATTATTTTTAATAAACATTTGAAGTTCAAGTTTGATTTAAGACGATGAAAACGATGTTATTATTTTGCTATAATTCAAAAACGTTGTTCGCGAGTACTTAAAATAAAACTTTTAAATATATTATGAATTTTACTATACGTAACCTTATTTTCGAAATAATATTATTTACATTTATCTTAAGATGATAGATATTACCTATCTATTTTTCTATTTATACTATGAATTTATTCTGTCAGTATTTACACAGTTTTACGGTAAGGTTATATTAGCTCAAAATTAATGACATTAGTATAAATACTAAATACCTACCTAATAAGATGGTATAAAATATATTATTATAAGGATTAGACATATATCATATTATCATTAGAAATGACTGATCTGACTTGAAAATCTCCAATAGGAGCTAGTAGTTAGCGATGGGTATCAACTTACATTTGTATTATTGTACCCAGAGTCCCTGAGTCCTAAAAGTTGAAACTATATAAATACGAGAACAAAAATATGCACCTACTAATAATTGTGTTATGAGTTTTTTCTTGGTAACTACATCCGAAATGTGACCCAAATTCACGGGAGCCTTATATCTGATTGACAGATTTGGTGTATAGACATTGGCACAATATAGAGAATTATTATTGTTGCTATTAAAATTACTATTAAAATTAATTTTCCATAAATTATATATAACTCATGAAAACCCTAAGTACATTCCCAAATTGTTATAAGTAGTTTTAGTATTTGTGCGTCTATAATTTATAACCAAGGTGCATATTATGTACCTACTTTGGTAGTTAGTTACAGTATCATTCGTAATTCTTATCATCATTTTTTTAATGATTTTATCGTAGGTAGCAGCTTAATATGATAATAGTATAAAAGAACCAAGTAGTAGGAGTGTAGAACTCAAAATTGATATGTAAAAACATTAAAATTGTTTTGTTTTTCCCTTTTTTGAAGATTGTGAATTTGTGCGTTTGTGTATCTAATTACTTGTAACTACTAATTATGACAGAAGAATCACCAGTTAATATGAATATCGTGGAAACAACCAAAACACGAGTTAAAAATTGTATATTTTGCAACTTAATTACCGCCAACGACCCAAATATTATTCTTGAGCCTCGAGTAAAATTTTTTTTTATATTTACATTTATGAAATTATGAAATTATTTTGTACCTATCTATTATTCTATATGTGGCCTATCCTAAATTAGTTAAGTAGGTATTTAATGTAATAAGTACTAACTTGTTATCATTGACGTTCAGTGATGAATTGCATTGGAGTAATTTAAAGTCAATTTGTTTAATTAATATTCTTGTTACCATTGTACTAGTTTATCACTTTTCAACAATTTTGAGTTGGCCAGACCTCACAATACTATGTCTGTTTAACATTCATTAGATTACAAACCAAAAACTTTTGTTAAATACAGTAGAACCTCAATTATCCGGGGTAATGGTGGGGAGGGGGTCACACGGATAAATGAAAACCACGGTTAATCGAGACGTTTTATAATAATGTTATACATCTACAGTTCATACTTATTTTTAAATTTTCGGAAAAGTGAGCACGGTTAATCATGAACACGGATAATCAAGGTTCTACTGTACTTATTAAATTACATTTTAATGAACAATGTTACAGAGCAATCAATTTGTTATTATTAAAGACATTAAACCAGTGGCTACTCACCATTTCTTAGTGTTGAGTGAAAGACATATAAAAAGTTCTAAAAGTTTACAACCTAATGAACAAGATTGTAATTTACGTAAGGAAAAATATATTAATCCATATTAATTATCTAGTTTGTGTAATTTGCATAATATTTTTGTATATTTACATTAGTCAAAAGCATGGTTGCAGCTGCAAAACAAATATTATTAAACAATGGTTGTGATTTAAATGACATAAGGTATTCAAAATCATACGTCATATTTATAATTGTATTCATTTTTCATGTCTTGTTGTTTTGTTAGAATGGGTTTTCATTGGCCTCCATTTTATTCAATAGGACATTTGCATCTTCATGCCATCAGCCCTGCTAGTTCAATGTCTGCTTTCAATCGTTTTGTCGCATTCAATCCAAGTTTCAGTTATGTTTTTGTTGATGTAAATAAACAATTTTAAAAATAAATCTTTTTTTATTTGTTTTATCAAAAAATATATTTATATTAACAGGTAGATTATGTGTTGAAACGTATTGGTTGCAAAGATAAAAATGAAACAGAAAATCCATCTTCAGTCAGCAGACAGTGATACATGTTTAACATATTGTAATATAAACACTACTTGTTATTTTTTATTTATTAGTATTTTGATTCAATATATTATTATTTTATTCATTATTACCTATTATGTTATTGTTTTTATTATATTATTAATATGATTATACAGTATGATTTTAAAAATAGTAAATAATAAATTTAATATTTTTGATATTCGATAATAATTCTTTAACTAATATTAAATAACCTAATAAGTTTGTATCATAAAATTATTTTATTTAATATTTGTGAAAATCCTTATACTGTTCTAAACAATGTTGTCATCATACTATAAGCGATTAAGTGTAATTTATAATTTTAAATATATATATCATGATATAATTATTCTACTTAGTTTATTATATATTTATATCATGGAATATACTGGGTAATTTTTCAATTTATTTTTCACTTATCACCTTTTGTATATTAACAACTGTTATTATGTCATGTAAAAATTGATCAAGTGAAAACATACAATAAATATGAAATAATACAAATAATTTAAAATTATTGTATAAATTGTATTTTCTATTTACTGGTTTTATATTTATAGTTAGGTGATAGCATTTATTAACCGATAGAACACAGCAGACAGCAGATAATCATAAACATAAAATACTTATACTATTATATTTATAAATATAAATAAGTTAAAGGAATTGTATACAAATAAAATATTTATTTTATTTATGTAATAATTAATTTCATTTGAATGCCATAGTTCTAAAAATATCATTAATTATATCTGTATTGTTAATAAATTATTAAGTTTCTGAAATGAACTTTTTGACCAAATAATATTTAAATTGTTGTCACTTATACTTCTACAAACAGTTTAACAACAAAATAGTTTATTTTTTATTTTAAGTTATATAAGTTTATAAGTTTTATATGATGTGTTATAATTTATAGTATTAATACTATTCAATTTTGTGCTAAGGAATATTGGTATTAGTTTTACAATAATGTGTTGTTATTTTTGTCATACTTTTTTAGAACATTCAATATTCAACTTTGAAAGTGATTTCTGGAGTTAATAGGATCTCATTGGATCACTAATTGGTACTTTGATCTTAGGGATATTAAAAGTAAAAAATTCAGTGATTGGTTAAAAAATATTGTGAAAAACAAAATATATACCAAACAACAATTTTTGATAAAATTGTTTTTTTTTCTGTTAATTCAAAAAGCGATTAACCATAGATAATCAAAAATGTTTAAATTATTTAATTTATTATCAATTAATATTATTGTATTAATTTTTTATTTGTGTTCCTAATGAGTGCCATTGCTGTATTCAGTGTCGGCCTGGCCAAGGCAGCTAAGCACAGCGATTGGGCCACAGTCTTTATTTTTTGTATGTATATTTAAATGCAATGAAACATTTGGATATAATAACTACAATGAACACGTGGCCGTAAAGCGTTTTAACTTTTAATTTTTAAATTTAAAGTTAGAATAAGTAAATTGTATTTCTTATTATATTATTATCTTAGTCAGGTCTTATAATTGTGCTGTAGTTCGATAAATATAAATTATAATTATTATGGATGAATGATCTTGAAAATAAAATTTATTTCTTAGTGTAGTTTCAATAGGTACTAAACTACTAACTACTAATTGTATATTATATCTAGGAGTTGTGGCGTGAGCTAGGTAATATAATAATAGTAAACAAGTAAAAGTGGAATTATTAATTGAAAATTATCAACAACATTTAAAACCACTAATGCTTATAGCTATAGAAAAGACATAACAAAATCGTCAAAAGAAATAACAAGACTTTTAATATAATACAGAGTGCGGCATAAGTCGGTTCCTGTTGTCTTGTTATCGAAAAACTGCTTATTATTATTATTAACAGCGGGAACCAACTTATGCCACACTCTGTATATTAAATGTATTTATTTTATATATACATAGTGTCTTATATAAAAGTTAAATACCTACTTATAAATTTAGAATAAGAGAATTTTTAACTTTATTTTTTTTTAATTTAAAATGACAAAATTAGAATCTATATGTATTACATTTTAATGACCATTTTTCATATTTAAGATTTATTTAATTTAGTTATAATAAATCAATTTTGTAGTATGTGGGTTGGGGTCCTACCAAATAAAATCCTGCCTGTGCCCTTTAGAACCAGGTTGACACTGGCTGTATTAAATCAATAAGAGACTCTGCCAATTAAACAGTTCAGTGTCTAGTATACTAAACTTTAAATATTACAAGAACAAACTGATCAGTGAAAAATCAATTTTTTTCTGAATTACATTTTTAAAATAATATATATTAAGCTTGATAATTCTTTTTCATAATTTTATTATGAATTATTTTATTATTATTAACAGACATTTTTAAGGCAAAATATTTATTAAAAGTAAGAATATTTACCTTGAAACAGATATTATGGTTGTAAGAAACTTAGGAAAACTTGTTTCTATACTTATAAACTAATAATAATATGTTTTTGTATTATAAATTTCTAATAATAGTTGATTTAAAAGTGTAGTAAAATATTAATTATTTATAAACATAGCTGTCATAGAAATAAATCAGATTGAAGTTATTTTTTTTACTAATTGTATTCTATCAATTAATAAGTTGAATAAATAATTAACTAATAAATTAGTTAATTATTTTACGTTTCCTTTTTAAGAGAATATAATGAAGGTTATAATAGTATATTGTGATATACATTATCAAAAGCTTTTATTACACACAAAACTGGCTTTGGAACTATGAAACTACAATTTATGTTATCATAAACAACTTACTGTTACTGTAAACCTTTAAACTGAATAGACTATATATAATATCATAAAATGACATGTATTACAATATTAATACCAGGAACTGAGCTATCTATTTTTTAAATATCAACTTTCTAAATTTATAAGACTTAATCTTATAAAAGACATGATATTTTGCCATTCTGAGTAGTTGTAATTTTTTACAGCAAAATGTACATATACTATATATAATATATTTATTCATAAAATAGTTTTAACATATCAGTTTAAAACCATTGAAAACATAATATTACTAGAAAATAAAAATACCAATATTTTGTACTTTGTACTAAATAAATAATTTAT
Organism: Rhopalosiphum maidis; assembly: GCF_003676215.2. Classification (NCBI taxonomy): domain Eukaryota; kingdom Metazoa; phylum Arthropoda; class Insecta; order Hemiptera; family Aphididae; genus Rhopalosiphum; species Rhopalosiphum maidis. Next base: position 56,745,505 of record NC_040879.1, read on the forward strand.
AAATTTAAAAAAACAATATGTAATATTTAATATAATAAAATATATAAACATTTATCCATAATATATAAAGCAAATCTTATAGTACAATCTATTTCATTGTACAATTATGGTAAGAGTACATGTGTTGGAAAATCAGTGTGCAAATTAGAATTATTAAATTAAACTTATTTACTAAATCAAAAGTATTTGTTAGGTTTATCTGATATTTTATGACAATGTATTTTGTTCAATATATTTTATTATTAGCTATTAAATTTAGTGTTTTTAAATTAAATTTTAGATTAAATCACATGAAATTTAAAAATTACCTATTTGTTTATTAATAATTTCTCAACTGAAATAAAACACATGATACTCATTGCACATAATTTGAAATTATTGAATAAAAAGCTAATCATTTTTTACAGTTTTTGATTGAATGTCACAAATTAGTTTCATGAATTCAGTATGGTTATAAGAAGGAGCTGTGGCAAATACTCCATATTTATTTAAAGGATCTTTCTCATTCTCTTTGCTATAACTGTATTTATTTCCATGTACATCTGTTAATTCACCACCAGCTGCTCTTAGCACTGCCTCTGGTGCTGCTGTATCCCATCGTTTGCAACCAGCACTAGGATAAACATAAGCATGTGCTTTGCCTTCCAATATATAAAGAACCTATATTATATTTTTTTTAAAACAAATTCATACTTCATTATTAAAACTTATAATAATCAGTAAGTTGCATCATTATACCTTATTTCCAGCACCACCAACTCGTATAATTTCACAAGGTTTTAAGCCATCAATAAATTGTTCTATCGCCTTATCATAGTGACTCCTTGTTGTTACATATACTTTTTTTGTTTGAGGGGGTTCTTTTAACTCAAACCCACCAATGCCACTACCAACTAGACCCCAAAGAGCTCGACCATGGTTTTGCCAAAATGGTTGATAAATTACTCCAGCCACAGCTTCATCATTAACACATACCCCAATTAATATTGTAACATGGTCTATTAAACCTATAAAAAAGAACAGTAAATGTATTAACCCATATCTAAATAGATATAAAAAAATGTAATCATACGATGATTTACCTTTGGTAAATTCTGATGTTCCATCTAATGGATCAATCCAAATTGTTACCTTAAAAATTTAAAATATAAAAATAAGAATTTGTTTAAATAATATTGATATTGACAATTAACTAATTAATTAATAATAGGTTAATAGAAGTATAGAACTATAAAATTGAGCTATTTTGTTATATGCACTTTACCATCCAATTTATATCCTTATTATTGACAAATTTAACGCATTTTTAAGAAACATGGCACAAGTATTTTAATATTTATGATTATTAATGATAATGAAATTAATGACTAGACGACGATATACAATGATAGTATAAAATAATTTTTTATAATATATTACTTATTTATAAGAATTTTTATTTGTCATTAAAACCACAATTAGATCTTTCATTTATTACAAGAATATAAATATAATTGTTGAGTGTCATACTGCAATCATAATGTTACCGGTAGAGCGCATACGACAAAATAGCTTAAAATTGTTATTCAAATAATGAAGTACCCATGATAGATATTTATTAAAAATCAATACAATTTATATAGTAATATTAAAATTGTACTGATATTTAACAGAAAATTACAAAGTTTAAAATATATTTATTTTTAGTCTTTAAATAATGTTATTTTTAATTACTTAATAGATGTAAAATAATCAACTACACTAACTTGATCTTCTGTAACATCCTGTAATGATTTTGGACATTCTAAATCCAATATTTTAGGATCAAGATCAGTAATTAGCCAATCTGCAGGAACATCCAAATTCTGACTAATTTTATCAACTTCTTCTGCCACAATATTCACATTTGGATACAGATTTTTAAACGATGCAACTATACAACGTTGTGCAGATCTATCAGCTTCAGTTTGTAAATCATTTTCACCCTAAACATAAAGCAATAAAAGTTACAAGTAAAGCATAAAGACAATTAATAAACGATAAGTAAGAAATAACATTATTTACCTTTTCAATTATTCCCAAATCTCCTTTTTGCATAACATCACGAATTATTTTACCTGCTTTATGAGCAACAGATACTGATGAAGCCAAAAGTCTACAAACTAAAGCTGGTCCTTGAGCCATTTTATAAACTAAACAAATATAAATTATATGAATAAAGCAAAATAGTATTTAAAAATACTTTATATTAAATGGCAACTTCAGGAGGACTGTGAATTATTACTGCTATGATTGAGAAGAATAGACTGAAAGTAATATTGGTAAAATTGATACCATCTATTTAAAATTAAATATAATGAAGGCCATTAATAATATTAGTATATAAAATATAATATAGGTAAGTTGTCTACACAAGGTAATGCTCAATATTTTTAACAATGAGTATCTAATTCAATAGCCACACAATGACCTCTATAGTGATTGTCAATTTTTCACCTACATAATATACATATATAATATTAATACATATATGTACATTTTACCACACCATTGTAATAAATAATAATGAATTATTATTATTTTTTATAAATTTACATTGAAACCAAAAGTATATAGCCTTAGTAAAAACATTAGTGTTTTACAAACCCAAACAATCATAACAAAACCACATTATTGACTTATTGCTCAATTCATAAAGATCATTATTCATAATTATTACTTATTATAGTGATATACAACACAATGTTACCTTTTTTTTAGTATTATAAAATATTTGCTCAGATGTATAGTTTAAATAAACATAATAACATACATTTTAAAATATAGTCATATAGAATAGATTACTTTACCCAAAAATGTATAGGATTCTATTTTACGTATACATATTTAAATCACTATTTGCATTATTCATCTTTGTCAAAAGTAGCTTTTTAATTATCTTTTCTTGTCTCAAAACATATAAAGTAACAAATATCTTACAAAACTTGTTAAATATTGCAATGGTATTAAGACTATAAACAAAATCTGAGTACCATTCTCCAGGAATAAAATATCATTATATTAATTAAAAATTAAATGAAAAGTATTTTCTTCAATAACAAATAATTTTTATTTAAACATAAAAAATATAGCCAATCATTTTAAATTGTATTATCTAATATATTGAATATTAAATTTCAACAATAGTTTTTAATCACATACAATAACTAAATTAGATAACATAATATTATTAATATTAAACCAATAAGTAGGTAAGCTACTATTACTTACCAGAAAATATGTTAGTTAATTTTTCGTTAAGCTATTAAAGCCTATTTACCTTATAAATACTGATATAAATGAGAACGACGTTCAACTTTTTATTTTATTCGCATTAATATTAAAATATCTACTATAATAACAATGACCTAAAACTATGATGTACTTCGCATCGAAATGTCTATCATTATATTTTGCTTACGGGAATGGAAATAAATTCTACGTATTCTTTCTCAAAAACGCTAAAAACGTAGCACGTATTAACTAGTAAGTAACTACTTTCTCTTTGAGTTTACACATTTACATTTCACCAGTCGAAATTATTGATGATAACGATAGGTATGTAGAAGGAGGAGTGCCACACACATAAATACACATACGCACATCCGCAATCTGATAATAAGATCAATATAATAGTTCAAGGTAGATTCAATATAATATTTTTTACATAATGCTACTACTACTTTGATCAAGTCATGATTTTAGATAAATGTGTAGCTAATAGCTAAGCCACATGTAGCCATAATACAATGACTGAGGTTTAAGATATAGGTAGATAAGGTTAACGATATATTGGAGCGTATAGAGTCGGTCACGGTCGGACGATCGTAAAAAAAGAAGTGTTTGTTGTGTGATTGACGTTACCTCCACCGGCTCTTCCAGCGAAATTCAACATAATAATTATTAAATACTCGTAATATATATATATAATAACATAAAACGATTGCACATTTCGACATAATATTTTTCTGAGATAAATGATTCAATGTCAGACTTAAGCGGCAGATATTGATACTTTTCTCGGTGGGAAGCGGACTGTTCATACAAATATAAAAAAATAATTAGAAATTCCAGTTTACGGCTGTAGAGAAAACTATATTGAATAATATTGATATTGAACTTTGAAGATTATGATTATGATTATTGTCATAAAAAACTACCTAGCGGAAAATGGACAAAACATTTTTATTAAAATTTAAACTTCAAATAACTTGTACAGTTGTGCCTATGTATTTTCAACATTTTTCAACATATTTATCTATAAAGAATAACTTATGTGGAATCTTGTAATACATTTTCAAGTTTCGAAAACACTTTTATCGAAATTTATAGAAATAAAACTAAAGAAGATTCAATAAAATTTAATACTTGGTAAAAATGAAATTAATGTAAATGTTTTATAATTTTTTAATTAATAGGTATACTATTATAATAGGTATTGAGAAGTATTTTCATCGGAAGAAAATTCTTTGTAAAAATATATTTACAGTTTTGTGAATAATAAACAAATAATAAAATATAAATGTTAAAAAAGTATAAAAGAAAATTGTAGTCACATAGGTATATATCATAGTAGCCCGTAGGTATAATATTTTTTCTTATAATACAATACTCATAAAATCATTATATAGAATATTTTTTTCATTTATAAAATGACATACATATACGATATACAAAAGTGAACAAGTTTTGCTGTTCAGTAAAAATGTTATATGATTACCTACTTTTTTTATAAATAATAAATGTTTGCTTTATTTTTATTTTTATGTTTGTGTAGTATTTTATAATTAGAAAAAAGTATTTTCTGTTTAAAAAATTAGAAATTTGTGTTGAAAACTGTGGGTCTCATTATATTAACAGTGCGTGGGTATATATATGGGACCAATTATTAATTTTTTAAATTAATTTTTAGGTTTATGATATTGATATATCTATACTCTATTGAGAAATAAGGTAGTGCAGTGTATACCGCTTCGCAGTACCGAATGTGACCCATAATTCATAAATTTGAATTCAATAATATATCATTGTATAGGTACGAAAAACGATTTTAATCTAAAACGGTCTGTTAGACTGTAAGAAGTGTAAGCAATATGCTCATATTACCAAAAATATTTTATGATGTGTTTTAATATATATTTAGCTATACTGCTATAGTGCAAAAAAAAGTAAAAAATACTGAGGATTTTAAATTTGTATCTCTCTAAAAATACAAACTAGATATAATTTTTTATCTAAAACAGTCCTCTAAGTTGAAAATCGAAGTATTTTATACTTTTATCAATCACCTACTTAGTGTACTGAAGGCTGTGTACGTCACACACAAACAAAAATGATCATAATAATAATAACACAAAATATGTATACATTGTACCTATAAAATCATTAATCAATATACATTTATGGCTTCGCTTAAAACCTAAAAAAAAGTAATACATACAATAAAATATTACAATCAATTATTGTATAACATATATAAAATATTTCAAAATTGAACATAAAATAAATAAAGACTAATTGAATAAAAATTCAACATTCTGTTAATTCTATTCATTTTTTGGTCATGAATATTTCCGCAGTGACGAAACGGAGTCGTCTGTAGGTACCAGGGTTATACAGACTCCACTCGTTTTTAGTTTAGAATCGGCGACGGTGTCGATGCCAGTGGTTGCAACTCATTCAAGCCATAACGATAGCTGCATACGTTCCTGTTACATATTACATCCTGATTCGCGTTTTAAACGTTTTAAACGCGTTTTTACGTTTCTTACGCGTACTTTTCCAATATCATTATATCAGAGTCAAACCGTATTATTTTTGCAACCGAATTCAAGCTAAAATTGAGTAGGCACCTAATGTGAATGATAAAAACTGTGAACAACGAAATAAGTGACCTTCCTTCTGAAAATTAATCGCTTAAATCACGCTAAAGCTTAAACGTTTTTTGAATCAAAGGTAAAAAAGTTTTTTTTTAATTTTTGTATTTAGTGAATATAGCCCACAAAATAAAGAGCGTCATTTAAAAAGGTGTATTATCGCAGATAATGCATTTTGCACCTATTTTTTGTAAGAAGCTTTCTTTGATCTGTCATAAATTAAAGCACTATAATATTTATATAGAAGATGCCTATAATAATTATAATATGATAAGTTTTCATAGACACCTTAATTAAAAAAAACAATAATTTTAATTTTTATCTAGATAAAAATAACTAATAAGTAAAAATCGGGGAAATAGGTAATTTTTTCGCAAAATATTACATTTGAAAATATAATTGTGTGCTTATAATTTCATAATATATTAATATTATATGTCTCAATATGACAATATGTATAAGATTTAATAATAAATATAATATAATAGACTCTATTCTATTACCCAGTGGCGTATATAAGCGGAAGTTAGGGGTTCAAACCTACCTGAAATGTATGGTTGGTACGGGTATTAATTTTGGTTGTATAATTAATTGGAATTTAAGAATGGAAATTTTTTTTAACCCCCCTTAAATTAATTTCTATGTACGCCACTGCTATTACCAATAATAATAATAATATGTACCTCTATAAGTTAAAAGTAGTCAGTACCTACGAATAATATTTTTAAATTATAACAAAATAAGTAAAATCGTTATGTATGCCTTGTTTAAATATTTAATTCTGACAAAATTTCACTTAAAAGTCCTATATTGCTTAAATTTTTTTGATCATAGTCATAGGCGTGCGCGGGACTTATTGGTAGGTGTTGCTGAAAATTATACATTTATATGTGTTTAAGCTTTAAGAAAAGAGCACTTACACTTTAATAATAGGACTTTTTCTTCAGTCTTGAAAATTTATATGATTGATACAAAAATGGATCATAATGTTATGAATATTCTACTTGATGCTTCTATATTCAATCATTAAATAATTTATTTCTATGTAATTTAGTAAAGATAAATAAAAAATGTAGTTTATGAAAATGTAATTGATAAAATATTATACTGGATATTATGAGTATATTATAAAACACTATTGAATAGGTATAGATATTAGATACCAAATAAACTTACCTACTCATGAGTTAATATTTTTTTTCTAAATAAATAAACACAAACTTATTGTTAAATATTTTAAAATACGCGGTAGATAACATAATTACTTGTAGATATCATACGACACCAAAAATTTGTTCGTAGATAGCATACGACACGTGTGCTCAAAATTGGATTAAAATTTATATTTTATGAAATGTATTATGTATACAATATAGAGGCAAATTGAAACATTTAAAACATTTGAAACCAAGGGGCGTATACAAGGGGGCGTGGGGGGTCAAATCCCCCCATTGGATTTTTATTATTTTTTTGTTTTTGCTTACATTATGCAGTATGCACTAAAATGCAATATTTTGTGATATTATAATCTATTGAACTATTGAATTATGAACATTTTCTCAATACTAAATACCATTATAATTTTATTTTATTTTATTTGTAGCAAAGTAATGTTTATTTAGTCGAAATGTTCAATAACGACTATGTTTATACTTTATTATAGCATATCTTATTATTTATAAAGACAATACTTTATATATAATAATATGTATGTATGCTCGACTAACAGGGTTATGCTTCCACTGTGAGCCTGTGTTTAAAATGTTATCAGATATTATCGTTGTTATTACATTATGAGAAATAACTAATGAGATCATTATAGCTATAGTTTTAGTTCATCGCGTATACTAGTACACTCTAGTATGTACTACGTACCTACCATTTATTTACCTGAAATCTAAAAAAAGACACTCACGAGATTGTTGAAAATGTGTGAAAATGTATTTGTTACAGGAACGGCTAAGTGGCCTAACACTCATGCCAGTTTATAGAAATATTTAATTACAGCAGAAGTTTTAGACTAACTAGCAAAAAAAAAAAAAAAAATAGAAAACTAGATTTGTTAATTTAATTATTATTTATTTTATTTATACATTTAATGATGTAGCATTTTATAATACAGAAATTTTGACTTTATGGAGTATTGGAGTGAATAATCTACCATATTGTGTTTAATGTGAATTTTGAATCAATTCAAATTATATCCATTCAAATTTCATTGTTCTTATATTTTACTACCAAAGTAAAAAGTTTTGGGAGGGCGGGGGATTTTTCAATTTTTCCCTCCCATTTAGCTTTTTTTTTCGATCCCCCCTCTTTCAGAAATCATGTCTACGTCACTGACAACAATGTCTTTCAAGTTACTTTAAAATTTTTGAAGTCTAAAAACTTAAAAAAAAAATTCTTAATATAAAGAATAAAAGTAACCTTTGTATTTTGTAATTAAGTATTTTAAGCAATAATATAAATCTATTACCTAAGAATAATTAACAATTCATAGTAAAAACTGTAATATTTTGTTGAAATTCTATACAAAAATTTAAAAGTACTTGATCTTTCATCAGAACATCGAGTATTCTACGTGATCTAGTGGAGGACGATTATCATGTAACATTTTCAATCAACTGATATGCCAAATATTTACACCTTATCAAACCATCTCAGAGAAATTTATGATAAACGGACTAAACTGCCTAAACTTTTAAGACTCAACTTACCGTAAATTGTAATTATTAATTAACACTAATTACTAACACCGCTATTAATTGTATAATATGGCTCCATGCTCGATTAAACAATGAATTTGTGTTATAAATACGGTATAATGTGTATTATGGTGTTAATCTATGATTTATCAAACTGTTAGTTTATCATTTCGTTTTTTCGTAATCCTCGAGAGATAAAAAAAAAAACATAAGTAATTGTTGTACACGGGTCACGGACAGTTGACGATACTAAAGTTAGTTAAGCCTATGATCTTTGATAATCTCAGTTATCCATCTCAGCTGGTAATTTATGGATTGCAAAATTAAAAATGTTGTACGGCAATTCAAAAATTTATGTGGTTGGATAATGAATTGTTTTTAATAAAATGTTTATTATGAATTTGGCTTGTAAAAAGTTTATTTTAAACCAACTTTTCTCTGTACCTCGTTTATTACATTTGAGTAAATTGTTTAGCACATCATTTTCATCAATCGAACATATTTTAAATTCTGTTGATAAGAGTGAATATGTAAGATATAAATTTCCAAATGAAATAAAGATTAAAGATGTAGTTGATACTAAACAACAACAATTTGATTCTTCATTTACCATTATACCAGACATTGTGTCTGTAGATGAAGAATCACGACTGATTGATGAAGTAGAAAAGTCATTAAAACGTTTACGTTATCAGCATGATCATTGGGATGATGTAAGTATATTTTATTTCTAATATACTTGAATTAACGGTAGGTTAACAAATGGTTATTTACCTAGGCCATACATGGATACAGGGAAACAGAAATTATGACATGGAAAGATCAAAACAATACAAACGTGATGCAAAGGCTCAAAAACAGAGTATTTGCTAATGAATCAATTACAGAACAAATGCAGAGAGTTCATGTACTTGATTTATGTGACAATGGTTATGTAAAACCTCATATAGATAGTATACGAGTTAGTATTAAATGTTTGTCATTTGATCCACTAAATAAACAAATTATTATTTTTTTTTTTTTTTATGGATACATATCAAAAATAAACTTTTTTTAGTTAATCAAAAATAGATGTTGAACATAATATATTATTTATTTTTTATATACTAGTTCTGTGGAAATATAATTGCTGGCTTGAGCTTACTGTCCGATTCTGTCATGCGTTTAGCTGATGAAAACTATGTAGTTTATGCTCTGTTACCTCGTCGTTCATTATATATTATGAAGTAAGTTTTACATAATATTTTAAATTTTGATATAATAATTTTTTAAATCAAACTTTTTGTATGGATATAAATGTATTTAAACAATAGTGGAAAGGATATATATTACTCAATGCTCATTAAGTAGACTTTGAGAAAGAAAACCAGATGTATGACAAAATAAAATTGCGTATTCTGTTGATAGGTATATTTTTTTCAAGTATAATTTGCCTTATGTGTATGTATGTTTATAAATTAGGTAAAAATATTAAATTTATAATCTGATACTGATATAACTTAATTTTAGTCTTAACATTACATTTAAAAATGTATTATTGTTTATAAATTTAAATTTTTTTTAGTTATATTTAACTAAGTTATGAACTGTTTAATTTTTTGTTTATTATAAATAATTATATTGCAAAACTAAAAAAAAACGTTTTTTAACTAATATTACTCTACAATAAAGTTCAATCTAAAAAAATAAAAACCAATCAAAGAAATTCATTATATCCTTTAAAATGAATAACTTATTCTTTATAATTATTATAAATTGTTATTTGTTATTGAACTTTAAACAGGGATACAGTTCGATACCAATATACACATGAAATATTAAGTGATGGTGCACCTACTGTGTTTAATGATAAACAGATTGTACGGAAACGAAGAGTATCAATTGTAATGAGAAATGAGCCACCAGTTGAGGCAATGAAATAATTCAATAATCATATTATTAAATAAACATTATTTACTTGTGTTATGTTACTATGTTTAATAGGACATCTATTGTTTTGTACAATATAAAATGTGTACTCTGTTAAAAAAAAATCATTTACAAAATAATTTATAGTCGACCCTTCCATCCTTGATATTTCAAAGTAAATATAAAATGTTGGTATTTGAAAATTAAAAATCTTGTGGTTATTTGAAATAAAAATAGGTACTCGTAAGACAAATATAGGGTAAATCAAGCGGTCAATTCATGAAAAATTGAAGTATGTTCCATTCAACCATATCATATCAAAGATGTTGTTTTACCATGATTAAGAATTCAAAGTATTCATTATATCTTCTAATATATAAAAATCTCGTGTAACAATGGAAAATGTATATCACCAAACTTCTCTGAAACAACTTGACTGATTTTCATGAAATGTTGAATGTAAATTTTGTAAGTCTGAGAGAGTGATTTAAACTATTTTTCATACCTCTAGTCTTTAAGTGTAAAAAGTGGTTCTCCACAAATATTTATTTAATATTTAACGTGTAAATTATATACCTATAATAAGTGATAATATAATATTGATAATTCATAAATGAAAGTGATATATTTATATTGTTATTTATAATTCCAATTACATTGATTGTCACATTAAATCTAAGTAATATTCAATAAAAATAGATATCTACTAATACAAAAATACCTAACTTAAATATTTAAAAATTTAGTGTTCGACGAGTATTATGTTCTCGATGCATTCCGAAACTACTCAACCAATTTTGATGAAATTATGATCAATTTGTGTAGTTTTATCATTGTCATAAGATATGATAATTTTTATCTCCGTTAATGACCTTTTTATTATGTTTAGGGCTGTGCGATTATTTTTAACAAATGATACATAATCAGTTAATGGATTGAAAAATGTAACTCTAGGCAGGACAGTTATGTTAAATTAATATATCAGAGATCTATACACCAAATCAGAAAACCAAAAATAGTTTTTATCCTTACGCTAAATGTTAGTATTATTAACATTATAGACAACCAAACTTAACACGGGTGCATTTTGTACAGGCGACAAAGTATACGGGGACAGCTAGTATTATATAATTAAATATTTTAAGTTTAGTTCATTTTTTCAGAACTCTATTGAATTATCATTACATATACATATTTCCTAACTGCATAATAATTGACATAGCTCATAGCCAAGGGATTCGATAATCATATTAAATACTGTATTAGTGTATTATATTTATAATATTATATCATCAGTAATTTAATAGATACATATTTACATTTTCATAATTCTTATTGTAATTAAATTTTTTTTTTCAATATTTCAAACACTTGATTATTTTATTTTCGTTTGAAACGTTTTTTTCATATGTCCCCCAACCTTGAATTACTCAGAGAATTATATCTATCATGTATTGATTCAAGGACAGTACTGCAATTAAAAAATAAACACACTTGCGATAATTATATTATTTAAAAAATTTAAACTATTACTATAGTTATTTCTTTATAATATATTACATTATAAAAAAAATTATAAATGTTATCTAGTCAGAATAGAATTATGAATCATATGAAAAATAAACCAATCCTAAACATAAACCTCTTTTTCCTTAACTGATAATCATTCTACACTTAGTTTAAGAACGAAATTATGTTTTGCTAAAAATATTAATCTGAATATATGGTATAACATGAGGCGCTACTAAATCTCAAATTATTTTTCTTATTTTCAGTATTGCCTTTTATATGATCAAAAATGATCTAAATACATTTAAAATCTACCATTCATGGTGATTTAAAAATATAAACTAGTGAATAAATGGCTAAAATGTAACTTGCTCCCACTATTAAACTATTTAAATCTCCCTCCAACGTATCGTTAAGAATCGTTATAAGATGATTTTTTTTTATGTTTGCTAGGATATATTACATAATATGATTACACTTATTTTAAGTATTAGATTTACAGATTGTATGCATAAAAATTTAAATAACTTATTGATAATTTAAAGTATAAAAGTTTGTAATATTACATTGATTAAAAACTATAAAAAATTAACTTTTTTTGTATCTAATACTTTTGTATTGTAATTTCTAAAAAATTGTGATTTAATTTTTAAACATTTCATTATTTGAACTGAACCAAATACTTTTTTTTTACCCAATATATATTGTAACAAGTATAATGGATAATAATCATAATTAAAATCAGTCATTAATTAATCTTTTATTGGATTAAAAGGCTCAAAAGCATTGCGAAACATTTTGACATCATCCTCTTCTTCATCTAAAGATTGCTCACATTTTCTCCAGTCAATACGACTTTCAACATTTAATAGTCTTGGAGATGCCAGCACTTCTCTATAACAATTAAATAGTTCACTTAATTAATTCCATGAAAACATTTTAACTAACAATTTATAACATACCTTGCAATATGAATTGGAAATTTTTGTTGATGGCCACTTTTTTTGGATGCACTATGAAACAAACGTTTACCATTAGGCAACTCTGTACAAAAGTAATGTCCTTCACTGTTCCCAGCTATTTGACGTAGCGATGCAGCTGGTGGAATATCTACTAAACTGAGATCATATTCTTTAAATTTTGCCTACAAAAATTGAGAGTTAATATATTATAAGTATAAGTTATAAACATATAATAAATATTTTTGGTTACTTTGAACATGTTCTCAAGACGATCTGCCATTCTGATAGGTACTGGAACCACTTGTAATTGAAAATGAGCCGATAAAATATTACGTTCAAAGTAAACTGCTACACGATCTGTGCTTTCAAAATATTGATTTAAGGAACTTTTTATCCTGTAATAAAAATTTTATTTTAATTAGTAAACATCATGCCCTAATTATAGAAAGGAAAAAAAAATTAGATAATTACAAATTTATTTCATTTTCTGTTTCTGGTGGTACTTCAGCAAGAGATTTGTAATGTTCAATTGGAGCCACTAGTATATGTTCTTTGACCAATGGTCCCTTAGTTCCTGATAAGTATACCTTAAACAAATTAGTTCATATTATACAAATGCTAATGGTTAAAACTCAAGTAAAAATGACAAATTACTGAATACCTGATTCCCAATAGATACAATCAAATGCTTAGCAATTTTCTTACTTGACAAACAAAACCAACAAGAATCTGCACTTATATCAATAGCTGTTACAAAAATTGTATCAAAATATAAAATTATTATGTTTTTGATGTACATTTACAAGTTAACAATTTCATGAATAAATCTTACTAACATTGTTTTAGTTGTCCGTCGAATTTTCTCTTTTTACTTTGTTCATTATTTCTATAATTGCTGTTAGTGCTTGTATTATAAAAATATTGTTTTGAAACTGGTAACATATTAGCAGTATACTGAGATATATTATCAGCAAATGGTGATTCCGTAACAGTATAATTTAATGTATTTGATGTAGTAGATTCTGCTAATGATAAAACAAAGCCATAGAGCCATTTTTGCTTTTTGGTTTTATTGTCATGATAATCACCCAAACCAATAAATCGTGTTATTGTTTTACTATTGACATTTCTAAAGAGCCAAAAATATGTTTAATATTAATTTGATACAAAGAATAAAAAATAACATACTTATACGGACTACGCTGATAAAACACTTTTTGTAAGCCAGCAAAGTGATAACGTGGAGTTAAATTAATAGCTGCCCATGACAAAAGCTGAGATTCACTTTCTTTTTCAGTAGGTTCCTTAACATTTATGTTCTATGAAAAAATGATTAAATATATTCATGAAAATGTTATATATATTTCAAATTATAATAATAGTTTGTACTTCTTGAATTCGCTCTTTATTGCGAATATCTAACGGCCATGGTGAAGTTAATAAAACATCCAATGACGTACTTCCAGCTCGAATACACGAATCTTTGAACTGAGAGAGAGAATCGTAATTAAATGTATGAATTTCGTTTTCTTTGCTACTATTGTTTTGTACTCCACTAATATAACCTATTTTAAGGCCATCTGAAGTAGTAAAAATTCCATCTTTACCTAATAAACATATAAAATAAAATATTTTCCAAATTAAAAAAAAAAAATTATAGGTAAGCATAATATAAACAATTTTCAACATATTAATGTAACTATTTATTATAAATAATAAAATATTACCAACCAAGATAATAGATATTTGGTGCTAATTGTTGATCTTTTAAATTTTTAAAATATTTTTCATGTTGTTTCTTATTTGGTCCCAATGTATAAATAGGAACTGAAACTTTAAAAAAAAAAAAATTAACTTTAAATTCACTCAAATAAATAATAGTAGTTTCTTACTATTTTTGCCTGACTTTTTAAACTCTTCCCATTCTTTTTCACAGGATTCATCATCTCCAAAAAAATCTCCAATGCAAAAAACATAGTCAAACATGCCTTTTTTAGCATACAATGCTTCTACATAATCAATAAATGATTTAATATGTCCTTTGATACCACAGCAAACTAATCTGTGTACAAATAATTTCAATAACAATGAGGTAATGTAAAAAGAAGTATACTTTTAATTCTTACATTTTGACTTGCGTTTTTTTATTTTCCATTGTGGATATGATAACTTATTCAATAATATCCTGAAAGCAATATTTTAATTTTAAATAGGTCAATGAATATTGAGTTTAATGTATGTACTTTGGGTACCTGAAATTTATTTACAATTGAATGCTATAAATTTAATTTAATTTACTACAGACTACACAATATGTATTACTATTATTACTAATATTTTAATATTAATTTTACTATTCAATAGTAGCACTATATAAGCACTACTGTTAATTTTTTTTATATATATATAAATAATTTATACTTTCATAGAAAACTTAGTAAAAGCATATTTAGCTTATTAAGCTTATTTAAACGGTTGTAAACTTAACACTCTTTTTCTTTATCTGGTGTCTGACTATCTATAAAATATATCTATCAGTATTTTTTACCGTGGTATTTGTTTACTGTATAAATAAATAACCAAAATATTGTGGTGATACAACGCATTATCAGTTATCATCACTGGTCAAACCATGGACTATAACTACAACGTCTTTGGTTAATTCATTATGAATTTGTTGTAGTGATTTGTGTTTTGAGATAATCTGCAGGTAATAGGTATAGTTTTAAGTTCTATAGTTATTGACAATCAACATCTTTATTCTTGTCAAAAATTGAAAAAAATTGTGACTCGATTATATAGCTACAAGTTAGTTAACGACTTTCTAATGTCACTCTAAATTTTCTTTGTAATCTATGCATTAATATTTCATACATAAAATTAAGTTTATACAATTTCTAATAGGTATAGATAACTTGCCACTTGACTATAAACAAGTGACTTATCCTTTAGTCGATTACGATATAATAATGTAATAATGAAATACGAATTCGTTGTAGGATTTAAAACACCCATTATCAACTTTGATAATATACTTTGAATATACTTTTTTAATTATCAATAGATAATGGACATGTTTGTTTGTGTGCTATATACAGTTGAGATACCTAGTGCATAAATGTGTGAAGTTTATGGATTTATAAGTACAGCCTAAGTATGGAAAACGGCAAAAAAATTACATATTTAGATCCTAATGAAGTTCAAATATGTAAACCTATCACTATGGTAAGTTTTTCATTCACTAAACTATTGTAACAGTGTACGATCTGAGAATGTCTTTTGATAATATTATTATAATATTTTTATGGTAGGTCAACAGTAGAATTGACAATTTTTTAAAAAGAAAGAGAGATGAAAACCATGATAGAAATACGAGAATGTATTGTAACTCAATATCTAGTAGAAATTATTCTAGTGCTTCTAGAACATGTAATACAATAGAAGCTAAACGCCAGAAAGGATCTGAATGCTTTGTAAAAAGTATAGTATTTTATTATAGTGTATAGTGCATATTCTTTTTATTTGATATAAATTTAATTTAAGAAATTTTTTTTTCAGAGACAAAAGTGCAGAATAATTTAGGACCACTGAATAATGGTGGTTTGGACCCAGCTAGCTTAAACAGTTACAATTTATCAAATAATACAAGTTCTGTTGGATTAAAACCAGATTTACATGAAAGAATATCAAACATAGAAACAGTCTTAAATATCAAAAGTGATAATAAAAGTAACATTGATATTTATGAAAAATTGAAATCGATAGAAGATCATGTATTAAAACTAGAAAATATTCTATTAAATATCAATGAAAATTATTCATTATCAAATATTATTTCTATTGATCAAGATACAGGAATTATAAAACACAATTTAAAGACTGAAGATCTTATAAAACAGGTAAATTAATTTTTATTCATTGATTAAATAGTATTTTATTGGATATATGTTGACATATTTTATTTCCATATTGTATATTTTGTAAATGGTATTTATTGGGTAGGCCAATTCTTTGTCATATTTGAACATTTTATTTAGTAAATAACGTGGCTGCGATTAAGCTGTTATTCCAAAATTAAATTGAATATTAGTGTACATGTACATTTGTCATTTAAGACGGGTTATATTTATTTATTTTATTTTTTATTTATTAATTCAAACGGGCAAAGCCCAGTAACAATTTTAAATCAAAACATTAAAAAAAAAAACAATTTATACATATAGAAAGAAAGAGTGAACATAATGTGATTAATAGATATTAGATATACAAAATAACGAATAGTTAATTAAGATTAAATAATAACAGTAACGAAAATTAGGTTTATAATTTTTATAAATAATTCATATGTAATAATTAATAATATAATTTTTAAAAAGACTCAATAGAGTTAAAATTAAATAAATCGACCTGTGTATCATTAACTAATCTCATCATTCTATTTATAGGAGCTTTTATTAAGTAATTAGTTCTATGTAATTGGGTATAAAAAGTATTAGTAGATCTAGTTTGACATTTAGGGATTTGGAAATTAAGATAATTTAGTAATTCACTAGAATTTATGATACCGTTTACCATTTTATATAAAAACTTTTAATTAATTATATTTCTCCTGGTTGCAAGACCATTCATATTTAAAGTGTCTAATAAAGGTTTATATGGTGTATGATGTTGATGTAGGATATTGCACTTGTACGATATAAAGTGAAGGAAATAATTTTGTATACCTTCAAGGTATTGGATATGGGTATTTACAGAGGGTGATCAGATAATCGAATTATATTCTAGAACAGAACGAACTAATGAAAAATATAGTGCCTTAAGAATAAAGGGATTAGTAAAATATTTACATGTCCTACTAATAAATCCTAGTATAGATGATGATTTTTTAGAAATAGTGAGATAATGTTTATTGAAAAAAAGATATAACTGTTTACCTGTCGATACAATTCTAGCAATGCTGCTGGTATGTGGAGTTCTTGTATATTTATTTAATGTCTTTGATCCTATGTATTCTTTATTATCAACAAATAGTATGGATCATAGCACAGAATCATACATCATGTTATAAAGATTAACAAAAAATAATACTCATAGAAGATAATAGATTTAAATTTTTTTTCTTAGTATAATTAGATATGACAAATTTTGTAAAATATATTTATATGTATAATTTCATTAGGCATTAAAATTATTTTTCAGAAGAAAATTATCTCTGAAGATAATTTAATAAGAAAAGAAATAACACCAGGAATATTACCAAAAAAATCAGTAAGTTAACTGTTATATATAATATCATTAAGTTTCTAAGTATACTTATATCATAAATTTTTTTTACATATAAAATCCTTTTGAATGACTATTTTCATTTAAAGTGATATTTATTATTATTTAAATTGCCTTAACTTTTGAGTTCCACTTAGCAGAATGATGTGAATTGATTCAGTGAACAAATAGCTTAAAATTAATTTAAATATTTTGAAAATTTCAATATGTATATAAAAACATATGTAATGTCTAAAAATTTCAAATTTTGGTTCTTTTTCTTAGTTCCCAGAGCAAGTTCTTAAGCTTTTTAGGTAACTTTTACAACACCTATATTTTTATCTTAATGCATAAACTTATTATTTTGTTATGTTACCATTCATATTTTACACTTAAAACTAAATTTATGATCTTTAAGTATATCAATTTACTTTTTTAGGGTATCTAATACATAAAAATAAATACATTTTATAATGTCTATTACTTTTTATTTAATAATTGTCCATTCTTAAAAATGTTTTATTATAATTTAAATTATTTTTCAGAAATATTCTGCAAATGAAATACAAGAACTCATTAACAATATCAAAAGAATTGATGAAAATAAAAATAAATTCTCAAATCAATAGCAAAAACATTAAGCATTATTTTTATCTTATCATGTAAAACCGTATTAAAAATAACTGGTACTTTTAAACATAGTGTATTATTTCTTTTGTGCATAATATCGTTTAAAAGTACTATCGATATGAGTCAAGTACCATGAATCAGGAAACAAATTGTCAACATTTGAAGTAGGTTCAAAAGGTGCTATAAACAAATCAAAATAATTTAATTTATTGATTATAGTTAAAAAATACTCAACTATTATACAGATTTTAAGTAATAATTTTGTAGAACTATAACAGAAATACTACCTTTGTTGTAAGCTAACTCTCGGTTTGTTAGTGTATTTTCAAATTCAACAGTCGATGTACAATGTCTATTTTCTAACATCACAGGAACATGTTGCAATAAATCAATAAGAGTATCTAATTTTGCTCCTGGCCGTATAGTCATTGAATAAAATGAAGAACACATACCAGAACCAAATGAAAACATTGCTATTCGTTTCCCAGCCATTTCACTAATAGGTTTACTGTAATTCAATTAATTTAACACGTCAAATACAAAACTTATATCTGAGTCCATGTTATGGCAAAATTAACAATTGTAAAGCCAATTAAAACTCAACGCTATATAATTACCTAAGCAAGTATGAAATCAATCCACTAAATATAGATGCTGTGTACATGTTTCCAATATTTTTGGGCAATTTTTGTGTTGGTGCAGTGAATTTTTTAAACAGTTGTTCTGTGTCCTTTATCACACTCAAATCGGATAACATATTGACACTGATATCGGTGTTTCTAATAGGCAGTTCATAATTTCATATATTATTTAAATGGTAAATCAAGGCATAATTGTGCATCTTTACTATTTAATTTATATATTTTTTTATTATGGGAATAATGTATTTTTAGATGCTGAATCTAAAAATATTTATTTGTTTCCACAAAACAATAACTATTCAAGGAGTTATCAAAAATATCTTTGAAAATACTTGAAAAAAAAAAACAATTATTTTTAAGATAGCGAAAAAATACTATATTAAACATAACTGTATTTTTATTACTGAATCAAGAATATTAGTTATCATACTCTTAATCAAGAATATTCACAAACTGTTTTAAATTATCATTAAAAACACATTTTTATAATAAAATTAGAAAATATAGGTACCTAGATAATAATAATATTTAAGTATTTGTTAATTATTTCTAATTGAAAATCAGATTTTATTACACATTTAATTTGCTTACACATATTTCAATAGATTTGATTCATTTTCATAACATTTAACGTCTAACTGCATGTCATGAAGTGTTAACCAAGTAAACGCTTTCCTTACGAGTTTTCCATAAGGCGAATGAAATATGATGGCATCAAAGTGTTGCAACACACTCTTAGGGCCTATAACATTTTCCGTTTATACGTGAACTTAATACATTTTAATCAGAAAGTAACGATAATAAATCTGAGTTTACATATGACATTAGTACTTTCAGAGTGGGTGAAAGTAAAAATTTTACTAATGTACTCATTGTATTATGCTATTACCCAGATTATTGGTCTCATCATTGTCATCTGCGAATTTCTTCAAAAACCTCTTTCGATATAGATAATAGCAATTGTAAAGCGCCTCAAAATAACATCGGATTGACACTTTTCCATCTACTGTTGGGTAATTTGTGCTCATATCTCCTTTGTAAAAGTCGTATGTGTCATTCATGTGTGAAGCTCTCAGTTCTAGATTTGTATGTAGATTAGAGAATGTAAAAAAAAAGTTTATAGTTTTATCTTGAAACCTCTATCTAACACTAAGGGTGCATTAGGTCCTAGTAACATTGCCACGGCACCTGCACCACCTGTCGGCCTTGCTCCACCACGAGCGTACGTCGCAACGTCTGCAGCAACAACAATAGCTAATCGCCCTACAAACAATGTCCATAAATCGATTACGACATAACATTTACATATGATTTATGACTAAATTTAGGATAATAATGTAATATGTAATTCTAAAAATGATCACTGGCGTTTTAAAATGTAAACTTTTGAAATCATGTAATGAGGCTTAATTTTAATGTAGGTAATAAATATCACATAGACAGCACAATATTCAACATTAATGAAAACTAAATAACTAATTAATTTATTTTATTTGTTTTTCATTGTCAATTTTTAACATTTTAAAATTGTGCATTTAATTTTTGATATTAATTACAAAAAAAAATGTAATATTTGTTTTTTAATTACTGCTGTTTAACTAACTAAGTGAACTTATGATAAATAACCTTTCCTAATAAATATGCAAATGCAGAAAGTCTTAAGCTTTAATGATTGTAATCAGTAGAAGATATATACCATCCCAAGCACTGGATTCTAACCATGCTATTGAGTTGAAAAGGGCAGCTGTGCCCCCATAACATGCATTGGTTGAATCTACACCTTCGACATTGTTGTTACAGTTGTCAAATAAACGCATCAACATAGACTTGATACTTTTAGATTTATCTATTGGTGTTTCAGTTCCCACTTCAAGTCGTCCAATATTAGAGTAACCTAATTTGTATTTAAATTTACTATATAAAGTCAAAACATAATTAAACATTCATATGTATATACATACTTGTTTTTGTACGGTGCATCAGCAAACTAACTGCAGTTAGACACAATGAGACAACGTCTTCGCGGTCTGAACAAAATGCCATACGTTCTTGACCCAAACCGATTGTATACTTGCCTTTGGATACACCATCATGCAGCTCAAGGTCATTCTGGTTCACATATGTAGATGGTACTACTATCTCTAAGGCTAGTATGCCAACGTGTTCTGGCCATTTACCTTGGGCATTATCCATTATTATACTATACTTTAAAAAAATATACATTTATATAATATAAAATCATTGGTTATAATGATGAGTGAAGATGAAATTGACATAATAAAAAAATTAATAACTTACAATATTTTACTTTAAAAATATGAATTTTCAATTAAATTAACGTTTTATTAGATTAATAAAGTAACTATCAGATAAAATAAGGCAACAATTATATAGTGTTTACAGAAATTGTAAATTTGTAATTAAAAAAAAAAAAATGAAAATAATAATCAATAAATTATGTAATGAGAACTATTGTGAGCCAAACTGTGTGAAAATTATATTTGTATACGTAAGTATTTATTGTCTATCTAAATATTAAATACACGTGTGTGAAAATCTAATTATTGACTATTATAATACATAGATAGTTTATTTACAGTTTGAAATTAATCCTAATTATAATGATTAGTAAATTATAAAAAGTTACAAACTATATTATTATCATATACTAATCAAAATGTTTAAAAATATTTTTAAAAAAATACTACTTTAAATAAGAATTATGGATAAGGTTTTAAGTTATTAAAACTTCTGTGTATAATAATTAATATGTAATATATTTAATATTTTAAGCTTGTACATAATATCATCTCTATGCTAAAATTAAAAAACTAAAAATTAGGAATTTCTCACCTTTTGGTTTATATATCAAAATTAAATGTTGAGCACTTAATTCACCATTCACAATTGATTAATATTAATAAAATTAGGTAAAAAATAACTAAAAATCTTATTTTTTTTTTTTTGATTTTACTTGTTATGGTATATTATACAAAATATATTTTATACACTAGTTATTTTATTAGTAGCTTGAAATACACATCCTCTCTGTGATAATTGATTCATAATGGTAATAATGTTAACACAATCATCTATAAACCATAAATATAAATTATTATTATTATATTCCCTATTAATATTTGTTTTAAATTAATATTACCAATTCCACTGTGAATGTTACCAAATTGTTTTGAATTTGTTCTCTTAAGCATATTTGTTATACCTAGTGGATATTGTCCCATTGTCAGAGCAAATAACTATTAAAATAACCACAATAAACACATTTTTTTTTTTTAATTCTTTACTAGTTGAAAATGTTAAAATATTTTTTTTTGAAATACCTTTTTAATATTTATCCAAGTACGCATGAATTCTGGAATTTTTATTGATGAAGGATACAATTTACATTGTTCAACGAACATATTACCAATGTCCCAGTTTCCTGAAGTTACAATGATAGATTTTTCTTTTTCCATATTTGTATGATAATTATGCCAATTGCAAAAATTTAAGAAAACATCATCAAATGGTGGGCTATTACTGACCATATCCTAAAATATATTCATAAACAAATACAATTGTTATGTTGTAATATTATTTTTTTTAATAATTTAAAGTTCTATTTTTTAAACTAAATAAAAAATTATATGTATATCATATATAATTAAATTTTTTTATAAAAATAGGTGGATATGAATTTTTCATTGTATCAACATAAAAGTAAAATTTATTTTTCAAACATTATAATATTATAATATTTTTATCTTTATCTTTATATTTTGTAGTACATATTAAAGATTGTAAGTTAAAGCCTAAGATGTTACACTGTTTCTAAATATATAATATTAAAAATTAAAAAAAATCTAAGCCTAATGTCCGAATATATTTACAAGATGTTTAATATTCCTGAAAGTATTCTATTTCCTAAAGTAAATGTAAATACAAAATAAATTAGTAAAAATACATTTCTTCTAAATTGCAGATTGATTTAGAATAGAAAGTAAATGCATAATTTTATGTTTTAAACTTTTTATTCGTAATACAAAAATAATAATATGTTAATTTATTAATACTATAAATTTAAGTTAGTACATATCTGCCAGTAATACTCAAATGTTATTTATAAAAAAAAAATTCAATGAATGAATAGGGTCACTAATTTTTATGTAAAGACAAAATAATTGTACAATTTAGACATATTTTGCCAGGTTATTACACTCTTAAAAGGTTAAACATAACTTAGTGGTATGTGATTGGTCCATTAAATTTTAGTCAACCGATAAATTAATCAAATCTTTTATACAACTCAGCATTAATTAATTTATAGTTATATTTCTGTATTATGTCTATATAGTCTGAATATCATAAATTAATAATAAAAATATATTTAATATACCTAAATAGTATTATTCATGACTGTATACTTTATGGAAATATCAATGAAACTGCTAATATAGTATTTTAATATATATATATATATATTTATTATTTAATTTTAATACTAGTAATTTATTATATATTTTTTTAGACAATAAAATTAAAATTTTATAGGATTCCATGTTTTGTCAAATTCTGTCAAGTATTTTTATGTAGTAGTAAAGGTAATAAATTAATACATATATGTAACATAATATTAATATAAACATTAAATAGAAATATTTTATATTTTTCATGAAATATATTTTAAATATTTTGTATAATTATGTCATAAACTGACATAAATATAGGATTATTTTTAATATTTGTAATAATACTCATGGAATTAGATAGTTATTATAAGTAATTTAATACATTTTTAATTAGTATTAATAGTAATTCTAACAAATTATATTATAAATCTAAAAAATTATAAAAATAGATTTTGAAATACCATACTTGTGTAATACCAGTCAACTGTGTACAATAGTCTGTCAACTGTGTATGAATTATAGGTTTAACATATGAATGAAAACATGATACTACATCAAAACTTCCTTTGACTGTATTAAGTTCTACCAATATACACGGAAATTCAATTATTTCCTAAAACAAATGTATTAAAAAAAATATATTAGATAAACAATATAAAAAAAAAATGTTATTGGTATTTATTGATAAAATTTAATTGTTCTAATAAATGTAAATTATTATTTTATAATTCTGAATATGATGAATTAGTAATAAACTATTTTTAATACATAATTAATGTGATATGAGTACCTAGTTTTCTTTAATATATTTATACAGTAAAAGCTTCAAAACAATTTCATATGTTGGAAATTATACCATTAGAGGATTTAACTAAGTTTAAAAAACTGATATAAACTGACGAGAAAATATATGTATTTATTCTAATAAAACTATTATATTTTAGCAAAAAAATATCTGCTCAAAATTATTATTCAAATCTAATGATTTGTCATAACTTTTAAATTTAAAGATAGCTCCTAAGAAGTATTAAGATATTTAAAAGTTCAATGTTAGCCAGTAAAATTTATAAGGACTTCAACCATAAGTGTAATATTGATAAATATATTAAATACTAAGCAGATCATTACCTAATATAAATATTATATTGTTATCATTACAATACTGTTAAAAAACATCACTCTTTTACTATTAGTACTAATAGTTACAATTATATATTTATATATAAAGTAATATATTTTAAATAGTCCTAAATCTTAACAAGTCTCCAATAAAAAAAAGAATTGAGACAATTGATAAAAATATATTACTTTTAAATATCTCACTTATTTCTAAAAATAAATTGGTAAATTTGTATATACTGTTTTTTAATTTACCTACTTTATTTCATTCGTAAGATAGTTTAAACTGTGTATCAGATATTGAGGAAAATCCAGTTATAATCATAAGTAACTATTTCTATTTTTTCTTTTTGAAAAGTTTTTAACAATAAGTCTAATATAATTTAACAATCAAGCTTAAAATAAAAACAACCTGAGGTTTTAGTAAATGAGCCCCATTGTCACAAGTAGCTTCAAAATCTAAGACAAAAAATTTGGTATATGGCTGGGACTTGTTAGGTCTTATTACTGATTCTGTATTTGGTTTATCTGTTGATCGTATAAACATTGTTTTATTGAAAACTAGTTTGTACTTTTGAAATATTTGTGATCGAAATAAACTATTAAAATTCATCATACTTTGAAAATTTTCAAACGATATAAAAAAAAAATAAATAAAAGATCAATTTAAATTGATGTTTGTCGACAAAACAAACTGATAGGGATAGATCCCGAAAATGTGCCACTTATCACTTTCTGATAAGGTGGTGGTAATCACAATATTGTCACAGAATAAAAGAAATTTATTGTATTCCTTAGTTATAATAAAAATAAACATAAGCTAGAAACATTATTTTTTAAGATATACTACTCATAATTCCAATTCCAAATTCAAAATAGTTACATAATAATTATTGTTGTGTATGTGTTTATACTATTACTTATTTATTATGTTTATGTAGGTATCAGTATTTTTAAAACAATATTTATACTTCATGAATTAACTATAATGTTAATAATGTTTTGTAAATGATTGTTGCACAAGTTTTTAACTATCGAATATAAATTGATTCTCATTTTTATACATTTATTTATCTGAGTATTTATTAATTTTTGAAAATATCAATGATTGAACATTTTTATTGAAGTTGAGATTTTAAGTTTTTAATAGAATTGTGTTTTATATTTGGGTAATTGCGTTTGTATAATTATTATAATTTTAGTATATTGTTAGAAATTACAACTGTGTATATATTTTGAATTATGCATATTATAATATAATTTCATAACAATATATTGTGTTACTATAAAAATAGAAATAGACTAAACATATTTATTACTTTTATTAAGAATTGCCAATATATAATTTTAATTAGTATAGGTAGATATACTTTCTTAGTGTTATAATAGAGTCAGTTGTAGTACATAATAGTTATATATGTTATGATCATAAAAAAGTAAAAAATCATTTTAAAATATTTTTAACAATTTACAAAATTAACCGTACTCAGCTATTAAATTTATTAAAAAAATAATAACAATTATTATAGGTAATTAAAAAAGAGATTTTGGTATTTACATAAAAATTAAAAAATTACATAATCCTAAAATAATATTGTTATTCTTGTCAAAAAAAAAAAAATAATAAATTTAGAGTAGGAATGAAATTAATTACGAATTCGTATTTGGTATTTGGAACCTACTATATTATCATTTATGCTGAGTATGGGACCTCTTAAACTATACATTTTTTTTTACAAAATTATTGTAATATTACTAAATAAAGGACTAGATCATCAGTTCCCAACTAACACAATCAATTATCCAGTATATATATATATACTATATATTGACTATCTCGCAGGGGACAAGTAATGGCAAGAATCTCATTAAATTGTTTAACTTATAATTAGTTCCAATTAAGTTTTTTGAGTTAACAAACAATTGTTTTATATTTATGTATAGGTATATAGCCATATAAGTGTGCTATTAGTGGACCTCATTTTTCTTTTGTACTAAGTTGGTGGTCCACATAACTACAAAGGTTGAGAACCGCTGGAGTAGACAGTAATAAGTTGCAGTATAATAAATAATAACAGTTACTAAATATGTAACTAAATATTGTATCGTATTATTCTATAATCTATAACTCTTAAAAAAATTTAAATTTATAAAAATCATAAACATCATTAATAAATCAATTACCTCCCTATAAAATTAAAATATCAAAATCCAAGCATATGACCTATGACGATTGTTATCATAATAATGTAATAATTCTAACATAATTTGTTTTTTTTATTAGCAACATAAATAATTAAATATATTAATAATTTTAACATATTATTCATAATCTGCAAGTTGGAAAAGTTTAACGATTTCCGTGTAATCACATTTTACGATGACCATATTATTTTCAAATATTTTTCACACATATTTTCTAAATAAAATCGTTAGAAAATTATTCATGTATAAAAAAGGGGCGCGGGGGCGCTTCATCTTTTTATTTTGTTCTATGACAGAAAAAAAAAGGAAATAAAACTGCGTAATAAAATAACGTAATGAGCAGCATTTATGTGTGTCGAGTACGATGGAAATAGAACATAAGTACGATACGGAATAGACGGTAGAAAAAAAGTTAATGCTGTGTTGTAAGAGTGAGTACCTATATCCGATTGTGTGTACGCTACTACACAATTTAACAACAGTATTAATAATTTGGCAAATATTAAATAATATAATTAACTATAATAATAATTATAAGAGTTCGGGAAAAAACGCTGTCGTCAAATACCGTTAGCGGTTTAAAATAATTTTAATTACTTCAACAATCGTCAATGTCTAGACCTAAGATAGATTAGATCGGACAACAACAATATGTATTACAATAAAAAATAATTTCATCGGATCGGCTCCATTAAATTAATCACAACCTACTAATTAAATTTTGAATTAGAAGCCCGACCTTAAGATCAGGCTATTAAAAAAATTATATTTCTAGACTCCTTTGAATGCTCCCCTCCACGGAAATCTTTAGTAAAAGGCGAAAGATTTTTTCGATTTGAAAGGGAACCGGAGTTGTTTGAATGATAGATTTCGGTCCACTATATACAACCGGCCCATTGACGATGCTGTGCAGTTGCTTGTTTTCGCATCTCGCCGTTTTCCCGGATGTGAACGCAAGTCAATCAAGTCGATATGCGTCCGGACTGCAACCGGTGCAAGCTTTTGGCGTTGTCACGACGGCTGAACGTGAAAACTCATGGTCAAAGTACGTTATAAATGCCGGGTGATCGCGTCGAAACAGCGTCAACAAACGACTGTGCCCGCGAACGCTATCTATCGACTGTTGGTAAATTCATCGGAACGTCGGTACTACTGCAACGTATGGCGTTTTGAACACATTCCGGATGTCCTCCATCGCCAGTTTCCTGATCATACCCATAGCCAAACCATACTAATGTACATACGAGCATGGCTAATTAATTATTTAAAAAAATAATTTATTCTGTCATGTGTAAGTGGATAACGAGATACAATATATTTATATATTAAAAGGATAACGAAAACGGGTGACAATGTTGCAAATGCCAAATGAATCGGCTTTTTGTTGATGACTTTAAACGATAGCTCTAGACAATATAGTCAGTGTTAATAATTATATTATTTTGTAATAGTTATGATGAAAAAATTAATTGTTATTGTTTCGCTTTCGGAAAGAATTCTCACTTTGACTAAATTTCGAGTCCATCATCGTTCTCATACATTTATAATTATGTAGCGTTATTTCTCTCTTTAGCCGATTAACCGGTGTGTGTATAATAGATGTTCGTGGTTCGACGATACACCGCAGTCCTCAGTGAATGGTTGTTCTAACATAAGCAAATAATACAGATTAATTATACTGCGTATAGTCATCGATTGTACTTCAATGGTTAAATAGAAACAAAACTAAAACATTGAATTTTATATTACAAAGTTTCTATTGGCTAGACGGTAGTCGTATAATGTAACATGCAAATATATTAGCCATCGTCGAAGTGTGTGGGCTTTTATACACTGGACGTGATAATATATTCGAGTGCCGTATTTAAAAAATAAAAACAAAGTTCATGCACTTTGTCGGAACAATAATATTATGTACGGCTGGTGATATTGGTGATTAATATCAAACACAATGCGTAGTCTAATCGGTAAAATATAATATTATTTTCTGTGAAATCTATGTTTTCATAAGATGAAAACGGCTTTTACACACTATGTAAAATGTTCAAAATGGTATCATTTTTTCTAGAAGTTCAAAAATAACAAGCATTGGGTATTATCTGTATTAACAGGATTTTATATTTGTAGTATTTATTGAAAAATTAAATTAATATAAATATTAAATATCATTAGTTATAATTACTTAATGCCCGGTCTTGAAACCAAAAACATTTTTTCCTATTTTGATTTTGGTTTTGGATAATGGTATTTATTTTTTCCGATTTCATTTTTGATTTCAAATATCTATTTTTACTTTTTGAGATTTCGATTTCGGTTTAGGAATTGGTATTCAGATTTTCCAATATCAGTTTTGATTTCGGATATCGGTATTAAAGTTTTTCGTTTTTGGTTTTAAATATGTTTTTAAATTGATTAAAAACGGAAATAGCGGTGTATGATATTTTGTATAATATAATATGTATTAATAAATATTAGATACCTATTGGTACATAATTATATTTATTGCCATATATACAAAAAATAACAAACTCAATTCTATTTTTTTGAAACTAAAATCAAATATTATTTATTATATATTATACGATTATTAATTATTTAAATAATTTTATTTTTATTTTTTTAGAATAAATAAAATATTATTAATGTTTGTCTGTTTGAAATGAATAATATAAATAAAAAAGTAAATTAAATTATATTTAATATAAAATATAACTTAATTTTTTTTACTTATATTAATAATAATTCTTTAATGCTTTATAGTTTATTTAATTTGAAATATTTTTGAAATCATAAGTACCTGTCTAAATATCTGTAAATTTAAATTAAATATTAATAAAATTTGTTCAATCACTTTCATTAAAAATTTTTAAAAATACTGTATCATAACAAAATGTATTCCAAGGATTTTTTTTCTATAATTAAAATATTTAAAAATCAGTCAAGCTGAAAAATTGACTAATGTAATTTAAAATAAAAATGTAATATCAGTAATTTAATAGGTAATAATATAAATAATAATATAGTTTTTAAATAATTTTTTGAGTAATAAAAATACTAATATTTCATCAATCGTCAATTAAAAAAAGGTTATCGTTGTGTTTTGAAAACTATTTTAAAAGAACAACAGTTTTAAAAATCTTACATTATTAAAAAATGCCAATTTTCACAAATTAAACAGATATGTGCCAATTACTTGCCTACGAGAGGGCGCTAATGATACAGATCGACAAGGATGCATTGTCGAT
This sequence comes from Rhopalosiphum maidis, assembly GCF_003676215.2. Classification (NCBI taxonomy): domain Eukaryota; kingdom Metazoa; phylum Arthropoda; class Insecta; order Hemiptera; family Aphididae; genus Rhopalosiphum; species Rhopalosiphum maidis. The sequence continues at coordinate 56,775,994 of NC_040879.1, forward strand.
AAAAGACGAGGTACTCCCATATTCCGCCACACATCGTTACTATACGTAAGTAATAATATTTGGTGTGTGCGTTCGTTTTTCATTGACGATAGATAGCGCGAATAAGCTGTACCATTTGTGTGATCGAATTGTCGACAATTAATCTATACAATTATGTATTTAAAATCAATTATCGATGTCAAGTGAAGTGTTATTAAATACATTATTGACATGAATTGTTATTTTTGAAAATCCGATTTTTCGAAAATCGGTACTTTCGCTTAACCGAAATCGTTCAATTTTGAAACTGCAATCGTCTTAGAATCATGTTTGTCTTTAAGACAGCTCTGTGAATTCGAAAGGTTATCGCTTCTCGGCCTATCGGCTAAGATCAAAGTGTAGTATCTGTTCTTATCAGCTTAACATCTGATACACCTTTCATCGAAAGGTTCAAATGTTAAACTAATTTTTTCAAACATTGGTGGAGATTTTGGGGCTTGCTCCTGCTCCACCGCGGGTTGACCCGGTATTGCAGTACCACCGGGAACGGCCCATATATTATATTGGTAATAGAAGTAGTAAATTAATAATAAATTTAATGCTAAATGATTTCTTTTACTCAAAATATGACATTATTTCTACAACACCCAAAATCGGAAATTTTATTTTAATTTCGTAACATATTGTCGGAATTTTGGTGATCTGCATTCCGGCATAGCATGATCTTAATGAATTGATAATATTATAATTTAGTTATTGTACATCATGTTGTTAAGTATAAGCACTAATAACAATATAAATTTACAAAACATTTAGTACTTACAATTATTATTATGAAAAATGTGCTACTATCATAGAGTCTATGACTTTAATATAAATCTCGCACAATAAAATATACCATTGTTACAAGTGTTTGTTTGCAATAAAAACAAATGCAAATTTAAAAAAAAATAATTAAAATTAACTTTTTACTATTTACTATATAGTTTTGAGTTTTTGTATTCAGTGTATTAACAAAGCGAAGTACATGGTGTATTTCTGTGTACATATCGATGATTTAAAGAGAAATAATGTTACAATTAATGATATTTTTATAATTATATCCAATTTTTTAAATAATGTTTTTATATGTGATATGTCGAATCGAAATATTTAGCCTCTTTTTGTGATACCTACTATAACAGCTCAACATGGTTTTATATTTTTAATAACTAATTATATAATATGAAAAAATATTCGAATTCAAAAATTTAAATTATGCATTATATTATAGATAATTAATACAAATACGCCTTTGAAATGTAGGAATAAAGCTATTAGTCTAGAGCTCAGATTTATATGCACTTGTTATATAAAATATGGCTTTAAAATTATTAAATGTAAAATAAACATAATATATATTTTAGGTATGATAATATCAATAATACCTTGGAGTTACAATTAGAAAATTATTTTGTTAGTCTCTTAACTAAATTTTATAAAACTTGTTTTATCATTAACTCTTTTTTTGATGTTAGATAATTATTTAATTATAAATATTTATAACATATAGGTATTAACAATAATATAAAATAGGTATAATAATATATAACGGAAATCTAAGATTTTTCTGTTATGCTTACTGCTTATATAACTCCTAGATGTGAAATGAAAACATAAAACATATTATAATACTATGTGTCTATGCATACAGCATATTCATACATTAATAAATCATACATAACTTGCATTGAACTACAGATTTGTTCATGTACATTCTTTGTTTTTGCAATCATCAACTCCTTTTAATAACGTTTTATCAAATAATTCACATTAATTATTATACAAAGTCTGAATATCTATATTAACGTAGAATGAAATTAGTAATTTTTTTTATTGAAATATTAGCCTGAAATTTATTTTTTTCTACAAAAGGTTAAAAACGAGTGAAAAAAAAAACAATAATATACCTAACTATACATTATATATCAACATATCAAATTATAAAAATAATAATTATTAATTACAGACATCTAATAAATTTAAAATAATTAAACTACAAAAAATGAATTTTACTTCAATTTTCAATTATTTTTTTTAATTATATGGGTAGTTAATATATATAGTATACCAAAAATATAGCTATAAGGCAAAAATATAGTTAGTTAATTATAAATGTAATGATGGTTACTTAAATAATAGATGTCTTCATATTATTCATATTAATGTAAAAGGTATTTATAATTTTTAGTTCAACTAATCAAATTAAAATATTTTTCAATATTAAATCTAGCAAGTATATATTTTAATTATTTTTAGTAAGGACAACATTTAAGACAACTTCAGACTGAGTTCTTGCAGTTGTACCATGAATGATAAATATATTTTCAAATATAAATACAGTATAAAATAATGTAGTGATCATTGTAATGTTAGACCATAATTCAAAATACAGAATCCACAATTTACTGTTAAAAAAACTAATGGAGTGCCAAAATAGATTTTTGCTGTCTCAAAACTAAAAATTAAAAACTGTGGATGCATAGGTGGTTAAATGGTAGGTTGGTGGTCAGATTTGAAAATTATTGCCACTAGACAAACTATAAAAAAATTAAAGATACAAAAAGTTTATTTAAATTTGGAAAACATAAAAATAATGGAATTTTAAACAACAATTAGGTACTTTTTTGTTTATTGATAACAACTGAAAAAAATAAAAATGTTACAACACAGCCAATATTTATACTTATATTTATTTTACAAACAGAACACACGCGTATGGTGATTTTTTAAAAGGAAGACAAATAACTAGGGCTCAGATTTATATGTAAATACATATTTTTACTGTGACTTGATAAATTAATTTAAGTGAGTGATAAATTCGTTTCAAGGGATTTCCAATGAAATTAACTATATTTTATTTTACATATTTTTACATATTTGGCCATAAGTACATGTTTTTACGTATTTTTCAATAATTCCATTTTTCCTACATATTTTGTCAATTTGTTCATTTAAAATTTTTTTAATAATTATTAATCATGTACGATTGTATTTTTCAATACAAAAAATTTTCAAAAGTACAACATAGTAATAAAATAATACCAATTATTGAACTTAATTTACGGTTGATATAACTTATTCCTTCAGACATAATTAAAATGCAATACAGCCCAATAACATCAATGGAAGCCGAAAGATCATTTAGCCAGTGTAAGGCAATTTTACGACCAAATTGAAGATCTTTTACATACATCATAGCAAATTTACGTTCAGTAGAACACATTTTGTGATGTTAGCTTTAAATTTTAATATTAGAGTAAGTTTACCTGTTAAAAAATTTAAAGGTTATTTTATATCTAGGATATGGCATATGCATATTGTTATTATCATAATAAAGTGAGTTATAACCGAGGTGGATATATCAATGTGGCAAATATGATGCATAAAGGTCAAAATATGCGTTAATATGCACAAATAATTGAAAAATATGTTCAAATATGTATCATAAATTTATATTATTTTAAACAACTACAAAAATTAGAACAAATAAAACAAATAAAATATAACAATATTTTCAGTGTTTTTTACCCAACCCAAATATTTATGTATATATTAAGTTTATATGTTATAACTTATAAGTTATAACCAACTTGTTATTAATTTTATCCACTTTTAAAAATAAATTGAGTTTGACTGAATTTGGACAATTTGGTAAACAAACATATAATGTCTTGTCATGACAATGTAGTAATTAGTACAAGCACAGTATAAACACTATACATATGATTTATTAAATTGTTATAATAATCATAATAATTATTATTTATCATTACCTACTTATTAGTTAATACATCCGTGTTTTATTTTACTTAAAAATGACAAATAAAAAAACAAGTATAGCTCAAAATCAAAAAATATTTAGAAAAAAATACCAAAAATATATACTTATTTTTCTTCTCTAATTGCTCGGGAACCTTGTAGTAAATTATACATAATTCTATATAAACTCTTATACTAATAAATTACCTCTATATCAGTGTTTCTCAACTGGTAAGTCCAAACGTGTCGCGGGAAGTACTAATATTAAAATATATATACGAACCTTGTTGATACTATATTTAAAAAAATTAATACGTATTATTCTTATTTTTTTTTTATTGTGTGTCACCATAAAACAAAGGTTGAGAAACAATTGCTCTATATTATGTATCTGAACTTAAAACTTATATTATAATTTAAGTCTAATATCTAGAACACATTAAAAGTTGTAGTATAATAAGTACTTAATAGCCTATTAACATGCATTTATTAAAATTAAGAAAAATATAAATAATCTTTAAGGTACTTTCAAAATTTTAAGTTCTAAATTAAGCTAAGATTCTGTCAGTGGCAGTCTGGCAAGGGATGCCGGTCTGGCAAGGGATCCCGGGCCTCATGTACACTTAGAAAAATAATTGTGCGTTCATAAATATAGGTAGATATAGAAAAATAACATAAGAAATTGTGAATCATAATATTTTTTAAGAAGCTAAGGTCCTCATAAAATTGTTTCTATCAATAGGCTATAGCCTAGGCCCCTCACATAGAGCGCATTGTTGGCCCTTAATGTCCCAGTCCGCTACTGGATTCTGTATACACTTTTTCTGATAAAAATAAGATCTTTAAGTTTCATCTAGCATTGTTAAAGTCTATGAATCACCAGAAATTACCTCAATTTGGAATGTTATATTGTCAATTTTAAAAATTCACAAGGTTTTCTAAAATTGGTGAAAATATATTAAAATTTAAACTTCAAACAATAAATATTTTTAAATTGTATTCACCTCAAAAGAATTTTAAATTTTCTTGGAAAACAAAATCTATTAATGATAAAATTGTAACATTAAAATATGAAAGAGTATCATTGACACATAAACTCTATCAAAATCTACGAGGTGCTGTTGAGACGCTCTCTTAAGTTTTTTGTTTCACTATTTAACTGATCCTCACAACCGTACAATATTCTATGTGTAAACATGTATTGTGAGTTCTACACCATTGTATGTATGATTCCTTAAGTGATTAAAACTAGTCTTTTCTAATTCTTCTGTTTTATAACCATGTCAACAATCATATAAATCGTAGTTTCTAACTTAATATTATTTTAATTATGTCCAATAGTGTAGATGCAGTCCTATCACTCCTATCTTTAACCTCATTTAAAAGCATTATTTTGTCTCTCTACATTATGCCTCTAAAAATCCATTATTGAAGTAAAATTTGTTCAGCTTTGTTTTTTATGTTTGGTAAAAAGACTTTTGACTATTTTTTTGATTCTATTTTTGAGCTTAATAAATATAATTCATGCACATAATATGAATAACACATAATATAAGTTTCTATTTATTGTGCTTGATAAAAACCACGGGAATAATAATAAATACATTTTAGGTAGATACAAAAAATAAAATAGTTAAAACTAATTGGTCTTAATATGTATTTTATTTTAAATTATAATTTATATAAAAATTAGAAAAATCAAAATTTTAAATTAAAATGATTTTAAATGTAATGAGTGTATAGGTAAAGTGAAATACTATTTCTAGAGTTAATAATTAAAATAACCCTGAACTCGAAAGTTTAACATACAGTTTTAGGTATAAAATATATCTAAAAATCAAAATTAAAAATTTACTCTTACCATAGAAACAAAAATACTAAATAGTAAATACTGTTTATATTAATATATTTTATTATTAAAAATTGTTATTAGAATTATTAATTTTTCGATAACAGAAATAAAAGTTTTATATATTTTTTTCATGGTATAATTTATTTTTGTTTTTGATTTTATTTGTCTAATTACATCCAAAAACGTTTTCCATGTCTGCTGTTTTTAAAGTTTTAACTTACCTCATACAAAATAATTTTAAAAAATATTTATACTTCTATGATAATAAAAGTTAAGAAAACTTGATTTAAAAGATGTCCTGATTTTTGGTTTTAACACTTTATATAATGCAGTGTTTCTTAACCTTTTTACACCACGGACCACTTTGATAACATTTTATAGGTCATAGATCACCTTAATTTTAAGAAAACTAAGACCTTTTTTACAAAAAAAATAAAATACAAAATCAATCAAAAAATGTTAATTTTTATTACCTCACTTAACGTAAAAAAAATCTATGGGACTGCGGACCACCTATGACTGGCCCACAGATCACTGGTGGTCTGTAGACCACCAGTTGGGAAACAATGATATAATGGAATATCAAAATATTTATTCAGTATTATCCTTCTATGGATGCACAGGATAAATATCCCTGCTTTAAACATAGTCATAACAAATTTCCTAAAATAAAGTACTTATCTAATATTTTGTAAAGCTGTTAATTATATTGATCTAAATTTATGAGTCAATCAGAACTGGTTTTATTGAATCATTAGCCTGAATTGTCCACTAAAGATAAATGTGTCATGTAGAGAAAATATTTATCCCATCAAAACAATACATTTTTTTTAACACAATAGAGTTCAGCCTTACTTATTCAATAAACTAAGTTTTTATTGACTCATCAATTCAGATCAATATGAAATCATCAGCTACACAATATATTAAGTAAGTTTATTACCTCAGGTTCTAAGGCTCAGGAAATTTTAAATTTGTAATGGTGTTTAAATTTAAGTTGGGAGAATATTGGAATTATTTTCTATGTACGACCAATTGAACTTTATAATTATAATAATAATATATATTACATATCATATTTAGTACATCAAAATATAAAATAAAACAAAACCTTTTTGTATGAAATCAGCTCAATACAATTTAAGTAATACATGTAATTATTAATGAATGTATTGTATAAAAAAAAACATAATTTTTGGACAAATTTGTCCATGTGCAACCAATGAAGGTACACAAACTATACAGACAACTGGTAATAAATTACTTGTACTAAATTTTTTATCATATTCATTTTATAAACACTTGAATTTAGTGATAATTAAAGAGCGGATGTTTATGTATTTATCATATTTTTTAATAACACCTAAACTAATGCGGGATAACATAGAAATTTGTTTCATCACCAAAGAATTCAAATTTAACAATTAAATTTTGCATATTTGTTCGATTTTTACTTATTTGATCATATTTCTATATTCCTTGCTTTTAGTGCATATTTGAGGTTTTTCGTATTATATTAACAGACTCTGCAAGACTAATATTAATAGATTAAAATGTCCCACGGCTGTAAGCCTATGTAATATTCGCGCCAACCGAGAATAGCCGGATTTGCTCGTATCGGCACTTGGTTTCTAATATATATATCCATGTATATTATTTTCAGATTAACAAAAAATTCAACAGCAGTTTGCTAATATCTTTTTTAATTTTTAATTTTTATTAAATAAAAAATATTATTGATGTATATTTTTAATTTATTTAAAGCATAAACATCCGCTCCTTAATGTTAATATTTAATTCATAACACTATAACAGTATTCATAATTTGTCAAATTATTTAACCATTATCTCATAATATCATAATACCATAGCAGATATTCAATATATAAATTTCCTAATCACATCTTATAATTACTGTAAATTTTTCAAATAAGTATATAATATATGTAATAAATACATGTAGGATAAAGAATTATATATTTTTTTAAATAAAAATAAAAAATGTTTGGTAGTGGTGATAAATTTATTTGAACATTTTATTAATATTAAGCTTTACAAACTGCACTATCTTAATTAAAATATTACTATATATTATGTATACATAGGAATCACAATAATCAATTAATATTTAAGTATATTGTAAAAAAGCTATGATATTTTATATTCAAATCACATTGGAGAATGAAAACACATGTAAATAATCAGGAAAAATGTAGAATAATGCAAATCTTAGATATTATTTATCAAATTAAAAATAACATTACAAAGAAAAATAGTTATAAAAAAGTATACATATAGTTATTGCCAAATTATTATTGATTCATTTAATCAACCTTAACAATAAATCAGCAATGTAGGCTTAATTAAAATTATTATACACTATTCAATAACAATATGTAATATGTTTCTCAAAAAGTAATATATTCTAGTATGATGATTTTCGATATTATAATGATAATATTATTATTTGTATTTTTTAATTATAAAATAATTAATACTTATAATTGTTTTACATATATTATTTTAGGTACCATAAAACTATTTTTTTTTTTTAAATGTTAAACATTCAGCCCTAAACTAATGTAACAATTTTGAAGCAAATATATAAATCTATAATACATTTATATATGCACATATATTACTTTTAAAATATAATTTGTTAAGAGTTGTTAATATTTAAAACCTGTTTAAATTAGTTTATTTTTTATGAAAATGTAAAAATAATGGGTGTTTATCATACTAATAGTCTATAAATATTATTTTTCTTACGAAAAAAATGAGTAACAGGAAAACATATCCTTTTTAAAATTAATAATCCTACTTGAGTTTAAAATTATAAATAAAAATAGTTTGTATTAAAACATTTAAACTATATATATATTAATTATTATTATTCAATATATATCAAATATATATTTGAGTAGATGGTGAATTTATGCAAGGAGAAATAAATCTCCTTAAAAAGGGTTTTGAAATTGTCGCGGTTCAAGATTTATTTTGTAAATACAAATAAACCATAATGTAATAAGTTAACGATACGAAATATTTAAAACACCAGTGCTGGGTGCAACATAGTCTCCAATCATTAAACTGTTGTTAACTGGATAATTTCCCATAGCAGTGGTTGAACCTCCTGCAGCAGCTGTTGCTGCTCCTAACAAAAGTTGTTGATTTTGGTTCTAAAAAATTGATGGTCAATTAAAAAAAATTATAAATAAAAAAACGAAATTACTAAAATGTCTGAAATTTTTTAATGGGATTTGATTCAATAATTCTACGTTTATATTTTAAAACCAACAATTAATACTTAATATTACATTTGGAACATTTGCTTTACAACGATAAAACTACTTAATATCTACCTGGTTGGAAGTAAATAAGGTTGGAGATATTCCACCACCAATGAGTTGTGCTCCTGCAGTAGAAGTAGCTGTACTAACACGTTGTCGTCCAGTACTACTTATAGATCCTGGATGAATATTTGGTTGAGGTACGGTAACTATTTTATAATACAAATAGATTTATTTGTTCTTGTTATAAAACTTAGTTTTTATTTATATAATAATATTGTTTAATTACCTAAATTTATAAGATTTGCATTGTTTGCTACAGCAGTTGGAGATGTTTGCATATCCATGGAAATGTCTGTAGCATAACCATTTAATGGAATGCCATTAACCATGTTTAAAGCTATTTAAATGAAGTTTCACCGTTGTTAGTAATATTATGATACTCAATACTATTATAAAAAATACCAGAAGTAGTACTTTGAAGATCCAAGTTTGCCCAATAACTTTCACTGGGCGATATAGTATTGACACCAGGAGGAGGTTGTGGTGGTTGACCAGTATATCTAAAGTATGGGTTTTTAAGATCCAAATTGTTGGAAGAGCTTGTGTGTGGAAGTCCATCAATCATTAAATTTATGAAAACATCATAACTTTGTCTAAAAAATATAAATAAAAATATTAACCATAAAAATAACACAGTAATAAAATATAAAAAAATAATTTACTAACCTAACATTGGCTTGAAGTGAAACACTACCAGTTAAAATTTGACCAACTTTAACAAGAATAGGCTTTTCTAGAAGGCACCTGACTTGATACCAATGAGTTAAAGATTCAGTAGGCGAAGTAGATAGCCACAGAGTTTGGCTGCTGCCTTGAAATGCAACATCAAACCAAAAAGCTAATCCATGAATCGTTCCAGATTCAAGTATATAATACTCAAGTGGAATGTCAATCTTATGTAATTGTTGTTCAGTAGCTGTGAGAAAATCCAAGCTATGTTTAACAGACTTTGCAAGACATATACGAATATCAAACGTATCAACTATTGGTTGCCGAAAATATTCTCGCATAGCCATATCTCTTAATGAACTCAAGTCAACTCCATGAAAACAAGATTGAACCCTTCAAATCATAAATATAAATTAATATTAACAATACCAAACTTAGGAAGAAATATGATTATGTAAGATTCATAATAATCAAATTTGTATACTCAAATTTATATTTTATAATGGCAAAACTATACAAGAATAAGACATTATTAATACTTTAATTTATTCTAATTATTCGTGGCATATGATCTATTTCAACTAATTAAGTACTTTACAATCAATATATTATACATACCAAAAGCTGGCTTTATTTGTTTGCTCCATGAATAAGGCATCATCAGTGAATGGAGCTATATGCAAATCTCCTTTACTAGGATACATTTTTCCTATAAATTATAGTTAATTAATATCAACAAAACTACAATTATCAATATATAATTAACTCGATTTAATATTTGTTACATTTTGTGTTTTAAAATATAATCTGTAGTTAATAAATAATATAAATTATTCTAAAACATAATTTACCTCCTGGTTTTAACCACTTTTTAGCATGTAAATATGTTTCAAGCATACGTTCATTGTAAAGCATATATCCCATTGGTTCTGATATAATAACATCTACTTTTTCAGGTAAATCAATTTCTTCAATTTTACCAGCAACAATAAAAACTTTGTCTCCTAAATTATTAGACTCCACCAAAGTCTTCATATATATATATATATATATATGAAAAAAAAACCAAAATAAATAATTAAGTTTATTTTTAATGTTTTTAATTTATATATTTTATACCTGAGCGTGTTGTGCCATTGAACTTGCTTCAACAGCATACACTTTTTTGGCACCAGCTTGAACAGAAAAAAATGATAATATACCCGAACCAGCGCCTACATCTAATACAACTTTATCTTGAAAGTCTATGGTGTTAATAAGCACTGCCTTTTGATAAGTACTTGTTCGTATATAGTCTTGTAACATGTTTTGTTGTTGAGAAAGATATCCATAAAACTAAACAAAAATAATTACATTAAATATAACAAATTAGTGATTTTAGGTAGGTAATATATTACCTGAAAATATTGCGCCGCTGATGCTTCATCAGTTCGATTTGAAAAAACTGAGAGTTCATTCCCTTTTTTAGCACGAGCCAATAATACAGTAAATTCATATAAATCTAATTTTAAAATATTTATATAAGTAATTATTTAATTTCATAAAATTGCTTTTTATATTAATAAAATAATTTTAAAATACTTTACCTATATGAGTTTTAAACTTTAACATATATGTATGATTATTCAACTGTATGGCATATGTATCTTTGGAAACTTTACAATAGTCTACTGAATAACTGGGAGTAAATTCAACAATATTCTCATTGTTACCATCTAAAAAAAATTTAGTAACAATTTTAAAAATATAAAATCATAAAGGCAATTTTTAAATATTATTTAAACCAGTTTGATTTAACAGCAATGCTTATCACTACTTTTTATTTGATGAAAGTGTTATTTAATAATTTAGAATACAATAAATTATTGTTTATAGTAATTGTTTACTTAATATATAATTTTTAATAAAAAAAAAGATCACTAACAGAATAATTAATAATTAAGTTTATGTTATGATTTTAATGCAATAATTTTAACGTGATTTTTCAACATAATACCAATAAAATAAGTACCCTATTTCTCTTTTATATGATCAAACTTAAATTAAGTTATGATAATATGGTTTTAAATTAAATTGAATATAATTATTGAATTATATTAAGTAATATTTAATAGAATTTAGTACAGAATAACTAAGTGTAAAAAATAATTTCATAAGTTTGCAATAACTGCTAAAACAAAAAAACTATAAAAGATCAAAATCATTTTAATAAAATTGATTAATTATTTAAATAATTTAGAGCTGTTTTTACATTGTCCAGGTAAGTGTTGTTAAGACTAACCGATAGAATTCTAACACAAAAATTCTGACGGTTAGTTATCAAACACTAACTGAACATCGAAAGAATGGCTTGTAATGTACTTATATCCCTTTATCAATAATATGATATGGTATATTAGTACTTACTTATCAATTATTATTAATCTGTGGCGTATAAAGGAGAACTCCATAGAAGGAACACAGACACATACACTAAAGTGTGCCCAATATCTAATCATATATTTTTATAGTTAAAATAGCTATAAATTTAAATTAAATAATTTTTATAATGATTAATAATTTAATTAAAGCACACATTTGTTTCAAAGCATATAGATATATAGATTGAAAATATGAAACTTTTTAGTATAAATTTAGGTGTTTATTAAAAATGTTTAAAGAATTTAAGAAAAATTTTTTTGAATGATATTGAAATAAATTAATATAGGTATAAGTAATTCTAGATATGACCAGTAGACCATAACATGGTATCTTTAATAGTATTACCTAATATACATATTAATAAAATAAAATATTGAATCAAAAATAAATGTTTTCTTAGATCAATTTTAAGTAACATATACTTATACATATTTAAGCATTTTTAGTGCATACAAATCCCATACACTCTATTATAGCCTCCCGAGTTTTATGATTTCTAACGTTTGATTACATCTACAGCTACTGTAAGGTTAATAATTTTATTTTATTTTTTATTAATTTTTGTAGGTACTATTTATCATTATTATAAAAAAAAAATTACGATCAAATACTCATAACAGGCTTGAATTTTACTTAGTAACGAGTTCGCCATGCCAATTCAGTCCTGCACTTTATTTATAATATAGTTTACTAAAAGTAATGGAATAAATAATAAAAACATTTAGTGAATTTTATTACCAAACATTATTTGCTGCAATTGGTAACTATTGTAAAATTATTAGATCTGATAAGTAATAAACTAATAACTAATAAGTAATGTTTTATATATATTTTTAATTCAACAGTTTATAATAATTATTATTGTTTTGGTGATCAATCTATATTAACAATAAATATAAAAATAATTATTGTTCTTTAAAGACTAGACTCTTAATATATTTAAGTTAACCACTACAAACTTTGTATGTTCACACTTTATCTGAACACCATATACTTATTATTTCATACCATATACTAATTGATTTAAACTTAGTTACTATGTATATTTGTAAAATTTGCAATCATGAACCTAACATGTCTGGAATTATTGTATTTTATTTAAAAAAAATTACAGCTATTAAACAATGTACATAGATTCCTATACAGAATTTTTTTTAATATTTTACTAATTAAATTAAATCAAATCAAATAATATACTAATGTTACCTAGGTAAATTTTTAACACATAATGTATTATTATATATTAAATATTATACTTTATTCTATGTGTAATGTGTAACGTGTACCAGGAATAACTTTAAAATTTAGAAACTAATTAAATTGTATTATTTTGATATAAAGCTAATTTTAACATTTTTTTGTTTGAGATTTAAATTAAAAACATTTAAAAAAAATGTAATATTATGATATTCAGTAAATAATGTAATCTATGTGAATTTGGCCCTATGGGCCCATGCCTTAAGACATGTATTTGTGTTTATTTCTTTTATTATGAAATATTATATTCTATCAAAATGTGTTGGTACAATTGAATAACAAAATGCAGCATACTGCATACAATACAGGAAATACTTATGAATTTTTTTTAACCAACTATCTAATATAACAAATTTAGTAAATTAAATAATTTTAAGCATAAATTTGAAAATATTACTATATTTTTATGAGATAAAACATTTAGGTTACATAGGTAAAATGTTTTAGTAATTTAAATTTAAATAATATTGATTAATTAATAAAAATAATAATTATAATAATAAATTATTCCTATTCCTAAAAATAACAGTACTTTACAACCTAAGTTATTCAAAATTTTAAACCTCAATACTAATGAAAGACTTATACCAATAAATATAAGAGGGTAGCTAATTATTTACAAAAAGGAAAAAGTTGAAAAATGTCATAAATTTCTATAGATTTACTGCAGTCCATACCTACAATGTATAATTAACTTTGCACCATATATTATATATAAATATATCCAGTGTTAAAACATTCCATTTTCAAAAGCTTAGTTATAAATTATCTAAATACTTCAAAGATCTTTAAGAATAATTTTCAAAATAAACAAAATAATTGGTAGATTAATCTAGATTATTTTAATTTGTTTTACAGATTTTCATTGTTTTTCCAATTTATATGTATTTACTTAAAATAAAAAAAAAAAGTAATAAAAACTATTTACTTATGAAAATTTTAGCATATTCATTATGAGTGATTAAGAATTTTACAGACATAAATATAGATAGGTAACAGATATTAAATTAATATCAAACAAAACATAAATTAAATATTTTCATAATTTCCTACAATTTAACAAATTATTAACTTACCCAATAACTGAAATTGTATTCCCTGGGATGCCGTTCCGCTATTCACAACACAAGTATTGGTAGTGGAAATGTAAGCGGGTGAGTACACAACACCATCATCCTGAGTTTCAGTGTTATTTCCAGCATTAAGATCGATTTTTACAATTTGTATCAATGCCAAACGTTTGTTATTAACTTTGCCAGTGTTATTGGTTTGCAATAAATTGACAGCCATTTTTCAAAATTAGGCGATACTAGAGACACAAAAATCAAAAATGAGCGACCAATAGCCAAAAGAATGTACTCTGAGATAGGCCAAAACAAAAGATGTATAATTCAATAATAAAAGTGAACAAATGTTGTCGTTTTTTTTGGTGTAATTTAAGAGAGAAAAAAGAGCTGATAAAGAAACGCTTACAATGTCCAAGTATGATCAGGTACTTAATTTTAAAATGTCGTCACCGACCCAAAACCTAAGGTGACGAACGACAAACGCGTGAGAAAAAAAAAATACTTACTTAGTTGCTTGATTGGTGTTTAGCGGAACGCCGGGTGGCGCACGGTAACTGACGCAGCAGCACGTTATAGACGAAAATGAAAACCACGATTAGTTGTCGTTCGTATTTTGTGTGATGTCTGCTGTCCGACCTCGTTGGAATTCGACAAATCCAAAACGGCAATAATAATAATAAATAAAAAATATTATTAATTATTATTACTGCGGTCTTGTACGTTCGGAGTGTTTGGACTCACGCGAGTGTTTGTAATTTGTGTGAGTGTATGTTCCAGTGTGTACGCGTGTTTACGTACAGTGCACGCACAGTATGCGTGTGTGTGTGTGTGTGAAGCAGTAGTTTGGGTTTTGAGTGCGTGTGCGTGTGCGTGTGCGTGTGTGCGCGCGAATGTTATGGCGTTCGTACTGTTTGTAGTGATAATAAAAACTTGGCGTGCAGCAGGTTAAATCGATGGAAGGATCATAAGTTGTATAAATACAATTTATAAGGGGACACATAAGAATTACTGACTATTATACTAGGCAGTATAGGTATATATGTTCATATTTTGACAAATGGCCATTATTCTAAAATTATTGTTAACATTATTATTATCATCTACCGTATGGAGTAGAGCAATTGACGTGAACCAAGAAAAGAATAGATAATATGACAATGTTGATGATCAGACGCACGCGCCAGTCGTGCTGCAGCACTGAGTGCGGTTCTCATGGAGGTAGAAAATTGTTGGGACACAATTTTCAAAATTCAAATCTAATAAAATCTGTGGAGTGTGGACTACCCCACTACCGTGCGACATGGACAAAAAACCTATACAGATTTCAAGTTCAGCCCGGTTGTGTGATATAGTTCATAAGTGGGCGCACAGGGAGGCTCGGGTGGGCCATGGCCCATCCTGCGAGCCGTACCAAAATTTTTATACATAGTAAATACATGAACTAAACATCACGATTTTTGATTTTTTAAATCATAAAACATTAATAGGTAGATGAAAAATAACATTAATACTCAATGGTAATAAATAATAATAAATTAAATGTCTTTAAAAATAAAATTAATAACATATTACCATTAAAGACTGCGAAATTGTATTTATTTAAAATTTAAAACTGTGTTGGCAATTAAAATATTTCTTATTTATTTAAAAAAATATATGTATCTGTTTTTTTATCATATGAATGATGTATGCTTTAAATAGTGGGTGATTATGAGTAGCCGAGTAAGTAAATTAAAGTATGTAATTGTTTAATTGTTTCTTCCGTCAGAGTCCAGGTTTCTAACTTTACTGACTTACCCCACCCTGCCACAAATGTCTGCGCACGCCTATGAATTTATAGTTATTAGTTTGCCAATTAGGTATTGGAATTATTGGACGTACCTTGAACGAATCACAGATGGAGATTGACGCGCGCTGTGTCTTTATCTTAAAATATAATCCCACCAAATGTGGTGAATGATGATGACTATGGCGATGGTTGTATCGTGTATGTGTATACTCCGATACTCGTAATAATCGTATTATTGTGGACGTTTATAATTTATTTAGATGAGTGTTTTATATCGGTACTACTACTACATAATATAACACAGCCTTAAACACGCATTTTTTTTTCGATAATTTGTCAATAGTTTAGCCGGTTTAAGCTAGTTTAGGCGTTTAAGTGTTTAACGAATAGCTGGGGACATATTATTTAAAAACTTTTTTTTTGTTTGTCGGCTTATTCAAAAACTTAATTAAATTTAAATTTATGTTACATTTAATTTGTATAGTATAACTATAATAATATCATACGACATACATTATTCATAGTGTATGGGCTTGACAGCCGACAGGGTTTTTATATGTACAATAAAAGCAATTCATAATTTAAAATTTTTTTCCTCTCAGCAGTCTCAACCACGAATTAAGATGTAGGCATATCTTAATTCGTGGTCTCAACTTCTACTAACTTACAACTGAGATAAAATGAATGATCGTATGACAAAACCATTTGAATCGTATGAAACTATGAAATAGTGATGTGCAGACGTGCGTACCTACTGAGAACTTTACTCTATACTCATACTAATACAGTAATACACAAAGTAATTTTGCTGTGTGGAGGTTCCTAGACCCATATTTTTCAATAGAGGCATATTTTGATCTTTTTTTTTTACTTATTTAAGCAGTTGTTGTATAACTAGGTAAATCTAATGATATTTCATTTGGTTTGAATATATTCTATAAAAAAAAATGTTGTATTTAACTAATTTTCAATAATAATGGAGAGTTAATAATAAATTTAAATTGTGTATAAAAAAATTATGACAAATATATAAAAATTGTTAATGTAGGTGTGCGACGTACGTTGATCGTGAATGTGCGTAGTTAATAACAATAATTGCCGCGAAAATGTTGAAATATAAACTATAAAATATAAAAATTGTGAAATATAAACTCATATATTAACTTATTTATTTATTTTTCGTGTAGAAACGTACGTGTTATATAGGTAGGTGTATGGTATGATATATACCTACCTAAAGACTAAAGTTGATTTTTATCTACTATGTCCTTTGTAGGAACTTACATTTACTGTAAGTTTATTCCCGTATCATGAATATGACGATGAGTATTAAGGACTAAGGTCTAAAGCAGTGCCGGATTAACGTATAGACCAAGCAGGCCCGGGCCTAAGGGCGCCTTAATTTTAAATCACATAAAGGGCACTGTCTATTGTCTTCGACGTCCAGTACAAGTGGCATAAACACGAAATTGACGTTCCCTTGTAATAGTTCTGACTAGAGTAAACAGTAATAACATTTTAAATATAAGTATATAGTAATAGTATTTTCAATATTATATTTATATCATATTTACAATATGTATTTATAAAAATAAACATATCATGATAAGCAATGATAGCAAATCAAGGAAATAATAAATTTACCATTACTTTAATTAATATTTAATATTACAATTTAGTTACAATAAATTGTAATTTTTAATTATAACACAAATAGGCAGCACATTATATCTGCTCCACAAATCACTATTTCCCCAAAAACGTGGGTAATTATCAACAATTATATTATTGAAGACAGATTTATGTTAATCAAAATCCATCCCAGTTATTCATTATTTAATTTTAATTGATATGTTATATTTTTATGGCTTTGCAAGCACAGTGCATCGTATTTTCGTATAGGAATATAAATATTATGAGCCTTAAAATTCTAAACATCTAATTACAATTATTGTTTTTCTGAATTTTACACAATTTTTAATTTAACTAAATCATGGTAATATAAAATAAATTTTGCAAACAAGTTGTATAAGAAGTTTTTTATAAGTACATTAGGGCAAAATGTCCTTATTACTTGTTAATAAACAAAAATGTTTTTTAAGGGCGTTATGTTATACGGGCTTAGGAGCGCCAAATCTACTAAATTACCAACTACAAAGGAAAACTACTAAATAGTACGCAATTTATAATACAATAAATATTTTATTATTTTAGTATAATAAACCTATTTTAATTAGCAAATATATCAATAACGTTCTCAATACTGATATTGATATCTTTTTCAATGTATAATATTGAAAATGTATTAAATTTGTCTTGCAGCATACTCGTACGTATATAGCCATGTCTTAACTTTGCGCATTGCAGAAAAGCTTCATTCACATGTAGCCGAGCTGATGCCTGATTGGTATTAATATTGCTACTTGTAGTAGTTTGTATAAATTGGGAAACACACTTTAAGAAATATTTTGTTTTATTGTTTCATATTTATTTCATTTCCTGATTGCAAGATGCTGTTTTTTGCTACATTCATCTCTGACTGAATATTGAATTTCGGAAATTTCTATTTTTGTTATTGCGATTATGCGATAACAATCCGTTGCGATGTTGTCCGGAGTAGTTATGTATAATATGTTGTAATAATTATTATATTGATAATTCGGGAAAAAAAATATTTTGTAAAGTTCCAAAATTTTGGAAACTGTTGTAAAATTAGACTGATGTCCGGCCGGCCACGTGACTGAACATTTTCAATAATTTTTTTTTTTTTTGGGGGTAGGGTGCTAAGCCCCCAAGCACCACTAATTTCTGCCTGTATGTATAATATTAAGTGCATAGTTTTTTTTAAACAAAATATAAATAATTATATACCTAAGTAGTTTCATAGTATATGCTGTTTTGCATTGAGACACTTGTATTTTAATAATATTATTTTTCATGAAATCATATAAATAATTTTCACGAATTGTTAATTTAGAATGGCAAAATATTTTAAAATGTTTCATTATATGTTCTATTATTTAAATTTTAAAATTAATTTTCTTTTACATATTATGATTAATGATTAGATGAGAATGTATAATAACAATAATTATTGTTAAAATGGTTCTAATAAGTGATTGGATTTGTCATGTATTTAGATCAATAAGCTGGCGAAAAAGAAACATATTTCTAGACTTCTAGTATGTATAGTCTATTTTTAATTTTAAAAAATAATTTGAATTCGTTAGTCTCTTTTTTATTAATTATACTCTCGCTGTCACTTATTAGTTATTACTTACATGAGTTATGACTAAGGGCACTAAGGCTAGGGACTTATAGGAGTTTGTATGTTTCTATTATTCATAATTTAGAGATGTAAACATTTGGTTCATTAAACCAGGAATCTACAGTAATTATTTATTTTTTTTTTTTGCGTATTTTGCATATTTTATTCTGTTCCATGTGTATATTTTCTTATATTTTTAAATTTAAATATAATTTTTTTAAAAACAATCTTAATATAAGTACCTAAAAAGAATATTCAATAAAATTAGCGTGGGTCGTGTTTTCCTCATTTTTGAGAACATTTATTGTTGAAAATACTTGAAATTATGAACTACCGATATATTTTTGTCTACACACAGATGATACATAAATCGTACCTATATGTATACTTATTTTTATTTTTTTTTATTTTTACGTCATCATAACTTACAAAAAATTAAATTATAAAAATTATACATGAAAAGCTTGTGAGATAGAGAGTAATATAATCTTAAATAAAATGTATCAATGTATGTATATATAATAAAAATAATCAAAAAATAAAATAAATGAACTCGATCGAGAAAAAAAAAAGTATATACAAATAATAAACATTTTACACACAGTAATAAAAGTAAGACTTAAAGTATTTTAGAGAACAACCAATAAACTAATTTATACATATATTGTATGAGTACCTAACTCTAGTTAATACTTAAAAAGGTGAATTAATAGTTTAACACAAAAAACACTTACGGCGACAAAATTAGAAATTGTCTAAATTTTTTCCTTTAAACAATAACCTGAATAACCACAAAAAAATGCCATAATACTATTTTTTTAATTGGGTACTAGGTACTAGGTACACAATAATATCTATGCATTATAGATATTTATTAAATAATTCAATAACTCTTTTTAATATTACTGATAAAATTGATATTTAATAGCATAATGTCAATAATAATTAATAATAATATTTATAATAAATAATAACATATTAACATTAACTATTTATCAATCTTGATTCTTGAATAATGTCTTAAATATAAATATACTAGTATAAGGTCTATGATTAAAACTCCTTTTAAGATTTATTTAGGCAATAAATTATTCAGTGTTGTGGTTACCTGCCTTATCAGAAGCGATAAGTGATAGATCTTGTACTAATGTACAGGAGTTGTCGTAGAAACACTACGAACTATATGAAGTTTTTAATTTAAATTTTAATATTTTATGCTCTATCAGTATTATAAATTATAATATTTACTATTTGGTTGTAATTGTATAAATACGACTTACCGTTAACCGTTAGGTAGTAAAAATGATAGTTTCATTTACAAAGTAGGTATGTAGAAAAAAAGTTTAACTTCTTATTTACGTGTAATTTTTATTTAGTAATTTGAAATAAATTTAATACGTTTTTATTTACATAGAATGTATAAAAAATAATCAAAAACAAATTAAGGAAGCTTCAAAGTTAATGCATATCATAACATATTCATAAATCTTAACTGTAGCTATGGTGTTTATGTATAGAAGCATAAACGGCAATAAGTCCAAAATATGTGCTTTGCCAATGCCTTTATTAATGGGCTTTGTTATTGGCATTATGTCAGTTTATACTTATTATTTGGTATTGAATTATGAAGACAACACAAAGTTAACGCCAGTTCCAGTTAAAAATTTTAACAATGAAATAAAGATGAACTATAATCACCATCTAGTGGATTTAACAAAACCAACTATAAATCATAATACATCTATTTTGTGTCTTATATTTATTAATAATATAGACTCATTACTTATGCAACACAATGTTTGGCTCGATAAATGTGGTGACAACAAAATATATGTGAGTAAACAAAAGCACAAGTATATTGGACAAGTTGTAACTGATACGTATTCATCACAACCATGGAAATATTACTGTCAGACTATAATGTACTTACATAACCAATATAATTCACATAATATTAAATATGATTGGATATTTTTGGCCAAAGATAATGTTTGGTTAATTTATGAAAACTTATTACATTTAATATCATTATTGAATGTCAATAAACACAAACATAATTATTATGCTGGACAATACACTAACGGTATATTAAATATTAATGCAGGAGTACTGTTTAATACAAATACATTAACAGCGTTAGTGCATTTAATCAGTAATGTGGATGGTTGTAATTCGGAAGTATCCAACAATGAAAGTCAAATGTTAGGTGAGTATAAAATATAATTTGTATTTTTTTATAAAGTTAAATTTAGTGCCAGATTTAGTAAAGTAGAACTCTTGGTAGTTTGATTAGGTTAATTTCAAATCAACCTTTGATATCATCCTATTATTCAATTGCGTTTTTAAATCTTATGTATTATTAATTGTGTTGACATTTTGACATAGTTGTCTATTGAAACATATATAATAAAATATTTAAGAATGAATATGAAGAAAATGTTGATTACAAACTATACAGAATACCGTGAAAGTGTAATAGTACATTTACTTTCTTTTTAATTTGCACACATTCATCTTATAAAGAATAGCTTATTTAAAAGTGTGATTGATAATTAAATATTATTAGATACCATCAGGATTTAATATTTTAATTAAATTATTTATTTGTCTACACATGTACTAGATAAGTGATTCTAAATCTGACACCATAAAAATATAAATTCAAGGTTGGGTAAAATGTTGTTAATTTTATTTTAGCTAAATTAAATCTAAAAAAAATGAATTGAATAATTTAAATTAAATGTATTTTGTTCCACATAATGTTTCTGTGAATTTCTATGTGACCAATATTATAATTATAGAGTATTTGATTAAATATTTAAAACTAATAAATATAGTATAAACATATTCATTAATTAATGCCTAAACTTTTATGATATTGAAGATAATTATATCATTTTTATTTGCTTGTTTTCAATAGATTATTATTTAAGAAAACTGAATAATATTATACCAATAAGTAACATGGATTCATATGGCTGTACCTTGTTTCATTCAATAAATATTTTCAATGCTTTTAATGTAAAAAGCTTGAGACCTGAAATACTTAATGTACGTTAGAAAAATTAAAAATATATTTATAATCCATTAGTCTATTAGATAAAAATAATATTGTATACTTAAATAATATTATGTTTTTTAGAAATGTATGAGTAGATTTGCTATTACATTTCAACTAGATTTATCTTCAAATTACTATGCAATGTTTTACAAGTATGTCTTATACAAAATAAGATTAGTAACCAAACAAGATCTAATGTCTAACTCTAATAAAATTATATCAGAACCATCTCCTGAAGACATAAATGTAAGTTAAATTCAGCTCCATTTAATTATATTTATTAATCAATGGTTGTTATTACAGATTTGGAGGAGAGAAGCACTTTATGAATTGAATCTCGATCCTAGTAATACATCACAAACAGATTTTTTTTACTACTGGTCAAAAAAGCGTCAAATTATTTTATAATTGTTCATTTTTTATTATTTAAATTTAGGTACATTGGTTGTGGTTTCAGTGGTATGGTAAAGTTCTAATTTATCACAAACAAGTATTTTTATCTAATTTTTACCAATAAATATTCTCACTCAATTTATATTAATAATTTTGCTTTAAATAGAATTTTGTTTATCATACTGTTTCAGTGGCACCGATGCATCAACAACTTTATGTTGCCAACTAGACCTAATTAATTTAACCACTCACCACTTACTACACTATAAATGTACATCATAATCAGATGTGTACAAAATATGATATATATTTTTTTGTGTGATATTTAAAACATTTATTCTAATCTGTCTACTTTAAAAACCCACCCACCCAAATATATTGTGGTCAGAACAGATAGATATAGGGATCGGTGCCACTGTACTGTTTTATGAAATATCATTATTACCCATTTAATATTATCTTCTTTGCCGTACCATTGTAATATTCTTTTAAAAACAGGGTAATTTAAATAAGTGTTTATAATTTGTTTTTTTAAGTTAAGTATTTTGTAATAATTAAGTATAAAATTGTAATAACGTTTTATGCTTATAAGTAACTTCTAGTCTGTAAATTCTAGTGAAATTTTTATTTTTTTATTTTTTATTTTTATTTATTCTTCAAGAAGATAATGAGTCCTACTGAACATGTTCAAATTATGCAACTATTTGTATAAATAAGATCTATTTTTATTTTTTCTAAAGTTTGTAGGCAGAAACAGTTGATCTTTTAATAAACTGTATTTTAAATGTAAGATATTGAAACCTTTATAAAATGATACTTAATTATTTTTACTTATGATGCCATTACATACATATCATATACATTATAATTTTAAATAATACTGTAAATATTATTTTAAAATATCTATAAATTTCTATGTAAATTTGTATTCTTGTCATATATGTATATTGGTTTCTTAGCATTTTTTTATTTTAGATAAAGTATATATATATATATATATATATATATATAATTAGTTATAAAATAACCAAAAATCATGACATGTTATTAAAATCACTTCAGCTGTCATAGCTTTATGAGTAATCTGTGATTTTTTTATTCTTTTAAATTTGAATATACGTTGATTTTGTTTAAATTAAATTTAAAAATAATAATTAAAAAAAATTAATTTATGGGTATATTGGGTAATTGTTGGGGATTGAAATTTTATTCACTATAAACTAACATAAAGTATGCACTCGTGTACTTAAAAACACTGTAATGCTTTAGTTTTTCTTTTAAATTTATAACTATAAGTAAAAAATAATTTAATACTACAATTTTGTTGTTAAGTAAATAAAATTACTATTTTACAATGGGAACATTTAAAAATGAAACTTAAAATTTAAATATTCAATTATTAAATAATAGAAAAAATTATTAAATTATTATGTTTTTTCAAACATTACAATTTACAATCAAACTTTGATTGGCGTCGCTCTGTTGAATATACAATTATAAATACATTTTATATGTTATTTATTATTAGCTTTTTAAGAATTAATTTACTTTGAAAATTGCATTTGACTAATCTGCTGTTAATAATAGAAAATTTAAAAATTATGCAAATTATGCAAATAAATACAAATAGCCATTGAAATATTCAATTATATGCAAAAATGTATAGTACAAATTTGTACTTAGATTTTTATAGGATTTGTAAAATCTTAAAATTTATAGCCGATCTAATAATTATTTAGTAAAAACAAGTAAATGCATGAGCTTCCGGGCCTTTGTGATGATATATATATATATAGTTTTTTTTTATGGAAATTGGATCTTGTTTATGCTATAATTGGCCAAAAGTATACATTTTTTAATATTATTTTAAAATAACAGGAAAAAACTTTCAAGTTGATCAGTTCTGTCGTCTGTAATGGATATGTTAAATTTGAATTCAATGATAGATCATTGTATAAATTATGATGAAAAATATTTCTAAGCAAAAATGATCTAAAATATTGGTAACCGTCAACCGAAATAACCAAACACTTATTTTGATAATATATTAAATTGTTTACAAATATTTTGAGCAAAGCGATAAATATATTAATTTTATAATAGTACGTTTTTATTTTTGTGTCTATATAGAACAGAAATTATATTGATCTATTCAATGACAATTATCCACTCCATTATATTACAATATATATAGATAGGTTATTATACTAGGTGCCAGAGAAATTTTTTTTTTTTGGGGAGGGGGAGGGTTAAAACCCCTTACCCTCTCATACAGGTTGTTATTTTATTATGATTTATATAATTAAATATAACCATTAATCCTTACATTTATCTATATAACACTTCTTTAGCATATCTATTAGTATATAGCTACAATACTGCAATTTGCATTTAATATAGTCAATAATATTGTCATTTGTACCTACATAATTTGAAGGCATTTTGAGGATAAAAATATAAAATAATTGTTTACCACTTAAATTATCAAATTACAAAATAATTATTAATAATAAATTATTTAAATTATATACAAATGACAATTATTTTGATTTTTTATCCTTTAACATTTTTAAATTATGCAGGTATAAATGACAATTGACAATTATTGACAATGTTAAGTACAAATTGCAGCTATTGTTTTAGATATGTTAAAGAAGTTTTACATAGATAAATGTAATAATTATATTTAATTATCTAAATCATAATAAAATAACAAATAATATATTTAGTTGGTACGGGGCTTTTTTTTTCCGAGTACCGGTTGCGTCACTGCTCTGCATATTATAGTTCTTAAACCATATATTGATGTAATGTAGCATATAAGAAAAGAAATTAAATCAATTAAGTCAACTTTTATATTTTTAATTTGTTTTTGTGTAAAAACTATGTTTGAAATGGGTATATATCAATTTGTAAAGAAACAAAAATTATGCGTTAGAAAATAGGTATAGGTACATCAATTGCACTGATCAATTCCTAATATATATTTTGTGTATAATATTATTGTCTATTACCAATGATTTTAGAACAGACAGTGTATATATATATATATATAATAAGCCGTGTTGATCATTTAGTAAATTAGGTTTTTAGTTATCATAAATTTACAATCAAGACATTTCATTAACATTCAGTACAACTCAAGTTGCAACAGCCATATAACTCGATAATTTTTGTAATATTTTGACTCTAATATCAACATATTATAAATTAGATAAAAAGAAAAGATAAATTATAATTATATTAACTATACTATTTGTATAAACTTAAATAACAAAAATTAATTCAACTAAGATAGTTTTATAATTATACGGGCAATCATTATTTTTTAATGGCACAATTGATTTAATTTTTTAATATACCTTTTTTGTGCTGATGCAATGGATGTATATTATAGCAGTAGAGTCCCGAATTCGGCGCAATAAAAAACACCGGTAGTAATGATTGCATTTTTCTTAAGTATACAGTTTAGTTAAAAAACAAAAGTGTATAATATCCCTTCTACTTTGTTTGATTTTAATGAGTTATCATTTCATAGCAATTAAATTTATAAAAATATATGTTATAATATACTATATAAATATGAATTATTTAATGTTCATGTTTTATTCTGGTAATAATTCTTTTCATTGGATGACACAGCTGGTCAGCGAATATCTAATCTTGTTTGATTGATTTTTTATTAACATTATAAGTATTGTTAATACTACTATATTTATATATTTATATTATTTTAATGTAATTTTTTTACTATTTTTTTTTTTAATTGTTTCTTTTTATAAATTTGTTAATTTATTAATTCTTAATTGGTATTTTTAGCTTTAACATATTTTGAATTCAATTCAACTACAATATATATAAATGAATAAATAAAAAAAAATTTTTTTAATAAATATTTATTATGTTTACAAAAGATTTACATATTTAAGTATGATTTTATATTTAAAGTAGAATACTGATAAAAAACATGATCAACATTATAAAATGACTAAAATATGATACTCGACTCCAAGAAGCAAAAGATTCTTGGTAAGTAGTACTATAAGAGTTGTCTACAGACATATCAATTACTGAACCAAGATAAGCTAAATGTATAATGTTTAAAATAGTAAACATAAGGTTAATACACCAAAAGAACCAATTATTTTGGTTTAAGCTACTTAAGTAAGTTTTTGAATTATGATGGGGATATTTGTTTTTAGCATAATAAGAAAATGTGCTTGGGAATCTTGATGCTAATTTTGTACGAATTTGGTGTTCTACATATGTATAAGCAGCAAGAGAAAGTAATACAGCTGATAAACGTCGTTCTAATCCATGTAATAGAGAGCTCACTAAATATGTGGTCCCCACAGCAATAAATCTGTTTCTTTGTTTTTTATTTTTGTCGCCATATTTTAGTACTTCTTCAAATACATCTAAATAAATATACAGTTTATATTAATTTACATAACTATAACAAATTTTGTATTAGTTACTAACACTTTTTTAACCAATAGTGCATTGGTGCATTCCAATGAACAACAACGTGTAGAAGAGATCGTGGCCATTCCATAATCAACGGACGGGTTATTAATATTTCACTGTTGTATTCACTGTGGTATCCACAAACAGTTGCAAATACTGTAGATGCATAGGCAACGAAATAATGACCAGTACGGAACTCCAAAGCTTGTTTGTACATAGTTAGAAAAATGTTAATAATTGAATTACTGTAACATAGAATTATAACAAATTAAAAACTAAATATAAACTGATTAAAATAGTTCAAACCTTTTATTATTGACTAATAAATGTTGACTAAACAGCCAATCCACAACACAAATTGATAAAACAAAGCATAGCAACGAAATTATTATTCTCCATATTATACGACAGACTTTGGTGTTGTTCTTAAACGAAATAAAAGGTATAAAATACAATTAAATATAAAAAAAAAAAATTAATGTATTACCCAATTAACAGAGAGTAAAAATGCATTTGAGTATTCTTGAAATGTCAAAAATGGACCCAGGTAAACAGTGCCTGCGCACATCATATAACCTATATACTGAGGAACTGAAGGAAACGTTTGTAATTTATTCGATTGAATATCAAATAATATTGCCATTGCTTTCATTGACATTAGCATATGAGCACTTTTGGTTTTTTGCCATTTTGAATCATTTGTAAAACATTCACTGAAAACATTTAGATTTCTATTAATTTTTTTTATGAAGATATTATTGTAATATTTGTTTTCTATCATATACATAGTATTATAGTAACAACATGGCATAATATGCTAGCATAGAATTTAGGAGAATAAGTCTTGTGTTGTTAGTCTTATTGTTAGAGTGAATTCACATATTATTAAAATAAAAGTTAAGAAAATGATCAGTCTAAAAATGTTAGATTTTTTTTATATTTCAATTTTTATGCAAGTTATTTATACAGAATATTCAAATTTAAAAATCTCAATATCACAAAAAAGTATATTGTAAAAAAAAAACAGATAATATTCTGGAATTTATGTATAATAGGTTATTAAAGCTGTAATATTAAAGTAAAAACACAAGATTAATTCAACTAAACGCAAATTTGTTATGTTACACATTGATCAGAAAGAGAAAATAAAGTATAGTAAGCTAACATCCTCTTGAGACTAAAATATAGGTTTTTAGTATTATTTACAAATATTTAACATTATATCATAATATTCTGAAATTATGTACCATTAATTTAAATTCCTTATTGAAAACATACAAGTACTTTCATCTTTTCTTGACCGGAGCATAAAAATTAATTTATAATTTGAA
This sequence comes from Rhopalosiphum maidis, assembly GCF_003676215.2. Taxonomy (NCBI): domain Eukaryota; kingdom Metazoa; phylum Arthropoda; class Insecta; order Hemiptera; family Aphididae; genus Rhopalosiphum; species Rhopalosiphum maidis. Next base: position 56,804,702 of record NC_040879.1, read on the forward strand.
TTATAAGTTCGTAAATTAACTAAAAATTAATCATTTTAGATGTTAAACTAGTTACTATACGTATGTGCATTTAAACTAAGTTATTACATTTCAAATTACCCATACCATTTAATAAATATACTTAACATCTAATACATAATATCTTTATTAAGAATATTTTGTTTAATTTTAATTAAAAATGTAATATATAATAATAAATAATTAGCAATATTACTAATATAGGTATAATACTACTACTAATAATATGTATTTAAGTAAATACTCACCGATAGAATAACGTTAATAGGATTAAAACAGAGAACACAATAGAAGAATGGTGTTTTAAAGTCAATATACATATTATAGACACTATGTAACAGAACATAGGGTACAACACAATTTGAAGTATTAATTGATACACATCTCCATCTTCATGAAATATAATTAATGGTAGAACACCACATATGGCACACACTGTATGTAAGACAGCTTCAGGAACTATTTTGATTTTATTGCCTGAAACCGTGTTATGTTTTAGAACTTGTTGAAAAATAGTTAAACAACATAATGTGTTTTACTTACATATAACAATGAATAATCTGAAAAACATGCATAGAATAAGTGTAGTTCCCAGTAGATTGCCAGTACTCCAAACAGCAGGAACAATACATTGAGTACATAACTGGTGAAATGTTAGATTGCTCCAAAACGAGGGTTCATTATAGATTTCTGAATTTACATTTGACTGATAATACTGATTCTCATCTTCTAATTGATCATCGTACAATTCATAGTAATCTAGTTATGTGAATTTTGAATTAATACTATTTACATTAGATATATTTAGTTTGTAATAATAATGATACTTTACCCGCTGGAAAGTTATATAAGTAGTCTCCGACATCGTTGTCACCACCGTAAGACAACGAAAACTGTTGTTTGTCCATATGGATTATAATACTTTTATAAACATAAAATATAAAAAAAATCTAACATTTGTTTGGTCTGTATGTGTTCTATAACGTTGAAAATTATTTTTAAAAATTTAAATTCCAGACGGCCAGTAAAAATGTATTATCATTTACATCAACCGTCGTCTGTAGAACATAATGTGACATAATGTAACCGCAAACATAACCTAACCTAACGTAGTGACGAACTATTATGACTTTAGAACTACGTTAATGTATAGTTTATGATCGTAAACATTAAGTTTATAATATACTAAGATTGTATAATATAAAATAGTCTTATACTTTATACTTTATAGATCTAACACTCGATCTGATAAAATGGATATGACATGAAAAATTGAGCCTGGCAAAAAATAACATCGTCAAAATTTGGTATGCAATTTCAGAAATAATAATATTATTTATTATTATGTCATATCACTAAATCCAGTATCACCGGTTATACTTATCTTGTGATACGAGTTTAGACGTAGTAGTAATAATAATAATAATAATAATAATAATAATAATAATATTATCATATTATGAATTATGAAATTATATAGCACGAAGCCACGAACCAGTGGCGGTTTAAGCCATTTGCCGCCTACCTACAAGCAGGACATTTGCCGCCGTTTCAAATTATAATATAATATTATAAATATAGTGCCGTACCCAGAATTTGTTTTCGGGTGGGGAGGAGGGGCTTAAGCCCAAAAGCCTCCTCTCCCCTGGATCGCTACTGTAACATACAAACACAGATACTTCTTAACGTACAAGTTCCATAATAGGTCGATTCGCTTTAGTTTTGAAATTAACCAAGTCAGACGTGAACGGTGAAGTGCTGCACAGTTTTCCTATTTCAAAATATTGCATAATTTTTCCAAAAAATGTAAAAACAAATAGATAATTCCTATTGGTAGTACATGGGCAATGGACGTCACAACGGTAATCGGAAAAAAGCTTAAAAAAAAATCTTCCTCCTCCGAAGAATTGTATATAATATGCAATATAGGTGTTTATGCGTGCCACAATTAACAAATTTAACTTAGTAAAGTATTTACTAAGTATTATAATAGCTAAGTATTTAGAAAAGATAAAATAAAATATTGATGTAAAAAATTTAAACACTAAAATACGTAGGTATGCATGCGTGAGTTGAGAATTGATTTATTGGCAGCCGTATACATCGTTTTTATATATTATTATACTTTACGCCGTAGCGGTAAGTACGTTTTCTTGGACGGGCAGACCACAGACCTATTTATATTTTTAGTTTTTGAGCAGAGCAATAAATACATTAATTTTACAGTGATGTATATTTTTTTAGGTGCATACTATTTGTGTATTACCATTTTTTTATAAACTTTGGTTGTGTCCTGAAAATCGATTTTTTGAATGCATTTCGTTAATATGCGAATTACGAATATACAATAAATCCATGTCCTTACATAGTTTATTATAGTTACATAATACATAAAGTACAATAACAATATGCTACGGTTATGTGTATATAAAAAAAATACCTACAGAAAACTGCTGATTTAAATGTATACTTAAGGAGTACTACTGCCATAAATTTTAGCTCAAAAGACCGTTTTGACAAAATTGAAATTAGTTTAAGATGTCCGATTTTGATTCTGAAAATATTTTGAACTCGACAGAAACTTGTCTATAGATCGTACAGAATACTTTGTAAAATTTAAATCTTATATTATAATGAAGTGTAAATAAGAATTTGAAAATATGAATTTTTTCAAATCATAATTAAAATTAACGTACGATCTATAGACATTTTTCTACTGAATTTTAAATATATTTTGAGAATTAAGATCAGACAATGTTAACTAACTTTAATTTTGTCAAATTAATTAGTGAATTGCCATAAAATTCGTATAGTGAATTTTTATTGTAATAGAGTTATTGACATGCGCATGCGTGTACGAGAGTATAACACTAATAATCAGTTAGAACTAACACATAGATCACGACTGCCTAAGACAAGATTATAAATTGCCTAAATGTTGCACCTTAAATAATAACCGCAACGAGGTCCCTTAAACTAAATATTACCGGCTATTTAGTCATTAAATACAATTTAAATAATTTAATTTTGATTTTCATTAAATAGTAAGTATATTAATAAATTGTATACATACGTCATGTATACTTAACATAAATTAGAAATACCAACAGTTTATATTTAGTGTCCTAGTACCTACTTATATACGGTATATGACTGACATATGCAGGATAAGTAATGATTACGATGTTAATCTAATGACTGAAATAATTATATTATGTAAGTATCTATCTATAGTGAATTTAACCAAAAACAATTTATACAATTTGTTTAACACTCAAATATAGTGAACGATATTTATGTGTCAGAATAACTAGTTAAGTCATATATTTTACTCCATACTTATACAAGCCCGTATACAGGGCGGCCAGGGGTTCACCCCCTCGACATTTTTAAAATATAGAAACAAAAGACTGACTTTAAACTTTATGTATAATTTTACAACTACAGTTTATGTATAATAATATTGTAATGCTCCCGGAAAATTGATCTTAAATACGTAGTCTTTGTGTATTAATATAGGTATTTAATATTTATAAATCATTATTGAATTATTTAATGAAAATTCAATTATTTCATAATTATTCAACATTAACTGTATGACATAAATATTATTAAATAAATAAATATATTATAAATATTATAATATTCAACAGTGATGTTCAAGAGCTTAAAACAATAGTTTAATTTATTGAGATTAAAATATTATGAATGAAAATATGAAATGGTTTACGTGTTGAGGAGAGTTGTGGATTTCCTATTTTGTATTTTTAACATTACCAATAAACAATGTCTATTGTGAATAATATGTTGTTCGTGTCTTAGAAGGCTAATTAATTATTTAAGAATTTTTTACGATTGGACAAACAAAACTTACTTGTTTATAGTAATTTAATTTAATTATTGTACCTAAACACAAAAAAGAGGAAGTATGGTATATAAATATATAATATATATAGTTTAAAATTATTCTAAATATAATATTAAAATTTCATATTGTACTTATAATAAATAATAACAAGTATGTAGGTGCATTAAGTAGGTAGCAAAAAGTTCTTTTGAATAATATTGTTTGTATTAAAAAAAAATGTGGTTTGACGATTAATTTTTTTTGAAATTAAATTTTTATTAAATAATGGTGTACTTATAGATTTATTTGATTTTTATAATATTTTAATTTTCTGATTCCAAGTTATGCGAGTCAAAATAAAGGAATATTCGATTAAAGTTAGAAACGATAGCAGTAGATGTCGCTGCCATTATTATTTGTGTAATTATCAATCCAAGATGTTCACAAGACAGTAATTCAATTTTGAATTTACATTTCTATTATTTAAATATTATAAATATTTTAATATAATTATTTTTTATTTATTTATATTATTATCATAATCTCGTAGTTAAAATTTATTTTCTAAATAATTTTCATAAAGTCAACAGAATCAAAAGTTGTAAAGAAATTTAATGATAGTAATGGCTTGTGTTATATTTAATTGTAGACATTAAATTATAAATATTATGTATATAATTACAACAGTTACTTATAATAGTACATAGTCATATAGGCATAAGTAGGGTTGGACAGTATTTGAAAACAATTGTTATTACTTATACATATACTCAGTGGCGTAACTGGGAAAAAATCTACAGTGGGGGGGACAATGTAATATATTTATTATTATCAAAATCGGGACACCCCTTTTTCACCGGTTAAAATGTATACTTTTATATTTCAAAAAATTGTCAGGGGGGCAAGTGCCCCCCCCCCCCCTTGCCCCTCACAATTACGCCATTGCATATACTTTTTGTATGTTAAGGTTAAGGAATACCTATGTCCTACATACATAATATTATTAATTAAAATTATTATATAGAACGTATGGTAGGGTATGTAGATTGTAGGTAGGTGTTAGGCAATATAAATATTATATTTATTTAAAAATGCATTTCCAATTTGTATCATTGCTTTATGTAGGTACTTATGTCTTATATTATATTAATATTATAATATTATGTAGGATTGATGCAACCTAGATGTAACGCATAGATATATTTTTATATTTATTTATTTATTAAATAGTAAACGCTATATATATACATAGATTTTTTAATTAATAATTATTAATAATATGTTGTTACTAATAGTTCGATAAAAAAAATTTAATACTTAACAAAATGAAAAGCACTAAGTAGGGTTTTAAAATTTGCATGTGATATACAACAATGGAATGGTTGGTTTCCCATAATATGAAAAAAATGAATGGAGATGTAGAATAGAGATGAACGATGTGTGGTGCAAATAAAGAGAATAAAAAAGATGAAAAAATGATCCACTTTAAGATACACCAGAGGGTAGAGAATATATTTGTAGGAGGTGATTTAAAATTATGATCTTTTTTTTTTTTTAATTGTTTTATCGGGAATAGGATGGGATCCGTCTCTCATATTATTTATATTCGGATGCAACTGCAACTTTGGCATAGGTATACGGTAAGTATACCAGTGTCCAGTGTATCTCATAAGTGTGTATATGCTGTACTGCTGTAGTATAAAAATGTATACAATTTTAAAGCATCCCGTGCAATGCTTATTTTAAACTGAATTAATGATAATTATGACGTAATACTTATGTAAATGTCCCTATTTGTCGTATGATATATTATGTTCATAATATTATTGTGTTCGCCGTTCGGTGTTGTTAATAATAAATTAAAAGCTTAATCGATTTATATATTAAAGACAGATGGTTCATAACAATTAAAAATTATCTTAAAACTGAGATAATATATTCTGTTAGTTGTTAAGTATCTATATAACATTGTGCTTAATAGGTAGGTATGCCATATATGTATATAGGATTTACCTAACTTACTTCACTTCATATTACTTGATAGTTAAACAATAGCTTTTTTATATTTATAAAAGTTGTCTGTATTTAAGAGCAAAAATTAAAAACAAACCAATATTGTTATTATTTATAATATTAATTTCAGCTATTACAATTTTAATGTCTATATAAGTATCAGATACCTATACCAACGCTTTTAACGGATTTTATTTATACCGATTAATTAACATTTTAAAGTTCTTATATTATTAATAACTAGTACAATACTGTCTGTACATGACTAAAGTTTTTATGAAATAAAAATACATTACATCTTATACTACAAATACATTTTAATAATAATTAATTTGAATCTAAACCAATGTCTGCATTCGTTACATCTTGTTGCATTAAATAGTATTGATGGTGGTCATTATTGCCGTTTTCGCGGCGTGTCGTAAACAACATGTCATACAAATCTTTTGAATTTCTTATAGCCGCCGGCTTGTATTGTAATTTATAGGTCTCGTCGTCTTCTCGGTTTATAAGATTGTTAAGCATCCGTTGATGGTCGATGTACTGCTGTAATCTCGGTGTTGTGATAGCGGACGGGATGCTTGGAAACGTAGGTTTCCTTTTTCCAAACCTAATTTTAAACAATTTTTTTTTTGGTAAATTTAATTATTTATACACAATGCATAATTTTATTATAACTGTAGATTTAATATGATTTAGGCAATTTATACTCAAGATTAAAATACAATTTTAATTCGAGGAAATATAATAATAAAGTGTATTTTAAGTATTTTAGTTTTTAATGTTTTAATGGTTCAATTAGGTATGAAATTGAATACATTTATTGTATTAGCTTAAACTAGAATATAAACAACATTTTTAACCTATCGTTTAATAGTTAAAGGTATTATGAATAGGTCGGACAAATTGTAATATTATGATATTAATTATCTTGATTTTATTGATACTACCATTTCATTTATATGTATTAAGACGTTGAGGACACTAAGATTAACATTCAATTAATTTTTTTAATTTAATAAAGATATAAATATACTTACCTCGGACGAGAAACCACTGCCAAGTACTGTCCTAACTGGTCTAGGTACGAACGTAATTCATCTGGTGAACCGAAAGTTTTAGGCCGTGTTGGTCGAGCTATGCTTTCCACCTCAGAAGACGTTACGGGATGACAGCAACACGTTGTGGCCAAGGCCATGACATAGACGACAAATCCAATATAGACAACTACTCTGACCATGTTAGAATTGTTATTTTGATGCATGGTTAAAACGCCGGATGTAATTTAAGAACTTATTCACGTCTGAGAAAAAAAACTATAATAGATAAGATAGAAACTATAAGCAAATGTATATTTTATACACTGTGATATAGGCATAATGTCTTGTTATAAAATATAACTTACATTTGTACTGTTAAATGTAAATAACCTTTCATGTTTCATTGATAACATTAATAAAATTAGTGAAAGTTATTAAATTATAACATGGACTATAGACTATATGAGGATAAGATTGAAATTGATTGGTAAGTTACAAAATGCCTATAAGGGGATTCATTAAAAAAAGATCATTTAAAATTGTCTCATAGTTAACTATACAACTCATACAATATAAATAAAATAAATTTATTTATAGATTCTTTTATTTTTTGTAACAAATGAATAAAATCATAAATATTCATAACAGGGTATATTTAGTTAATAATGGTTAAGTTATGTTTGGTTGGTTTCCAATGTATTTGTTTTTATCATATTGTATAATGTTTTATTATATTAAATAAATAAATAAACTATCAAAGTTACTGTTAATTAATTTTAGTAATAATTGTTAGATTGTATTGTTGTTCTACTTTCTATTGACGTATTTGTATTGGCGTAGGTATATAGTCTTATTGTGTGATGTAAATATTTGAACTTCGGTGATGAATGGTTTTGGTAAATATGTATCATTAAAAATTATAAATAAAGATTTCATTTTTATTTTTGCGATAAAATAATAAGCTGTATTGTTGATTTATATTTAAATTTTAAATATAACTAAGAGAACTCAGTAATGTAAAGTAAAGTTAAGTTGTATACAACTTGTAATTAATTAAATAATGAATTATTCCTAATGTTCTTATTTTGATGCTTTCATTTCAGCTCTTTACACGATTACAAAACTATTGTAGTAGAATATATTGTGAGGAACCGAGTTATTTTTACTTTATTTTGAAAGTGGCTAACCCCATTGGAAGTCTTATTAAATTGACATGTGATTTGCTTTCATGAGTATAAAATAACAGTAGGTAGGTGCAAACCAATTTAGTTTATTAACTTCTATTTTGTGAACACTTAGTGCCGGACTTATTTAGTCAACCGTATATTCAAAAGTAAACTGTAATAATCACGAATGTTTTTTTTCAAATTATCTTATTTCTATTTTATTTTATTTAAATACTTAAATATTTATATTGTTAAATCAAATATTATTGCCTCTAAAATTTTGATTATTTTGAATCATAAATGCCACTCATCGTCAAAGAAGCACTAATATATTTTATGATTTTAAATAAGAATTGTTTAATTAACTTATAACTTTAAATGTAAATTTGTTACTATTATTGTAACTTGCAACTAATAACTCAAAATTATGATCAAGTGAATTGTCCATCCTTGATTAGAATCTGATGTAATGTTTTTTAAGGATTTATCATTTTGGTTATACCTTTTAAAGATACTACAAATTAATTTTAAATGGAGGATGGTCTAAACCATTCGAAGAACGCGTTAAGCTTAGAAATCTGCACACGTCCATTGGTTTATATACTGTTTCATTATTAGGAAATAGGAGTAATTTATTTAATTGCATACTAATTGCGCATAACATTAATTAGGTGTGGGTGAAATTATAAAATATTAATAATATATTTATTAAATTAGGTTAGGTTAGGTTAGGTTTTCAAATCGCTATTTATCTAGAAAATGTGTAAAGCTGGTTTGTTAGGTATGATGAAAAATTCACATTTTTTTTTTTAAATTTGGTTTTTTTATTTTATTTTAAAAAGCGTCCACGAAATTAGTGGTCAATAGAACACCAATATAATATGGCAGCGTTCCGTGAAAGTTAAAAATGCGTAGGGGGCGTCATTTGAGACTGTTAAAAGTGTACGTATAGTGATTACATAATAATCCAGAGAAAGAAATACCATTTCAAACATGTCAACAACGACCAATACGTGCTAGAATAACAAATTAGTATGGTGACGCTGCAAACCAGATCAGATTTTTAGTATCGACATAGTTTTTTTTTTTTTAAATGGAAAGTTTTACGTATGAATTAGTATGAGGTGTATAAAAGGAGCTCAATTCAGACTAAAAACATTTATTTTAATTTGTGTTTAAATGATAGTATCACCTGGATAAAAATAATAACAATATATTCCAGGTTGAATTGAAAAATTAGATGATTTCATGTGAGGTGTGAAGTTAACCAAATGTTTATTAAAATAACCAAAAACAACAATAATAAAAAGATAACAGTTATTTTGACAATATGAAATATTTTTTTTTGCATTTTATGTTGTTAAAATAATACATAATCATATTTTATTATTTTTAAACACGAATTATACTATTTTTTATTAATCCCAAGAGTCTCTAAAACGTTGTTTTAGAATATAGGTAAAAATTATGAAAACATTTGAATGAATGAAAAAAATAGTAGAAATAACAAGTTCTATTTACCAGTTATAAATTAAATTTCACGGTAAAATTACTAATTTTATTGAAATAAAATAAAATACCTGTTACTTTTTAGTATGTATGGTAAAAAATAGTTATTTCTTTAAATGGTTTGGTAATACTTATGTACAATATACATTAAAACATTTTAAAACGTAAAATTGTAAGTATTCGAAGATTTATGTGAATTTGTGTTTAACCTTGTTGTCATTTTATTTTCATGCGATTTAACTTTTATGAATTGAAGATTTTACAGACAACTTTTTAAATCGCAAATAGTTATTTTATATTTAGGATAAAATTGTATAAATAAAATAAACTGATATACACGTTAAAATGTGTATTTTTGTATTTTATTACACATATTATATTATTATAGAAAATTATTCTTTAAAGGTAAACATTCATTTCCTGGAAAATAATTTACGTTTTTGATATAAATTATAATATATATTTTATTCTATATTAAGAAGGAGAACAATTTTCTAAAAAAATGTAGTACCTATATACTTATTTAAAAAGTCATTCTAACTGAAAAAGGTTATGTGTGTACATTGTACTTCAATATAGCGTAGGTCCCTGTGATGGATAAGTTTTTAAATTTAAATTTAATGATAAAACATTGCGATGAAAGAGCGTACATCAAAGGATAATTTATAATTTACTGATATTATTAATATTATTAATATTTGTAATTTAATTTTTGTTAGTAATTTGGTAGTTTGAAATGTATTTTAAAAAACCTTGTATATATTTTGGAATAATAAAATTATCATGGTGTAAATTATAATTATTAATTTTTAATACAACCTAACTTAACTTACGAAAAGCGAAGTAGGTACCATGGTAGAACAGTGTGAATAAGTTTGTGTGATAAATAGTTTGAAAAAAGTCTAACCATGTTAACATTTTTACGGGTCGTAGAAAATAATTATAATATACCTATGTAATGGTGAAAGATATCAAGTTCTTACGATAAATACTTTTTAAATTACAATGAAATATCTAAAATCATCGAGGAATGATCGGTATTTTGAGTTTAAATATTTAAGTAAAATTTTGAACTTCAAATATCTATAAAAATGTGTGTACCTATGTAATTTTATACTTTTAGATTACTGTAAGAAAAACATACTAGAAACTTTGTATTAAATTGTTTAGTTTAAAATTGTTTTTTGCTTACAATTAAACATTTTATCAACTAAGACAGAAAAAGTCCTAAAAAATTCAAATGACTAAAAATAGTACAAGAAGAAACAAGATATTTAAAAATGTATTTGTATGTTCATCATATTATGATATAAATATTTGGAGAAAATTTAAATTGTCTACTAGAATAAAAAATAACCAATATATCATCACAAAGCTATTAAAAATATGTTGTAGAAATATATTTATTTTGTAGGTACCCAACATTTTATATAAACGTTTTAATTATGCACAAACAAATATATTCTGACAATATTTTTAATTTTAAGATCGTTTATTATAGGATTGGTTAAAAATAAAAAAAAGAAACTTAAGAAATGCTAAGTTAAGTTATTGAATCGAAAATAACTTGCGTTGAGGTATTAGTTAAAAATAAACATTTTATTTTTATTAAACAATTCTAATTAAAATATAATAAACAGACAAATAATAAGAATTAAAAAACGTTAATTTTTCTATTATAATTAGATGAAGAATAAGCTTTCAAAATTTATATTTAAAATTAATTTAAATAAATGTTCGCAACATTAGCTTTTTTAATAACTTGATTATGTGTTAAAATACACACACACACCACATATAATATTAAGTTTTTACTTATTATTGTTCTTTAAGTGCAGTGCTATAAATTTTAAAATTATAAATTATAAAAATATAAAACAATAAAATTAAACAAATATTATATTTAAGTTGAAGTAAATACTTAAGGTTAATCGTTTATTATAATATATGCACATATTTATTGAAAGTAAGTGAAAATTCGCAATCATAAGTACAATGTATTTTTTAATTTATAAATTTTTTTTATTTTTTGCGCTCAATATGTGCAACATTTATAATGTTTATTATAAATGTACTTATATTTAAAATTTTATTATGGATCAAGGTAATCCACCAACATTTATCATTTTAATCTACCTATAGCATAAAATATACATTCCATCAAATGCATATTATTTAATATTAAAATATCTTACTAGACTTCTAAGACATAGCATTATATACTACCTATTATATAAACTTATAAATATATATACATGAGAACAGCAAAAAAAAACAATTTTTTATATTGTTATTACTTATAAAAGATATGCAATTATAATATATATATATAAATATGAAATAGGTAATGGTCATAATTGTAACGACTTTTTTTTAAAAAAAAAATCTAAAAAGCCATAAAAAATATTTAATTTATATTACATAAATTATTTCAAGTAGTTATACGTAATTTTTTATACTCACATTTTAGTAGACTTTGTATAGGTACCTATTTAGATATTATTGTCAAAACGGTAAATATATATTGAATTTTTGTTAATAAGTACCTATCGGAAGTTTCTACTCTGCTGACGATGGTACAGGAAAAGATGGTTTTCAGTGATGACTTGGGTTTATATACCCTTTTGGGTTCGAGTACACATACACACACGCGCAAACACACATACTCGCACACATACACCCACACACACTAACATACACCCACATACATAAATGGGCGCTCCGAGTGTTCGTTGGCGATTCTATGAGGGGTGTGCAACAAGTCTCTCCACCCATTATAATATGTAATATATATATATATATGTATATATTTGAGTAATATCAAGAGATCGATTTTACTGGAGAAAAAATATAAAATAAAACTAAACCACTTTTTTTTAATACCATATACCATACATACAAAGTAACAAAATAATATATTGTTTATACTATATGATATCATATAAGTATCATATGATACTTGTCTAACAACAATAATTATTCAACTTTTTGGTTTATAGCGTTTATAATGCGGCTCGTAGCATAAAGAAGTTTAGGATGTTTTAATGTTTTATCAGTATTTATATTTGTTTAAGAATTATCGACTTATATTAATGCATATGTAAATGTTTTACATTGATATATTTGGCGTTACTGCAATATTACTTAAGTATATACATTATATCAATTCATATTATGTTAGTACTTGTATATAAAAAAGCTTTATATTGCTTATTGTGAAAACAAAATCTATATAGGCTTAAATCTTTTAGAGTAAATATAAGTATTTTGTAATCTTTACAGTAAGTTCGTATCTAGAGAATTGAAATTTTAGCTGAGATATTTTATAAACAACGGGAAAATTCAAAATATTAAGATAGCTATACAAAAATAATATAATATTATAATGCGCACGTATAATCTATTGGCATTATACACACATTGGATGTATTAGTGTATTACACTAGTGTGTGATTTTATGTATTTATCGTTTCTGAATTTAAAACTTTAGTTAGACAAATCCTATTGTTCTGTGAATGTTTGTGAGGTATTTCATGTAAGCATAATAATATAAATATGGCAGCTGTTGAATAAAAAAATATGGGAGTCAGATTTCATGTTCAGAACGGGCATGCTAATAATTTAATGACTTTATTTTACATTTGATATTTGAATTTTTTCTAGATATATCATATATAAATATTATTATTATTAACTTTAAATCAATACCTATGTACATTATAGAATGGTTTGAATAATATCATATGGTATCAATGGATTAAAATTAGTCAAAATATTTTTAAACCTCCTTTTGTGTAAAGAAAATAATACGAGTGTAAAAAGTTTCAATATTAGCTTAATAACTAAAATCGTTATTTTTCGTATATGTATCCGATATTGTCATTTATCAATATTAGAATTTGATTAAAATTATAAAAAAAATATTGTAATTATATATTTTTAATATTTTTAAATTTTTATTTAAGTATTAAATACAAGTTAAGAGAAACTTCGTAATAAATTGTAAAATTTACCGGATAAGAATTTTTTTTTATCAAAAAAGGATAAATTAAAAATTTTAAAATGAGTTTAAAATTAGTCTAAATAATTTAAAAACTTCACTGGGTAGACAATTGTAGTAAATTATAATAAATAATAGCAAATTTATTCAAATGTCTACGATTAATTTATTAAAATTATAACAAGTAACTAAAATCTTTAAAGGAAATATCATTATTATTTAAATACATGTTCAATTTTATATTATAGATTGGCATTTTATATATTTTTAATTACTGAAAAAAATTTTTTAAGCTTATGAGGAACCTTATTTCAATGTTAAAAATTCCTATTGATTTACACTATCCTATTAATTTTTTTAAATTTCAGTTTAATAATAGCATGCATTGAGGCTATATAATATTATTTGATTTTAAAACATAATATAATATAATATTAATTATTTATTCATTTATCTTTATAGGTAAAATTTTGGAACCACAGTCGGAACCCAGTACACGGGCTCTCTTACTTACAAAACCTACTATGTCATTTGTGATAGATAAATTTGGTGAACGTTACCACTGAGTTCAAACAATTTATGGGCTTAAAATTTATTTAAAATTTGAATTTAAATGGACTAAAAAGTATTTAAAAAAAAATTATTACATTGTATTTTTATATGTTTTAATTAATGAAAGAAAAACTTATGAGGAACGTTGTATTACGATAAATTGTTGAAGTTCAACCAAACATTGTATTCATAAATTGAAAAATCTAAAAAACTTCGACAATATTTTAAATATATTAAATAGCACAAAAAGACAATATATTTTGAAAATTATATTATGTTTAAAAAATGGACATTAAAATTAATATTTTTTCAAAATTTCATGAGTCTATGATTTTTTATTTTTGAATCATTACAAAAAACAAATTGATTTTACTCATCCATATCGTGGGAAAATTTTGCTTCTAAACGTGATATTAAAAATACTGAAAAAATACATAATTGTAAAACTAATTTTCTTTTCTTTCATTTTTAGTGAAAAATCTTATACTAAAAAATAAATAATTATATTTATATATATATATCTTATTATATCAACTGTTTTAATGACATATTGATAGATCAATATTGCAATATTTTAGAAGATAAATTTAATTTTCTTAAGGGTATTGAGTGTATTATGAATTACTTACTAGATATTGCAATTTGTTATGATTGTTTAGAAATTACTATGTTGGGATAGTTAAAAGAGAAATTTTAATTCTTAAATATATTAACATATAATACTAATAAAAAATATTACTTACGAAAATTTACTTCTCGTAGTTATAATTTATACATTTTTTTATTTGTTTATTACTATAATTTCTACTGAGTTCTGTATATTAACTGTTTTTATTTCCTTAAAAAGAATAAAATGTTTATGAAAATATAATTGTGGGATATAAAAATGGTTTCAATAATTCCTTTTAATTGAGTCGTTAATATTATTTGTACATTATTTTAAGGAAATATGTATTTTTACGAGTAAAATTGATTGGTGACATTTAAAAATAAATATTTAATAATTTATCATAATTAAATGAATACACCATAATTTTGTGATGAATTTGAAATTTAAAATCAATCGGAAAATGTTCATGACTAATTGACCTCGTCAAAATCATTCTCAACCATTTCAAATCTCATATTATTGACTGTTTATAATATATATTCAAAAGTTGAGTTTGATATTAATTGTAATATTTATTAAGTTCATCCTTTTAAGTGCCTACATTTTTCTTTAAACTATATATTTATGTTCAAAAAAGTTTATACAAAAATACAATGAATCTCCTCACAAATTATAGTATGTTTCTAGTATATGATAAAAATAAGTAAAAATTCTAAGCTCAGTTTAATTTTGTACATTTATAATTATCATTGTATAAGGTTTAATATTATACTATAAATTATATAGTCTATAGTTTATATAGTATGATTGGTTTTTCTGAAAAATAAAAGTCATGTATATTTCTGTGGAAAATTAATTTGATGCGACTTGAATAAATGACGTATCCGCATGTTATATATTTTTCCAGTTGGTTAACTATGATATGTCATTATTTAAATTTGTATAAAAACTGATATTAGTTTATATTTTTTTAAATTATTACATATGCATGAACATAATGAAGTGAAAAATGTTTTGAAAGTTCATTTTAATTATTGTCTGTTAAAAATAAACACAACATACTCATAAATTATATATTTTTTAAAGTGGTTTATTTTTTTAATGGAATGTCAATCCTAAAAAGTTAATCAACATATTTCAATCTATATCTATTTTTAAAATTATGACGAATATACTAAAATATAACTCTTTAGGAAGACAATTAGATACTAGAATTTGTTGAGTGGTTTTTTCACACGAAATCGTGTTGGAAATGATTGATTGGCGTGTGTCATCCGTTTGTATATAATTTAAGAAATTTATTTTAAAGTTAAGATTTTTTTTTTTAGTTTCAATTCAGTATACTTAAATTTTTTATGTTTGAACTTAATCTCTGTGTTTCGAAAATCTGTTTCAGCTTATAATTAAATATTTAGAAATTTAGAACAACTAAAAACTAAAGGAATCATATTTAGGTCCGTCAGCTTGGCACCTCGAAAGTGAATTTTTGTAATTTTTCTTTTTTAAATGAATAAAAATCCTAATAATTTGTAACTTCTAAATCAGAATTTGTAAACTAAGATGTACCCCATAAATAAATGTTTTCCAATAAAGGATGCTTAGCGAAGTCATGGTTAATTTCTGCGAGACGGGGTTTTTATATTATTTCAAAATTATTTTGATATGGGATATTACTTTGTTTGATATAGAATAGATACACAGAAGTTTTAATAAATCGCTTTCATAATTTATAAACTATGTATATTAAATTTATGAAACTATAGTACTTACTGTTAAACCAATTAATAAACATATGTGTTAAATTTGATGTTATACTAATTATTGTAAAACAATTTTAATGTTAAGTATTTAGTTTCACTGTTTTTCCATTTATTTTTATAATATAATAACTCAACATAAATATTGTTTCCAGATTTTACGGCATAAACTAATTTGATAAATATTGAAGAAGTACTTACTTAAAGTAAAACAAAATTAGGAAGAAAAATTTACAATTATAGTATATAGTGGTTCTGTAGAAAAACATTTTCGATTACCCAATAGTCACTATATTGCTTTTTGTTTGAGATCAAATTATACTTGTGAATTCTACAAATACACAAAAGATCAAATTTTTAGAAAAAATGAAAACCGAAAATTATATTATAATTATTATTATGTATAAAAATTCATTTTTTTTATACCAAAATAAATGATAAGTGTACATTAATCTTGAAAAAGTTGGTTTTAAATTTGACAGACTTATTTTCTAAAATTTAAAGTTTTTTAGTTATACAATTAAATTTAAACGCTCAAGAGTAAAGATGATAAATGCATTTTGTATATCAAGAAACTGATTTATTCAAGGAAGTAAATATTGAATTTGATAATTAGTTAAAAATAATTTAAAAAAAAATGATACATGACATACTATTTTTCTAGTTTGATTAGAAGCCCAAGTTTTGAATTCGGGGTGCTCATTACAGCTGAGCATCTCTTACAGGGAAATATTTATTTAGTGGTTAAGTTTTAGGTTAAAAATTAGTTACTAATTAGTAATTTTTTAATTTGGTTTGAAGTTGAAATTTCACTTTCGGTATGTCAGGCTGACGGAAATCATATAATTAGTGTATTCATTTTTTCTAATAAGCCTAAGTATTAAATTTATATATCCTAAATACTGAGCGAAACTTTGTTGAAGATTCAATGTTTTAGGTAATTAGAAAATTTCATATTAGTATTTTATTTATAATATAATACAATATATACATATATATGTATATATATATATATATATAAATATATACATATATATGTATATATATATATAATAGAAATAATCACATAGGTTAACTTTTGAAGTTCAACTTATTTATTTGTAATTGTTGTTAATCTAAAAAGTAAAAAATAATAACTTAGATTTCTATATTCAATACACCGTACCTAGACAAGTCCTGTTCTTGATAGTATAATTATGACGAGAAAAAGCGTGAAATGTAAACCTAGACTGTGATATAATGTAGACACTATGTATTGTCGTATCGGTGTACATATTCTATGTTTAAATTATTATTATAAAAATATAAAAGTGAAAATTATATTTCCACATGATGGTTAGGTTATTGATGTATACAGACAACTGTATTGTGTGGTCCATAACCGCGGGTGCAGTGTGTCGTATGTGTCATTATTACCACGTTTGGTGCAGACAATGGCTACAATAATTGACGTAATTAGAGTACATCGAATACAATTATCATTAGATAAAGACATACAAGTAAAAAAATGTTTAATATAAAACTGTCTTACCTGCAGTAGCTCAGCATTACATGTCATTCTAAAAATGATATAAGCAGCGTAAAAACAGCAAAGGTGACATCTAAAAGTTCAAAATTATTAAATACGTTTTTTACTCTTAAATAATTTTTTTTTAACTTTTTAATATATATCTTTAAAAATCTTCAAATAAAAAAATGGCTCAATTCAATTTATATATAATAGAAATACCTCTTTAAAAATAAAAAGTCACGGTTTATATATAGAAACTGATAAATTGTTAATATGTTTAATTATTAAATAATAGTAATAATAAAGAACAAAATTAAGTAGTAATTAGTAATTAATAATTAATAATGCAACTGAAGAAAAGAAACTAAGCACTTAAAAAATTATTAAGCTTACCTACACTATTTATTATAATATAATTATTGCATATATGATATATATAAGTATTTGTATAATACGAAAAATATAATTTTTAATAAATTAATTTACTATATTAGTAAAATATTTTACAATTTAATACAGCAATAATTATTGAAAAGAAAAATGACTGGAGTTATTCACTCAATGAAAAATTTCAAGGATATAAAAAAAGAAAATATGATACCAGCTTATCCAACTGTAGAATATTGTAATATTAGACGACAATGTGTATTTTAATTTATATGATTCCAGATTATAATTATGCATAGTTCTTAATCAAATTTTCTTTTTAATTCTTGAGAGACTGTGATTATTCATATTATGCATATTGGTATGTGGGAGTGCATTTTTTTAGCCTTCTACTTTTTTCATTTAAGTTCATTTACAATTCATGGTATTCAGCTACTTAAAGTTTTTACTGTTAGTTTTATATACAACTATATCAACTATCAAATAAAAATGAAATAAAGTGGAATACCTGTAAGAGTTGAATTTTTCTAAAAACTATATGGAAATGACTTCTTTAAAGTATAATGTGTGTTCAATTTTCTATCTATATAATATAGAATTGTTTGCTTGTTGAGTATTTTTATAACACTCCTAAAAAGGGGATCGTGGTGACATTTCTTATAAACATACGCTAATATTATATTATAATACAGTAAATTCATTTTTATCTTTTATCAAAAAATGTATTTATAACATAAAATATATCAATCAATTTATGATTTATAGAATATTATAACTAATTATATAAATTTGATGCAAATTATGCATAAATTGTAATATAATAATTTTAAAATTATATTTAATTTTATTAATTTTATCGTTACTAAGAGATACATATATTTTAATACTTTTGTTTTAGAACTTAAAATAAAAACCTTTCTGTATAGTGTACCACCTGTGTCTAATTCTCAATTGAAACTAAATGGTACTTTTGTTTAGTTTTAGTTTAATCAAAAGTGTTTTTTGAAAAAAAAATAACACTTACCTATTGTTGTAAAGTCCACAAGCTATTCTTAGTAACCACTCGGAACTAAAATATACTTTTTTTTTATTGTCCATCTCCTTATATATTATTATAAGCTTAGTAGCTTTATTTTAAGCTCATGGTAATGGTATTAGAAGCTAACAAGTCAAGGCTTATTTGTTATTTTCTTCTAAGTTGTAAGTGTAAGGTATAATGTTACATAGTTCCTTGAACTGCACACCTTGTTTAGTGTGTGGGTGGAGTTGATGTTAACTGTACGGTGATCAGTGGTGAATCGGCTGAACATTTTATGTAGTTACACTTAGGTGAAATATTTAGATTTACAGTACCTATGTAACTGGTTATGTAAGTACTCTACATCACTTATACTATGATAATGTAATTTTTTGTGAAGTTCCCCCCCCACTATGACATGACCAATTATATAAAATTAAATACTAAAAAGAAAATTATATACTTATTTTGAAAATAATTCGCAAAATGATTTTTAGAATTTGTATCATTATTTCCCACCTCATTATAAAAAAATAAAGTGGAGGTGGTAACTTCACATAGCCTCCTCATTAGTAGCTCTACTAACTAGCGACTTCAAAGTAGTACCAATATTTTGTAAATTAGTTTTTTTAGTTTAACAATTAATTCCTATTCTACTAGCGGCTGGCTAAACTCACGCAGTCACCTTTTTGAGGTCCATTTTTCAAAATGGTTTTAAGTTCTTTTATATTATATATAAATATATGAAAATTATTAGTAAAATTTGGTTAAGCAAAATTTTGCGTTTTTTATAGGACATGAAGTTGTTGATAGGTGAGAGGTGATATTGGGAATATCTTAGCAAATTATTTAATTGCCCCAACGTCGTTAGCTTTTAAATAGAAACAAATATATATTGACATTTTTGATTTCACTTATGATGGAGTATAAATAATTGTATAGGAGTATGAAATATTTGCATATATTCTTATTTTTAATCTATATTTAATGTATTCGTCAACGATGGGATGAAGGATAATCGGGGGTATTAAATATCAATATTTAACTTATACTCGTAATTACGCCTATTGCAGGTTTCAGGTACTTACTTAGTGTACCCGTATTTCAAAGATAATAGAAATATTACGAGACTATGATATTAATTTTGAATGCATTAATATTTGTATATTTTCTGAACAAATACATTAGTATTTGGATATAGCCTTTATAATCTATTTCTGTTCACGAGGTGAGTGTTAGCTTCCACATAACGTAGCTTGCCACTTCAACGAGGAATGTCGTTTTTAATCTGGTTGTATACGTTTATCCATTAACGAATATAGAGTTAATAATGCATGAATATGAAACTGGTCAGTTCTAAATAAATTAGGCTGTTTCTATATGAGTTTTTATAGACTTATATATTTATTTATACATGAATTAGAAAAAAAAATAGAACATAAACCTTATTAAGAAATTTTGTATTAATATATTATGTTACGTTATCAATGTTTATCATCACAGTTCTTCGATTGTAAGTAGGCACTTGTACACACTATTTAATGGTATGAAATATTTTCCTCGAACATGACAAAACCAAAGGAGAAATGCCGATTTTGTATACGTTGAACATACGTACATCCCATTTATTGAGTATCACTTTCACCCGGCAATGGACTGTACGTCAGCCCAGTAAACACATCAACAGCTGATACACATGCTGCAGTACCCGTGTAGTTTATACGCGGGAATGTCTTCTCAACATTATTTATGAGTATATTTTTACATTCGCAGAGCAATTATGCTCGGATATTAATAAGAGTTTAATTTTAATCGAATTACCTACGTATTATGATTGGCTTTTGTTCGACGTAATTAAATCAAGTTATACCAGTGCTATTTTATAATACGTATACATCAACAAATGTCAAATTATTTTATTACAAAAATTATAAACTTAATTATATAGTTCCTTATTTAATGTCATTACTGTCGTGTAAGTACTGTTTATAAAAACTGGTTATCTTAATACTTTCTAACTAAATATTTTAATTAAAAAAACCGGGTAAGTTG
The DNA here is from genome assembly GCF_003676215.2 of Rhopalosiphum maidis. Lineage (NCBI taxonomy): Eukaryota > Metazoa > Arthropoda > Insecta > Hemiptera > Aphididae > Rhopalosiphum > Rhopalosiphum maidis. Next base: position 56,826,181 of record NC_040879.1, read on the forward strand.
TTAAATTAAAAATAATAATGCATAATATTTTGAACAGAGAGCATTGTAACGATAGTTATGATTTACTATTGAGTTCTTTATTATTGTTTTAGTAGGTATGTATTTGTAGTACAGTTTCAATGCATAATTATACGGTCTGATAATTCTCACAATGTGTGCATTATTTTCATGTAAATTACAAATTATATAAACACTTCTTTTTTTTTTTTTTCATATTTTAGGAATTAGAAATAGTTATTTGTGTTTATGTTGTTGTCTTGAAAAACAATAATAAAAATCAAATATTTGTTGTTTTTAAAACTAAATAAATATAGATATACACTTCGATGATATTACGAGTAATTTAATTAAAAAAAAAAAAACAACAAATAATTTATATGCTAATTAAAATTGAATAGCTAAAGTGACATTAAATAAAAAAAAATTATTTGCCTTCGCAAATCGCAATGATTACCTGTAAGGATGTATTATGTGATACATTTTTAATTGATATATTTGATATAAATAAATTAATATCAGTCGTTAAAGAATACTTAATGTATACCTATACTATATAGTGAGTGTAAATAAAGAATAAGTTGTTTATAAATACAACTTTCTTGTTTATTTATATACTATATAGTATTTAAATTAAATACTCTTACATTATACATTATATTTTATTCAACTGACTTCAGATATTATAGACAGTTTCTTAAATCATGATATTTTATTTTGCTCATTACTCATTAGTACCTGTACAAATCGTATTAACATTATATTAATTAGTTTTGTTGTTATTTTAATGGATACTTTATGTGCTTACGACCTATGTATTATTACTAATTATAACCAAGTCTTACTCTTTAAAATGCCATACCAATTGGCAATTTGAAATAATTGTGATGCATTATTATGTTTTAAAGGAAACATTTGATGAAACTAAAACTATCATGCACACCACAATAATTGCAGTAGCTTTAGTTACTTTTATTATTTCAATCATCCGCAATTGCGAATCGGTAGCAGTTAGTCTACCAAAAACACATCGATTTAACAAGAGTAAATAATAATAGAGTTTATTTTTTGTAAAATGTTATTCTTTTGTTAAAAAAAATAATGTATTTTAGTGATGAAATTTGGCGAACATGATGTTATTTCCACATTACAATACAACGATACAGCAACGATTTTAGAATCTAATCATTCTATAACAACCAGACTGAAACAACAAGGAATGCAACATAAGATAAAAAAGAAGAAGGGTCGTTTTTTCGAACAATTTTGTAAGTATATACTTCATTACTCGAACTTATTAGTTATTATATTCACACGATGAAAAATTTGGCAAAAATGTACGATATAAAAATTCCTGATATCAATTTATTATGTATGTATTAAAAATTGATAAATTGCAGCATTATTAGTTATTACTTTAAAAAAGTTTCACTAGAATTTTTCTGAATACTTAGTGTTATTGAAATTGATAGAAAACATGTATTAATTATTGTACTTAATATTTAATGACAATCAATATGAAAAACTTTTCTTTTAATATTTTCCAATAAAATAAATTTTTTAATATAAACTGAAATTTATAATAATTCAAAATACATTTATAATTTGGCAATAGTTAGTACTTAGTAATTTCAAAAAATACTTTCGAAACCAATATTATTTTTATACTTTTGTTGTATCGTTCTGTTCTATATTATCATTATACGCGAAGAAGTTAACTATATCTTAGAATAAAAGGAATTCAACGAATCGTATAGTATTTTTTTCTAATTGACTAATGAGTAAAAAATCAACTTAATAACTCTATTTTTTAAATTCTAGTCGTTTTAATCAATTTATTTATTTAGTTTAAGATTTCGTTTAATTTGCAATTTTGCTAATTAATTATGGAGAAATTTTGAACATTCAATTTCTAAAAGAAATTAACGTATAACACAGACTATATATACATATATATATAAGTATATAACACTAGAACATCATGTTGTATTAAGTTATGTAACTCACTGTCTCACTGCACGGTAAAAATTTAATAACATTAATTATTAATTTCACAAAGTTTAAGTCGACAAAACTTACATATATTGAAAAATAATCTTGAATATTTTTATTTAAAAACGCATTGATTATTAGTTGTAATAAAAAAGTTTTATGTTGTATTTCAGACCGAAAATATTAAAATTATTGGAAACACTATTAATTATTTATAGACGTTGTATTATATAATATATTACCTACACATATATGTTATATATAATACTATAATATTATTATGTTGAGAATCGGTTTGAATTTTCAGTCACGTAAAATGTGCATGAATTTATTATATAGGTTTTACTACAATGGTGTTATCTATTTAATCAATTGGTATTTTGAAAATATATTAATATCCCTATAACATAGTATACGATATACGAATACCTATACATTATACACGCCTAAGAATCGTATGCAACAATATAGTAAAAGCACAGTTACGGCGTTTGAAAGAGTGCGATTCCTATTTTTAATCGTGGAGGGGTAAACGTCAAGTATACACTGAATAACAGCAAACCGATTAAGAGAAAGTTCGCGGTAAAAGAGCGGTTAGGCGGAGACACTTGAATATGATGATGGTGGTCGCTACGTTTTGTAGCAACTAGTCTTTTGTGTGCTGCTGCGGCTCTCAGTCGGTTTACTTTCTTAATATTTGTCTTTATTGTTAATATTGTTTCGGAGAAGAAAGAATACTTCGTTATTTATCTGTGGTGTATTGATAGTCGTGATGATAAAAATGTAAAAAAAAAAAAAAAAAAATAACCACCAATGTGATCTGCCGTTTTATCTGTCACTATATATCATCGTATTAAGTTATACAAAAGGACAATTTTCTCGCTTGCTTCTTTTGTTATCATATTTTTTTTTCATAAAGAAAATTTCTCATCTACGTATATATATATATATATCTATATTTATATATTATATTCTGTTGAAATCTGCTTTTATTTAACTATTTCAATAATAATAATAGTAATAGAATTATAACTGCGTGTTATTGGTTTTTTTTCACAATCATCGATAATACATTAAATACGACTGGAGACGTGGTAAGTCAAAAGTTACTGTACACCGGTTTTTTCTATAGACGGCTAGTCGTTTTTAAAAATATATGTTTTCAGTGCGATCGAAAATTACCGCGTAAGGTTAGATTTCAATTGTAAATCAGTTTCCGTTTAATTTTGACATTAAATATATTTTTTCGAAGTTACCACGTGTGGAAGGTACGTCTTTAAACATTAACGATACTAATATGTAATGATATCATATTGTTATTGTCGTAATTTTATTACACTTCACTAGGTAGTGTTGGATTTTTTATTTATTTACTTTTTTCACTTGTTCTTTTACTCTCAGTGACCGCGAGTGAAAGTGAACGTGTATGCGGCGCGTGTGAGATAGAAAATTTATTAATAATAATACTACTACTACTACTATTACTACTACCTACTACTACTAATAATAATAAAAATATAACAACAACGACGACTGAGCGGTGCGCGTACAGAAAGAAAGTGGATACGCTCGTTCCGTGACATTGTATATACGCGCAGGAATCCAAGGTAAACTGCTGCTGTTACTCCTGTTATCGAAGTGATAGTTTTTCGAGCGATATACGCGCGAATACAATTATTATTATTATATTATTATTATTATTATTACTATTACTATTACTATTTGCTCGGGCCAAGCCCTATTCGCCGTATTATATACACACACACGCACACGCGTACGCGCCGACTTCGCACACACGCGGGTGAAAGAAGAAAGTGGCGGACATTCGAGTGTAAGATTCGTGGCGCGCATTCCTCCGATATTCGTCGGCCGCCGTCAAAACCGTCATTCGTCATCGTCTTCACATCAGTCATCGCCGTTGTCACCGCATCATCATCGTCATCATCGTCATCAACATCATCATCATCATCATCATAATCGTCGGATGTTACGCAACAACAGCGATTGTATAGTAATCGTCGTGTTTCACCGCGGCCTTACGGGTCAATGTCGTATCGCCGAAACGCCACCGAAACACCATCACGGCATCAACAACTTCGTCGGATCGTCATCATCATCGTTTTGACGACGTTATAGTGCGCTTTAGTATCGCGGACACACCCGAGCAGACGACTGCAATATAACACATATAGTCTTATCGTTGACATACGCGTATAACGATAAAAATCGCGCGTTGATCACGAGCAGCGCGTTGCCATGAGGTCACACTCCATAATCGTCAGTGTCATAGTGATGCAGTTGTACTGCAGCGGCGCGTCGTCCACCGCCGTCGAATCGCCCGACGACGCGTATCAAGCGCCGTCGGCCGTCCGGTCCGGCGGCCGGCAACGTCAGCGGATAACCCGCGATACGGACGGAGGCGGAGGAGCCGACGACGACAGGTCGGACGCGTACGACGGTCTCCGTCGCACGGTGTACCATCACGTCAGCGACGGCACGTCTTCGTCGGCGACCGACGGGGGCGGCGGCTGGATAATCGGCGGCAGCCGCCGACGGGCGTCCGTGGCCGCGCACAAATACCACCAGGACAAAGTGGCGTTCGCGGGCGAGACGGACGACAAGCGGCGCGCGCCGGCCGACGACAAGCTGCAGCAACAGTGGCCGGCGGCGGGCGTCGGGTCGGACGCCGCGTCGTCGCTGTCCGAGGTGCAGGTGGTCGTGCACCAGCCGCCGCCGCCGCACCACAACTCGGTGGCGGACGGCGACCACCATCAGCAACCGTCGTCCGACGCGGCGTCCAAGTGGTACTCGAAGCGGCTGTCTTACGCGACCAAGACGTCTCCGGCCGTCGCGTCCGCCACCGCGCCGCCGTCGCTGCTGTCGTTGCAGCAGCAGCAGCAGCCAGACGCCGTGGGAAGCAACGCCGTGCTGTTGGCCGAAGTGCTCGGCCAAAAGTCCGGTTTCAACACTACCGCCGGCAAAGGCGGTTACTACGGCGCGCCGCCAACCGTCACCGGTTCCAAAGGCTTTCAGAACGATCTCATGGACATGTTGGGTAAAAGTATGTGTGACGCGCCCGTCTTTCCGGGACCTTTTTCATTTTAATTCGTATTAAATAATAATATTAGGTACTCCTCCGCGGGACAGGTGTATAATATTTTATTTTTTTACACTCGCGTTATTGTTGTATGTTATTATTGTCGTGTTCGTCCGTGTCGCACCAACGATGACGGTTTTAGTTTTTTTGCTTTTTTTTTTTTTTTTATGTTTTTTCGGTTGTCGTCGGTTCGTGTTTTTCTGTTTTCCGTCCGTTTCACTCGTAACAACTGTTACGAAAACCCGTCGTAAATTTGGGTAAATCGTGCGTATACATAACATTATAAAATGTGTAGATGCACGGGTCTTATGAGATATATATAGGGTATACGATTCGGTGCACTGCCATCACGCAATGTATTTGTATAATATCCGGAGGAGCTGTCGCGGAACTCGATTGCCGACGCCATGATCGGTGTGTTGACATTTCCGAGCGATTAGAGGAAGATGAACGAAAGAAGAGACGGACAGAGAGAGAGAGAGAGAGAGAGGATAAGAAAAAAAATAAAACCAATCGAAGAAAACGATACTCGCGACTCGTGTTGTCGGCCGGGGGAGTAAACGGGTGGTCGACTGCGTCGACGAAAACGATCGAAAACAAAAAAATATATACACAACAGGTATCATAGCCGGTATATACCTAATATACAGGTGTAATTAATCACGGTTCTGCAGAGATTAGTCGTTTTCGTTATAGTCGTTATATATTATGTTCTTAGATTCTGTAAAGAAATCATCGGTGTCGTGTATTTCTTCCTTGGTCTAATAGGTACGAGACACTATACATATATATATATATACATATATAATTCGTCGAACAGATGATTAGGCTTTTAATCGTCCGACACGCGACGTTTTCGTTAACGTCGTTATCGTTTCGATTTGTGTATCAACTATTACACTCAGTGGGGCTGCAGTGAACGAAAAGTTGATTGTATAGGCTTATTAAAAAATAACAACGCGCAGGTATATAATTACGTCTTGTCGTGCATATCCCCCTAATTCATATTCGTGATATTATGTACGCAGTACACTACAATTGTTTTGGATGCACCGACGTTGTAATCACGATGCGTATATACTTAGATCGTTTTTTTTTTTTTTTTACCAAAATGACCGACAAATGTACAATAATGTTTGTATTTTAAATTGTTATTACAATGTACGCGTTCCAGCTAATTATGATTTTAACGATTTCGCTCTGCTATAACACGTACCTAGGCATGATGTGTTCCTTACTTCAATTACCTGATAGCGATCATGTCATATTATAATATACTTGTGTGGGTTTTCCGTTTAGAATAATTCCATTGTATTTATTTACATCCTTCATAACTTTCTCTGAGATGAAATGAAATAAATTCAACCTTCGGGGCGTATTCTTCGTACTACTACAACCCATTTTTACAACATTATAATATTATAATATTATATTTCTTATACATAGTTAACAATCCTCGAAACACGTAGGTTTTGTATATGGGTGAATATCCGATAAAATAATGAAAAAGGCGACTAAACAATTTTCAAATGGTCTCGATTATAGTTAATATAATATGGCCATATTAGTATTACCTATACTTAGTTTAATACAGATAGTGCCCTTTTAACTGTGTTAATAATATATCATCGTATATTATTGCTTATCATTTAAGTTTATCACTTTTATATTATTTTTCTTTTAGTCGTGTTCAGACGAAATTATGTATTAGTTTGGCAGCTCCTCGGCCACTCCACTATTTGTGTCTATAGGTATAGGTATTATTGTTGGTATCACAACTCGCGTGAATGTTCAAAATTTTAAAAACGTATGTATAATGTCGTATTTGGTTGATTTAAGGACATACTTTGATTTTTGTTAGCGTCTTAATGAGCAAATTTCGCTTATATTTTTTTAGAATATTTAAGGTCGAAAACTTTCTAACTACATACAATAATATGATATTGACGAACTCGATTTATTAATAAATTACCGATTATGTAATTACTGATTACGTTGTAAAACCCGAAAACTATTGGGTATTTGTTTATGACCGTTTTATTAAACATCGCGCGAAAATGAAAATGAAATAATATTATCATTTCGCCATTCGTGTCCGGGATATTTATATTGTTTAATTAAGCCCCGGTAAATTTTTTAGCGACGTATTACAATATCTGTTACAAGTATAATAATATAATATTTTAAAAATTAATGCACGTACCGCCATTCTCGTTTCTATAACAATATTATTAATAAATTATACACATCGCGATTAGTTGTATACTATAGATAGGTAGTATAAACGAAAGCAACACTATGACCGTGATGTGGTTTCACTTTCTTCATCACGGCCGTCTGGTGTTTTTCCTTTCTTGAATTGCTATAATACTCGTCTGCAAACTTGCCACGGCCAGTGACTTTGTAAATTTTTGTACACAAAATAATATTTTAATACTTACTGTAGTGTAGGTAGACATTTAGTATTTACGCAAGCCCATACTGATGATTTGTGTTTTAAATATTTATGACCGCGATACTTTTGTTTATTTAAATTAGTTTATGTTTATTGAAAATAAAGAAACCAACACATTCGTATTTTTGTCTGACAATAATTTATTTTATTGTTCTAGTTTCGGAGTTTCGGTACACTTTAAAAAAAAAAACAAAAACTTCTATTTTAAGAACTAGTATTTTTGTAATATTTCTGAGATGAAAATGTTTATATTTCAGTTGATAATTTAAAATTATTTTAATTTGAGTTGCTTAAATACAAACCATATTTACATCGCTAAGTTTAGTCACTAATTTTATGGTGACGTCTATTAAAATCTAGGATTAAACATGTTTTTATTTTCTTGTGATCGTCTCCATATTATTATAGTTTCTTATTATTTTTTGAAAATGCAGATAAAAAGTTATTCATTCATTATTTTGACATAATTTGTTCATATTATACAGCTAATTACTGACTATAATAATTATACTCTCGTTACTTACATCTGATAGCTGAATACGGATATAAAAATCAATTTTAAATGTGTAGATACGTTAAATGATAGTATAAACTGATATTCGATTAAACGCATTTCTAAAAATAAAAAAATTAATAATAGTGGGTTGTAAGAAATTGTTTGGTACATAATAATAATTATTATTATTACTACTATTTTCTCAACACGTTTTACTTTTACAGAATTTAAATAATCGAAATGTAAAAGTAAATTTATGGAATGTCATCAATATAGAAACCTTTCCCCGTCAAAAACACAAATTAGTCGTTTTCGAATAATCACTGCGGCATTCAAAATGTATTCCACTTTAATACATTAATATTATATTACACTATAATATTGATTAGGTACTTATCTACATAATTTCTTTATTCATTATAATATTACGGATGTGCGCGTTGTAAACAAAGTTTTCGCATAAATTAAATATGCATATAAAATAAAACTTCATATTTTTTCCGTATTGTGTAAGTTATAGTCACTTATTATAAACGTATATTATACGACGAGAAGTAAACAATATTTGTAGAATATTTTCATCGAAGATAATTTTACAGAAATACAGAACTTAAAGCGATATAATTTTAAAAATCAAAATCAATTTAAAGTCATTTTATGCTGTAAAAAATCTCTATGTTATGATCAAATATGCGCATGTTTTATGACTACCGTCTATATGGATCTAATGACTATAATATTATTATTATTATTATTATAAAAAAAAAAAATGAATTTTATGATTTCGTCGAAAACGCTTTCTTACAAAACGTGTTTTTTCATTTTCTCGTTTTTCTAATCCTAAAATAACGAAAAAAATATTAAAATATAGGTACCTACCTATAAAACGGTAACATTATAATTACCGGTATTCACAATTTCCTTACATATTAATATAATGTAGCCTCTCTGTGCCATATACTCTTAAGTTTTCGTTGAATACATACGAGTGTGCGTAGTGGGTATTCTACAAAGCAATTTGCGCATAAAAAAAACTTATTCGACTTATTGACATTGACAATCGAATGATTGATATTAATGACGGCCGATTTGCAGTATCTGGATTAACCTATTGTAGTTAGGTATTAGTCTTGATAAAATTAGTACATCCGTCGCTGTCTATTTGATTTCATGTTTTCGTATATTATGTGTAGGTACGCATTTTAAAATTAAAATATATTGTATTATTATATTAACAAAATTCTTATTGACAAAACAATATTTAAGTAATACGTGCGTTTCAATTTTATTTTATTTTTTTTATTTTTATTTTTAGTTTTATTATGATTGTCGATGACACCTAACTGTCTAAGGTAAAATAAGTATAAAATAATTTTGGTCAGACACGTACGATGGTATAACATTTCTGATTATGGCTAGTATATTAGATATGCTCAATGCTCATAGCCCGTACATATAATACAATATGTAATGTTGCCACGTAGTAAATTACAATATTATATATTTTAACATTATAATAATATTAAACAACAGTGATAATATAATATAATATATTATTTCGGCTGATCCAATACGAATAATGTCCATACATATACGTATGTTAAGGTTTTTTTTTTAAAATATTTTTTTTTCACCGTATACAGTGATACCTCAGACTTGCTGGTATAACAGTAACAAATTCGATTGCGGGCTTAGTATTTCGTGCGTGCTCGAGGGTGGCAAACCAGTGGACTTGTGCAGCGGTGGTATGATATGGAGCTGTTGCGTGTCCAGAGACAAAATCCAGACATCCGGATCTTCTTCGTCGTCGTCATCATCGTCGTCATCGTCCGTGACGGCAGCGTCGAATTCGGTGGGAACAATAGAAAATGCCAGTGAGTTTTTATATTTTACTATGTTATTTTTATTTTCATTCTTTAACGTCTCATTCCAGAACGCGCGTTTGTTAAAATATATCGAAATAAACGGTTCAAAATAATAAGAATAAGAATAATGGTTGCATTGCACAATATTCACTTGTAGAGTTTCACGCGATGTTCATATTCATGTTATTACTTATTATTATTATTATTATTAAAGCGACACGTCGTTACGCGCACACTGGATGTGCGACGGCACAGTTCACTGTATAAATAATAATAGTAATAATAATAATAATAAACGCGTTAATTTCTCTCGTCTGGTATTATAATCAGAGCAAAACTTTTTATGGTCGCTATTATTATAATATTGTCACGGTTCTCGTATTTATTAAAATCACGGTGTACGATATATATTATATTAAAATGACGGTGAAGGACAACGGGAGAGTGTAGATTTTGTTTAATTTTTATTTCAACTTTGAGACAATTTCTACCATAACATAATACACCGAGACTACGCTATCCTCTCATCGTCATGCATATATTATTATGTTTGCTTGTTTAGCCGTGTAGACATTTATATTATATATGTACCCGTGTGTTTAATTATTTTAATTCTGTGACACACATGCTTATCAATACGTGCGTTTTGTATTATGACGATACGCGAATAGTGAATACGTTTGTACACCTAATTATTACCTACCTACCTACCTGTATTTACAGTGGTTGCTGAGTAAAACCTTAACATATATTATATTATTTATTTGTGAATCATGTTTGTAACATATTTTCTTTTTTAATTTTGGAACAAACATGATATCATTATTATCTAAGTAGGTATACAACAGGTGTATATTATAGTTTATTATATATAGTTTATATCTAATAAGGATCATCATCCTTGCAGTGTATTAACGATACGTATTTTTTTACCGTGCCTCCACTTTGAGTCTATTTAATATTTTAATGATAGGTATATAGGTACCTACAACATATGAAATGTTTACACAGTTTCATAAGCCTATATGCAAATATATGGGAAACGGTATGCTCCCGAAATATTTTAGTTATTGCGTTATATGTTGTCATATCCGTTTCCTCTTGTATTAAGCCATACAGTTCCTGATGCAATACCCCGAATTCCAACACCACTACAACATGTATATGCACCAACAACATCAGTATCAGCATCTGCAGCAACAGCAACTGCAACTGCAACAACAAAACCATTACAACCATCAACCCACGACGGTGCCTAGTTACGTGGACAACTACATCAACGACATAAGTCCGTCGTCGCAGTCTTTCGTCGCCGACCAGACGGCCAAACCATCGTACTATTACCAACAAGAGCACCAGCATTACCACCCGTATTACTATCAGCACCTACAGAGTGGCGTTGGCGGCCACTGGCAGCTCAACGGCGGGTCCGTCAGCAGCACGTCGACCAGCACGACTTTACCGCCCACGTCGCAAAACATGATGTTCCACACCGATCACGGGAACGTGTTTTATTCTACGCACAAACCACCGCAACTGGCGCCGTTCTCTCACATCACCCAAATCGGCAGCGGCATCGTTGCCGACGATCAACTGCAACAGCAACAGCAGCAACAGCAACAGCAGCAACCGCAACAGCAACAGAGTCAACTGTTGCACTACATGCCGTCCGGATATCGCGGTAAACTACAGTCGCTGTTTATGCATAAAGCCGAGCTTCTGGCCACACGCTTCACATGTACCTACCTACTATTACACTTATCCGTATGGAATAGATTAAAGCACCAGCAGTTTGGAAGACGCGTGTACACCGATTATTTACTGTATGTTCACGAGATGGGAATGCAAAAACCTTCGATCGGGCTGTTTTTATAATTTATCTTAACGCACGTTGTATAAACATTATATTCCGCAAGGAGAAATGCACAAACGCACGATAACAATTACACAACACAGTTTTCGTTCTCGAAACGTATCTTTATAGATTACAGCACGTCTTATGATTATTGCACTATACTGCAGCAGGTGCACACACATATTATTACAATGAGGTGCATTACGACGGTCGATAAAATACTATAGATATCGAACCATTTGAAGTTGATTCACACACATGTTTTGTACATACTATAACATATAATATGATACATAATTATATTAAATATACATAAAAATATATGATTACATAATTATATTATCATTCATTATGATGATTAAAAATTATAATGTGATTACCACGTTATATTCAATAGTTTTTATGAAATTATTATACTTACCTAAATAAGATGTTTATTATTGAGCTACATCTGATACTTTAGCGACCATTCTGCCTCCGAAATTCCGTATCTATGAAATTTTAATTAAATAGTTTTGATAAATCGTCATGTTAGAAATGTGTACCTAAGTGGCTAAGTATAATTACATGTTCTTTATATTATCTGAATCACATAATTGTTTTTACATTTCTAATCTACTGTTAGTTTTCAAAAAATTCTTCATCTTCTGTGTTAAGAGGCACATCCGAGAGATTATTTTAATGAATTATTGGATGATAGATAAATGTAAACACCCATTAAGTAATTATAATATGCCGTATTCACCCAACAATAAATTACAATTATTTTTTTTTAATCAAAATTAATATAACGTTTATAATATTTTATTTTATGAGAGAGTGTATGTATATTATACACATATTTATCTACTTTTTGGGATTCAAAATACATTAATAATATCTTCCGATCATATCAAAGTCCAATTAAATATACCTACACTTCAGGTGGATCTTAAAGTTTATTTTTGAATTAATTGGACTAAGTCAAGTTCTATTTTTTATAATTTTGCGTGTTTTACACTCTTTAATAAAAATCCTAAGGTTCGATGTTCACTCTTTTTATTTAAATACATTACATTTTACAAACTATAATGCATTGTCTCTACTGTCTTAAAAATGTAAAATATAGCAAATTTGCGTTTATTAAAATTAATTCTGTGTTATCAGCTTTAATACTAGAATGAATGTATCTATTATTAAGCCCAAAAATAAGAATATTAGGTTTGTTTATTTACGATATTTTAGTTTTTTAAAGTTATGAGCAAAATCGTAATATGCTTAAAAGTCAAAATATTCGGTAAAAAAGCAACATACAAACACAGATAATGTTCTTAACTTTAAGTTTCACACGGACCAGAGAAAAAAATGGTGCACCGAAATCTTCTTAAAAGATTTATCTTTTGTTGTTTAATGTTAGCTTTAATAGTACCTACAATAATTGACTTAGTATTGTACTTAAAGTTAATAATATATTTTCTATTTTTGTATGTTAATTTTTTTTATGGTTTTACAAGTTTTGAGTACTTTTAAATTGCAATATTTTACACTCATCATTTTCATAAGACTTAAAGTATAAACTGTAAAAATTCAAAGTACAAATAAAGAAAATGTTATTAACTTTGATAAAAAGAGCAATTCATTCTAATATTAATACTAATAACACAAACTTGGTTCTGCTGAACGTAAATTTGGCATGTTGTATGTATTTGTAAGACCTAGGTCCTAGGTAATGCCGTGATGTAGATGAGATGTTCTCTTAGTTAAGATAATACAAATTACTTATTTATTTACTTTATTATTTCGTATTATAAATAAAAATAGGACACTATGAGAGTTCTAACTACAGTTTATTATATTTTTAAAGTACTTCTTGGACGGACCTCTCTCTTTATTGATACACAGTATATTAGTATGCGTTTTTCAATAGTTTTATTAAAAACACCTAATTATCCCGAATCGCATTATTTGTTATCTGCTATATATTATTTTAAATGTACTTGTTCATTCAAAATACATTAAATTTTAACTTCTGAACGCAGCAGCTATTATATTGGATTTACAAGTGTTCTTATTTCTGTATCTACCATAAGCTTTTTGAGCAGTAAAAACATTTCAATATTCAGTTCTGAGGGTAGTTTTTATTAATAAATTTAATATAGTTGGTCAAAGGTAAAGAATTTCCAACACTTAAGTGAACAATTACAGAATAACGGATAATTTTTAAATTACCAGTTTTTGATGAAATTGACTTTGTATTGTTTGTAGTAATTAAAAAAATAATAATATAGACTTGAGATTTTACTTAATATTTATAGTAATATTTTCTACAAACTTCATGTTGACGTTTTTAAAATATTTTGGATCTTTCTGAGCTCTTTATAAATATATTTGAATTTGTCAACGTTTTTAATTTTTAATTTTTTTTTATAAATATTGATGCATATTTTAATGAATCAAAAATCATGAAAATGTAATAAAAGGTTTCTCGTAAGATATTCTTATAAAATTAGAAATATATTTAAAGAACGTAGTCAAAATTTTTTTTGAATCGCTTAAGTTCTAATACAGATATCAATTCGTCATTATCATCAAAATGAACAAATGATTTTGTTTTTAAAAATGTATAACATTTTCAATTTTAATACCTTTAGCAGACTAAGTTTGAAAATATAATATAAGATTAAGTTGTACACACTAGAATAATAAAAACATTTTGTGAACCACATTATTTTTTTTTATGTTCATTTGAAGTTAGAATATGTATGAAATTGGCATTTATGAAAACGTAAAATAACGTTCTTTGTTATTTTGTCATAATTAAAAACTATTAACTGTAGCAACTTAAAACATTTCAGTAATTCTCTTTTTTTTTTCTTGGTAAAAAAAACCATTTCAACAATTTAACATATTTTATATGAAAAAAATACATATTGATTGATTAAATTATAACAAATAATTACATTTTAAATTTTAGACCAGCAAGGTGGAACAAATTAAATTGTGAAAAAAATGAGATATTTTCGAAATGTGAAATATTAATATGTAAAAATATAAAATCAAAGATTAATTAAAAGTGTATAGGTAGAAAAAATGTATTCTAATGAGCAATGACGTTGATAATAATTAAAACTAATAAATTTACATAGTAATTGTTAGAATACTTAGAATACGGTCGATATTAAAAAATTTAGTATTTTTTAACAGGTTGACATATTTGAATCATCAAGTTTAACGATAATTTTTACCGACATTTCCTCGAAGTTGGTTTCGAAATGTTACTGATCAGCGTCATATTTGTTTTTGTGGCAGTATGGAAAGTGGTGTGGGACCAAGACTGAATGGTGTTTTTAATAATTTTCATGGGCTATGATGAATAATTGAAGATTGCGTAATTGATGGAATTATATTATAATTGATAGAATTATTATTGCCCAATGTATCATTCGAGTTAATCGTAATCGTAGCGTTATCGTATGCGAAATTATTTTGTCATTCATATATAATCATTTTAAGAATAGTCTGATTATCTATTATATTGAATTTGTAGAGTTTGTGAAATTAGATTACTGTGTTTGTAGGATGCATTTGAGGTTGAGGATTTATGGTTCTTTAGTTTTGAACATTTTAACCAAATGAAATTCGAGATCTACGCAAGCGTAGGTCTAATTTTACTGGTTCCAGGTTTTTGTCTGAGAAGGTGGTTGTTATCAATGAGAGAAAGGACGTGACGCGCTATAATTTAAATTATCGTTCCTTGTAAACAATGACATTTTCAAATTAATTAGACTAATTTATACATATATATATTTATTTAAAATATATACGGACTAGTGTCTGATAAATTTATATGACACAACTGCTTACACTTTTCTATGGCATGTCGGCATATTGATTTATATCTTAATTTCAACTTATAATTTTTTTTAAAAATAAACGGTATATGATACATTTTATTTATTTTTGATGATTTTGAGAAAAATCTGTTTAACCTATCGAAAATTACTTAAGGAAAAAGAATCACTAATAGTAATATTAATAAATTTTAAATAGTTACTGTTACATCATCTCCGTTTAAAATCGTTTTTCTTTCGCATTGATTACTGAATTCAAATTTAAGTTTTAACACATATACATCCATTACAGTAATCTAGTCAATGACGAACTATACTCAAAACCTACTACACAGCAGATAAACTTTTTACTTTTAAGTACGTTTGTGAGTAGAATAAAAAAGGGGATTCAAACACCTATCCCTTATCCCTATTCCTATCCCCTATCCCTATCTTCATTCACTATCCCTATTCGCTATTCCCTATTCTATATTCGCCCAACCCGTATAGTCACGTAACCGACTTATATTTTATCAGTGCAACTGTTATCGACTTATCAGGGCGCTGATAAAATATAAGTTAAATATAAGTTTATATCTAGCTGTAGAAACTATTTGTATTGTATAAATCATCACTTTCGTACTTAAATTTTTTTCTTAAAAAATGATGCTATTATAGATTTTAACTTATAAAAGAATTGACTCTAGAGTTTTTTTCTGGTTCTGAGTACGTGTTCTTAAAGTTTCTCGCAGCTTTCGTTTGGTCATATATAGTAATAAGAGTATAATTTTTACTTTGAAGTTTGAACGTTGATTTCTTTAGTAAATAATTTCTCTAAGAGCGAAATAATCTGCTTTTTATTTTGCTCAAAGCGTGGAAAAACTTTTAACATTTGATGTGGCTTAGAATTTTTTTTAAATAATATGATTCACGATTTATTGAATTTTAAAATATATTACCATATTGTATCAATATTATGCGTGAAGTTGGAGAAAGTAACACGAGTGCCTAACTATAAATCAATTATCTTTTCAGCTTTTTAAACATATTATAAATTCGTTACTTAAGCTTGATGTCAAGTCATATAGTATTGTTATAATATAGTTATTGAGATAGAGTTTAGATATAAGATAGGTAATATGAAACAAAAATGTATTTTACTTTTGTAATTGAAAATTATCATCTTGTATTTATTTATGATTCTATGTATTTTATATTGTTAACTGTTTTCCAAAAGTTGAAAACTTTTAATTTCGTATTAACAATAAGTTTAGATGACTGTATCAGGGAGATTTTATAAATAAAACTTTTAAAACAAAAACTTATGTAAATATCAAATTTAATTTATTAAATACTCAATGTATTTAACTTGAGCTATATGGGGGTGTAACCCATCAATGATAGACTTTCCTTGTCCTATTTAGCCAATTATTATTTTCTATGCGATCAAATTTATTTATTAACTTATTGTATTACTATTACGAAGTCCTGATTTTTAACAAATAAATAGTTTAAATAATTTAAAAAAATAAATTGAGCCTAAGTTACTAATATCACTTTTGTTTAAGGTTGAGTGATTTTAGATTCTTAACGGAGCGATGAATGTATTTTTAAATTGTAATTGAAAGTATAAATTGAAGATAATTTCTACGCACACTAACATTATTATAGTAATATTAAATGTATGGAAGAATACAAATAAAAAAAACAATTATTTAGATTTAAAATACGTAAAATAATAATAACTGTACATTTGTGATTATGTTTTTATTTTTCTAGTAGTATAATCTATAAATTAATATTAAAACACATATTATTAACTAGCCAATAACCTACATTTAATATTGGTTATGAATATTTGTGTTTATTATGAATACTTTTAATACAAATAATTAGTTAGATATATTTGTATATTTTTATTTTAAAGCTTGATATCTTATTCTTTTCTTTGTACCTAGCAGATATTTTTATAGAATAAAATGAATTACCAATATGGTTAGTTTATAGGCCATATTATAAATTGTTATTATGTGTATAAATATCATAAAAAATAGTAATCAAATTATTCATGATGAATCAAAAATCAAAATATAAACATAAAACTTTATTTTAATGCTTTTTTTTTATTTGAAATGTTATATTACCTATATATATTATTAAAATTTGTACTTCACGTTTCTACATGGACCTTATTCTTGTATAAAATCTATACATTTCTGTTATAAATACCTATATAAACATCGAATATACATATTTGATTTTAATAGGTTGTGGAGAATTATATGCAAGAAGCCATAGAATTGTGGGTGGACATGGATCAAACTTTGGTACACATCCGTGGCAGGTAAATATAAATATTTATATTATTATTCGAATTGAACCAAAAATAAAAATATGTTTATTTGTTTAGGCCGCTATCATTAAGTCAGGGTTTTTGTCAAAAAAATTGTCATGTGGAGGTGCTCTTCTGAGTAATCGATGGGTAGTTACTGCTGCACATTGCGTAGCCACGTAAGTATAATAAAGTTTTCATTGATGTGCTGACTAGGTAAATAAGGGTGGTTGAAGAGTCAAACATGACATATATCTTGTCTTAGTTGTTTTGATGTTACGCCATAAGAATAAATAAATTCATATTTTATGTAATTAAAAAATACTCTCTTAATTTCAAAAAAAAAAAAAAAGTTTAATTAATGATATGAATTGATGTCTAGCTACAAATAAAACTATGCTAGAATAAAGCTTTTCATATTACAGCTTTATTTTGGAATAACTTTATGATGTGTTAAAAGTATGAATACTAGGTAATGAACTGCCAACTTACAAGCTGACTCTTCATTTTATAATTATAAATAATTACGGTTATTTTAGAGTTCCGATTTTGCATTAAATGGCTTTACCTGAAAATGAACTTTACGTATGCGTTTACGACAATAATTCGCTTAATATTTTATAATATAGTACAACATGTTCATTTATTTACATTAATTTAAACATTTTTACTATATTAAAAAGCACGGCGAATAATAATTTAAAAGTACGGCTCGGTGAATGGGATGTACGAGATCAATCGGAAAAGTATGCACATGAAGAATTCAATGTGGAGCGAAAAGAAGTAAGAAATGATAACTAAATAGTATAATATATTGTTCTATGATTACCTTATTATTTAGTATGTTTTAATACATATTTTACACTATTTGATTAGTATTAATTTTAAAGAACCAAATTGATATTACTTTTTTGATATTATCAACATAAGTGTATTAATATAGGTGTACTGTACCACAGTGTATAATACACCGTGTGAATAATGAGAAAATAATTATTTGTTAAAAATTAATAATAGTGTATAAGGTTTGAATAACGACTAAAAAAATAGCGCCGAATAGCAAAAATCTTAAATATAGGTACGTTCTTGTTAAAAATCATAGTAGATAATAGACAATTTTTCACGTTTACTTACTGTTATAGGTCTAATTATATGTTATAATCTCTATATGATGTAGGGTTAATAAGCTTAAAATAAATCTGTTAATTCACATAAATAAAATTACCGTTATTACCAGTAAACTTTATGATAATTTATATATAAATCAAAATTAATTATTTAATATTGTTAATTACAGGTACATCCACAGTACAGTCCTACTGATTTTCGTAATGACGTCGCATTAGTCAAAATTGATCATGACGTAACATATAAACAACACATTATTCCAGTGTGTTTGCCAAGCTCAGCTGCCAAATTGGTTGGTAAGACAGCGACAGTAGCTGGTTGGGGTCGTACTCGACATGGTTAGTATATTTTCAATTATCTGTTTATTTAATGGCATTGTTAAACTAAACAAGAAATTAACAAATATGTACCTGACTACTAAAATATTGAATCATTGTAATATGTATTTATTTTACCATATATTTTCGAATGCCTATCAAAAACTGAAATTTCAAAAAGAAAGGTATTAATATTTTTAATTTTAACACCAGGCTTTTTAATACATTTTACTCAGCTTAAGTTTCAAACTTAAATCTAATAAAATTAATTTTTTATTCACGAACACTTCACATCCTAAAAACAATTTAGTCATTATAACTACCTGAGTTCCAAACTTTTTGTTATCAAATGTATTATAATTTACAATAAGTATTTATTATATAGTAATACCTTGTCGCCGAGTAGGATTAAATAATTTGAAAATACAAAATATAAATAATGCTATGTAGTGCTAAGATAAAAATATTCTGTAAATTAATATCATATTTTTTAAAAATGTTGTTTCTCAAACATGAATTTTAAATTGAAAAACATTTCTTTCTATATTGAACAGTTAAAAATGATAGAATCATAATAATACTTTTAAAACTGGTCAATAGATTATTCAAATATTTCGAGTAAAAAAGCTTGAACATTTTTTAATGAGAATATATTATGTATTAAAATAAAAATGTCCTAAAAATATATAATACGATAATATGTCCAAGTATATAATATATATTTCTATAGATTATATTTTATATTATATAAAATAACACTATTTAATATTTAATGCAACTCAATTTTCAAACCCAGGAGTTGCAACAGTTCCTACGGTTTTACAAGAAGTGCAAGTCGAAGTGATACCGAATGAAAGGTGCCAAAGGTGGTTCCGGGCGGCTGGTCGAAGAGAAACGATTCATGATGTGTTCCTGTGTGCGGGTTACAAAGAAGGCGGTCGAGACAGTTGTCAGGTTTGTGTAAATTTGTTTGAAGGCGTCATTTCAAACTTAATAATAGTTGTCTGATCAATTTGTTAAAAATTAGTCTAAATTGTCCTCCCGCCTTCGCAACTGATGTTAATGTTGTAGTATACACTAAAATATGTGGTGATGACTAATGTATATATACTAATGTATCTCTTCAAATCAAAATATAAAATACTTACTTTTATAATTATATTCAAGCAAAAACACGTGAAAGTGATTGTTATCCTATGGTCCACGTATATTGCTTCAGTAACACATATACTATTTGGTAGTTTTGTGGGTGGATGGATGTTGAATAATTAATAATTATATATTTTAAAATGACTCATAGTAAAGTACATTTTTACACTCATTGAAATGTAACACATCTATTACAGTAACTTACTCAATGACAAAATATAATCAACACCTACTAGAATACAGTTGAATAAAAATATACACTACTATATGGGTCATTCTATATAATAAACAATAATTATAATAACCCAATATCACTTAAATTTAAAATATTAATAATAATAAAAAAATAATGGTTACGTATCCAATAACGTATAAAAATAACAATTGATCATAAAAAATTTACGTAACTTAAGTAAAAAAAAATTTTTTAGTTTCTGTAAAAAAAATTATAAGAAATTTTCAATTAAATTCTAAAACTTTTTACTTACAAAAAATTATATCATATGTATAAATAAAATAAAAAAAGGAAGAAATATCTAAGTCTGCATATAGTAAAATCCAGTTAATATACTACATACCTATACTTATAAGATAATTATTATAATATACGTAACTACATTTTTTATATAATGCGTTTATGACTGAAAACATCATTATTGTTTCGATTTACGTTATAGTGTATTATATAATTCATAATCAAATAACTATCACTATTTAGGGCGATTCTGGCGGTCCGTTGACAACGATGCTGGATGGACGGAAAACTCTAATCGGATTGGTCTCCTGGGGAATCGGTTGCGGTCGTGAACATTTACCTGGAGTATACACCAATGTACAGCGTTTCGTACCATGGATCGACAAAGTAATGACGTAATAGTAATAATAGAGTTTATGATGTTATATTATGCAAATATATTGAGCTATTTAATTTAAATCTATTTAATGTTATTATAAATTATTCATATTTATGAGTTGTTGTAAGCAGGTACAATTTACCATTGAGTTAATTTATTTATTTATAAAATTAAACTTATAATCTAAGCATACTATTTATGTAATAAATGTATATAATTTGTAAGATTATTGCAATAAAATTAGATATAAAAATAAAAATCTAGTAATAATTATTTATCATTATAATTTTGTTATTTTCTCGATGTCGAATTGTGCTATTCTTTAGTTTAAACATTTCTATTTTCAATTAATATTCATCATTCATGTAAAGTAAATATGTACATATTATCACCTATATTTATATGTTAATGATATTACCTATATGTAAATAATACATTATATATAAATCTATATGAGTAATATAATATTAATCAAAATAATAAATGTAATTATTTTATGTATATGCGTCAAAGGTAATAAATATGATATATATATATGATGCATATATATTTAATATTTATATATAGTATAGAATATAGATAGGTAGAGCTGTATGCATTAAATAAAAACAAAATTGAAATACGTTTACTGTGTATGTTTTTGCATAAATATAGTGTGAATATAGGTTTTTATGTAAAGTTTTGCAACTTATTGCATACTAAGAAGATACATTAATTTTATATTTTATTTTTATTTTAATAGCTAATTATAGTAAACAACTATGATACCTCAACAATTATAATATAATAATGTATAATGTTTAATAAAAATAATCGGTATAAATGTATAATATTATTATGCGATATAATCAGCTGCCAAGTTCCAAAATAAAAGTGATCAAGTTTTTTTTTTTTATAGCAGATTCAGATTTTTCATGTTGAAAATAGAGTGGAGGTCGAAAGAAATATTTAGAGTTTCAAGGAAATTCATTAAAATTAGGCATAGGCTGTAGAGCAGGCAAATACATACAATTTGGAGTAAATAACAGATATTTTAATTTAAATAAAGTGTACAGAGTGGGATATTGTCAGATAAATTTATTATTTAGTATAAACTCAAATTATATTAAGTTATAACTACATTTTTTGGTTTTGTTATTTTTTTATTCGATGTGTTTTTTTTAACGTATTTCATGTTTTTACAGTAAGACACATTTTATAGTTTACAAATATACAATAATGCTGATAAATAATTAAAAACATTAAAAAAAAAAAGGTCGTAAAAAGATGTTTTATTATTATTTATGGTCGATTTCAAAATGAAATACTCTTTCTGTTTTGTTGTGTTTTTCTTAGATGTTTTTGAATTGGCTTATTATCCGTGTTGACAGGTGAGGTTCTTTGTGCCATTTTGTAATTGTTTACATAGGGGCTTTGAGTGTTATTCTTTGGAGTTTATTTTGGAGAGTTTTTAATTTTTTTAAATTTTTGTTTGGGATTTGGCTGCCCACACAGGATGTACGTAGATTAATAATGGTCTTATTATTGTTGCGCGTGTATAGTAATAGAGAGCATTTCATGCGGTGGTTTAACAACCGGTATAGGATTTCAATTTAATGTACCATCGATATATTTTTTCAAAAATAATAAATTCGTAACATAATGTAACATTTTGTAATACGATGATTTATACGGCTTGTGAACTAATTACCATATACTATATGTACTTTATATTATGTAATTGTATAGCACCTTCATAATAATGTAGTGGGGAGGTTTTCTCTAACATTTTAAGCGGAGGCAAATATATTATATTGCCCCGATGTTTAATGCTCTAATTTATTATATATTTCAACGCATTATTTTATCAAAGCATTATGACTGATTTATGAATATTTATAATTTTGCTGTGTTCTTTATGCAATTATTACATTACAACAATTATTATTACTTTTCAATATTATTATTATCGCAATATTATAATTGTAACATTTTCCTCCAGACTATTTTTAAACACAATACATTAAAAATATTAAACTTAATTCCAGTTCAAACAACTATTTGCGAAAAAGCTACTTCTTGGCACTAAATTATTATGTATAATAATTACAAAAAATGATGACTATCTATGTACATTGTACTTGATACAATCAATCACTAGACAGATAAATCACACATTATAGGTACAATCCACTATTATATTTATTTGAAATTATATGAAGATAGATACTATAACTTATAAGTAGCTAATTAGCAGTCATTAGTCACACTAAATTTAAATGAGCATATATAAAACAGATTAGACAGTATTATAATTTACAACCGATATTCCAAATCGAACGTAAACGTTTCATTAAGGGCACATTAATATGTATTATTAATATAATATAATACAGTAGGTACCGTAGGCATAAAGTATGTGTTCGACTACGAAATACTAAAATTGTTTAATTAATTTTTTTTTTAAGGGTATATATGGTATTTAATATGAAATGCAAACTTCATAAATTTAAAAAATTCAAAAAAAATTTGTTATAATTTTGAAAATATTTCATAGACATCCTTGTAATTTCAAATATAGCCTACCAAATGTTTTTTTTCGTAGCATAATTTTCCCAGTAACCACAAAAAATACAAAATATTGAAATTGGGATTGCAAGTTTATTAATTTGCTTTGTTCAACTAGTGACTTGTGACACTGCGGCAATTACATCCATTACGACATAAGCATACATTTTAGACTTTTCCGATTTCGTTGTCTTTGATAATAAATCTGTAAAATTAAACTTTTTATTGATTGTTCTATAAATTAATTTAAAAAATAGTAGGTAAAATTACTGAGCAAAGCTGCTAGGACCAAATAAAGACAATAGTTTAACTTCACACGCCTTTGACGACGTTTAAATTTGGTATAGTACAACATACATAAGTAAAACTAAGCCAAATACGTGAAGTATTTCCATAAAAAGCACAAAAAGAATATCGAATCATAGCGATTTTTACACGACTTGAAGAAACAAATTATTAATGATCGTATTTAATTTATCTGGAACGATAAATATTAGCATTAAACACCATATCCATTAAACACGTTCTTCCGTTTGAAGGTTGACAACATACAATTTATCATGACCTATGAAAAAAAGAGATGACGATTTGATTAAATATTTGATTATAAGCTGCAAGTGCTGCTGTGTATAATAATTACTTAGGTTCTTATTGCAGAATTTGACAACACGATCGGCCCTGATTCAGTGGCGTCATTTCAGTTTTTGTGAAGGAGGGGCAAAAGTCTTGACCGACCCGTAATAATAAAAAAAAAATCGCGAGCTTACAATTTATTACATTATAATTACATTTTTATATCAATACAAACAACCTTCTTACATAATTTTTATATACTAGTAAGTAACTAGTAGTTACTATCACGGTTATCTGCGATAACCATGGTTACTCTAGGCATAAATAACACATTTTTTTGAGAGATAACAATGATTATGAAGGAATGCGCTGCGGTCGCATAAAAAAAAGTCCATGTCATAGAGTAATTATTACTCTATGGTCTTTGTGCGGTCGATTATATTGATTATTAATGATTATTGTTATCTCGACTGACGTGATTTTCCACTTTTCATAAGATTTTAAGACTTTTCCAGAGTTTTTCTAACCCGTTTCTTTTCGCATATGCGTAATATGCGTCTTTTGAAAGTCCTAATACATGACTTCATGTACAGTTTTTTCGCCGTTTGCGTTCGTAGCGGTTGCGATCGCGGTAACAAGTACAACCGCCGCCGACGGTCCTCCGGACGTTTTTCTGCGTTCTTTTTATTTTCTTACACAGAATCGCGGATGTCAATCGACGTACGAAATATTTATTCTAATTTTTTTTTTTGCTTAAATTTACACGTATATAATTATACTACGTAGAGCACTGATGTTTGATTCGAAGTCCATTAATCGGTGTAAAATACTGTTTTTTTTTAATTCAATTAATTGCATTTTATCGTATTTATACATACCTATTGATTTGTTGTTCTCGGTAGGTTTAACGAGTTGTGCTACACATTATAAAAGTTTTTCTCGACGATGTTTGTGACGTTTGATATTTCACTCATGGTATTATAATATAGACAATAAGTGCAGACAAATATATTTAATAGTATGAAACATTTTTCTGTCGTAAGATTTATATTATGTAAATTAATTAGGCTTCTGGAGTGTAAATGTGTAATAGTTATCCAACGCTCAGCTAATAAAAATCAATATATAAACGTTATGATGTATGACCCAAACTATCAGAGTAAATAGATATTTAAATAGCTCTGTTATAAAATTAAGTGTATTTAATGATATCAGGTTTCCATAACTATGGCCAGTGGTGAAGTTATCTACGCAGATGCACCATCCGGAGAGATACCAAGTAAATTTGTACAGAACTCCATGACAATGACAAGTATTGAAGACAAGATTTATAATCATCTGCAGCATCTTCGCATTCATCAACATCAACATTTAATATGACTTCATCGAGGTACTCGTTGGTGAGTTCCTAAAAAAAAAAAATGTATTTTTAACATTTAGCTATCAGACCAATTAATCAAGCACATAGCTTTTTAGTTTTAAAAAATAGAAACTAGTTCATTTATATTTTTGTTATTTGGAATACTTGAATACATAAAAATTGGATTTTCTATAAAAAATTGAAGTCGTAATTTATTATGATTAAATTTTTATTTTTATATTAATTAAAATTTTGTTATTATTGAAATTAGATTTAATAAAATTATTTTATTTAAATTTTAAACTTTTTGATTGGAAATCAAATATACTAATTTATATTAATAAAATTAATTATTTCATCAATAAAAAGTTATATAAAGAAATAATCAAATAATATCAATAAAATGTCAGTATCAAGCTCCTAGTTCAAATCTAATATGATGAATATAAGAAAAATGAAGTTTAATTATTCGTATTAAATTAGTAATTAAAAAAATTGTTCCAATAATTACATGTAAACCGTGAAATCCTGTTGCTATATAAAAAGAAGAACCAAAAATTGAATCTGAAAATGTAAAAGTGGCTTGATTGTATTCTAATATTTGAAGTAATAAAAAATAAATACTTAAAATAATTGTTAAATTCATTAGTGTTTCAATAAATTGTCCTTTAATTTATCTTTGTCAATATCAGAAAACCGAACAACCTAAAAATCAAATACTTACAGTTAAATAAAATAAATTCAAACATTTAAATAATGTTGATTAGTTTTACCTTTGATTTTAGTAAGACAAACTTGGACACAGATTGAATTTTATAAATACAAGATGAACAAAGCGAACACAGTAATTGGCCCAGCTACTATAAAAACGATAAATTAAAAATTATTTAATTATAAATAATCTTCATTTTTTTTTCAAGTCACGGAATTTTGCTCCGGCTAAACATTCTTTGAATGGCTTTTCAATCATTAAAGATGGTGTATCTTTAAATTGCTTAATATTTCTTATGGCAACTACAAAATATAAAAACAAATATATAAATATAATTCCAAAGGAAAGGCATAATTATTATAAGTTATAAACCCAATGTTAATCGTCATTAATAATGAAGTAAAAGTAAAATAAATATTTTATTAGATAACATTTATTTTAGCTATTCAGTTTGTATTTTTAATTTATTGTATACATAGAAAGCGATGTTTATGTATTTGTTTTTAGTTATGTTTCGTAAATGTTTTCCAATGAGTATATAATATATATTGCAGATGCAATGCTTGATTTCTACAATTTTTATACTATTGAATTTTAATTATAAGACTTATACCTATTGGACTTATCGCGTATTTTTTAGTAAACGATAAATTTAATTATTCAACTGTTTTAATCACTTTTAGATTATTGTTTTTACCTAGTGTTACTACTTACTCTATAATAAACACTACTGTTAAGGTAAATATAATATATATTGCTTCTATATGATATCTTTTGTTGGTATTTCTTTATATTTTAAAGTAGAATATCAGTAATTTCAATATCATGTAACTTGAATAAATACTATAGAAACTACATTTGTCATTGATCATAGATAAAATTATAATCTGTAAAAATGTGTAAAATTTGAATTCAATGATATGATATCATTGTACACAAACGACGATTCTGAGCGGAAGACTGTTGCGGAAAAATGCTTTTTTTTTGTTAAATAAATTCGAAAAACTACCTATACCTACTGGCTACCTATATACATATTTTGATAAAAATCGATAATTTAACCTTATTTTCATACTATTTGATTATTATTTATTAATACAAAAATACCTATTATAATTTATTTCGTGTGGGGTGTGGAAATCAAACTATTTGTTTTATTTATGGTTGACATTGATTTAATTTACATAGACTTTCATTACAAAAACTGTGATTTTTTTAAAAATATTTTCACAGTTTGCATGGAAGAATAAACATTTATGATTTATTAAATATGATTTAAAAACTATATTATACTTATGTATATATACAATTATATTCTTGACTCATACGTGTGTCCGTAGACACTATTTATGTGATATGCAGATACGCTTCATAAATTTATTACATTTTTAACTCGACACAGATGCAACCTATCTATGAAAACCTATATACCTAATTGACTATGACAACTTTAATACAGTCGAAATTCACATCTCAACAATCAGTGATTTAAATTTTAAAGTCCAGAACTTATAATTTGTTCAGATTAGAATATGACTGAAGACAATTTTAGAAAATATAGCATCAGTACAAGCACGTTATACAGAAAGGTTTGAGCCTAGTACTTAATTAATTTTACATTCAGATTTTAGTATTACCTACCTATTTACGGTAATAGTAAAAGAGTATAGTATAGGGTTTATAGTCATAGGCGCAATTTCAATTAAAAATTGAGGGTGCTTAAGCTCTTCATTTTCCTGGCATAGCGTTGAATCGCTGCTGAATGTGATATTTTAAAAAAAGTATTTCAGGGTGCTAATTTTAAAATTAGGGGTGCTAATACACCCTAAGCGCCCCCTTAATTATGTGCCTATGATCAATAAGTTTTAATTTATGGCCTCGATAGTTCATATTTTATATTAAATATTTTAGTATAATTCTACAGGTTTTAATTTTTAATTTTTTTTTATATTTCTAAGTTAGAACTTATACAGTCTATACAAAAAAAAAAATGTACAATAAGCATAATGGATGATCTTTATTGCAGTGACTTGATTGACATGAGGGAGGTTTTAAATTTAAATTTAAATAATTATATTCTTATATTATTGGAAAAATAGGTACTTACCTAATGAAACACGATATATGTATTAATATTTAAAATGTGTATTGATATTAAACAGTTCATGTATAACTGTATAAAGCATTGATATTTAATTCTTTTAATGAATTTGATACATTAAAATAGTATATAATATATTAGTCATATTATGAAATATATATGTAATAATACACATAAATTGGTAATAATTGTTGAAATATGCATTAAAAAGACAATTAATACGAATATCTGTATTTCATACACCAAGGCCAAAAATTGTATTCTATATAATTTTTTTAATGGGTGATTTTACTCTAAGATTACTCTAAAACAAAAATAAATGATTCTGCGTAACTGCGTTTTATCTATGTTGTACATTGGCCAGAGAGATGATTGAAAAACGATAGGTTTGTAGTCAACAAAAATGTATAATAAAAATTTTCTACTTGACGAAATATTATTTAACGTCTAAGTTTTGAATACAATATAATGAATATTTTTATTTCATTTCAACATACAAAATATATAAAATTTGTTGAAATATGCAAAAATATACTTACAAAATGCTTGTTAATATATTAGCTTAAAAATTTACCGCCAAAATTCCCTAAAATATAAATAATAAAAAAATAAACAGTAAATTAAAAATCTGCTCTGTAATTATAACCAACATAGTTATGTATTATTTTGTGTATACTTACAAATTCAATTTCAAGTGAAAACGAAAAATGAAATAATAGTATTACTTTTACTATCCGTGTCTGGAATACTGATGAATTCAGCACTTAAAATCCGGAACATTTGTTGGTGACGTACTTATTACAATTTGTGAAATTTAAATATTCTCTTTATATTATATTATATTTATAATATTTAAAAAACCAACTCACGTGCCCTCGTTCTTGTATCTATAGCAATATTAATAAATTATGCATATCACGATAGTTTTGGTTACCTATTTAGGTAGTATAAACGAAAGCAATATTTTGGAAATTATGTGGTTTACAGCTACCTATACTGTGGCATATTTAAGATTTAAATGTGTAGTGACATTATAGGCACAGAATACTCAAGCACATACAGGCGTTAAATTCTATAAGGTTCCGCTTAAATTTTTTTTCAATAGGGTTGATACCTGACCTAACCTAATTTCGGTTTTTAGTTGTAAATATACTACCTATTTAAACTAAAATTAACTTAATACTAAAGAAGAATAAAGGATTCAAAAAATTTCTAAAAATATGTAACATTATAAACGGTGATTATAAAACGAAAGGAAAAAATGTTAATATTACTTTAAATCCTGTACAAATCACGTCATTTAATATGCTACAACAACATCATGTGATGTGGAAAGCAGTTTAAGCCAACATAATTTTTCAATTTAATCATCGGTCGTTCAAATTTGAAAATTTAAAAAAACATAATTTAATAATAGCATGTAATAATATTAACTAATATTTAAAAAAAATTATTTTTACATATTTTACAATTTTTTGATGCTTAGAAATCCTAGTCCTACAGTTATTACATTAGCTTAAAGTTACACTATTCACTAATTTAATGAAATTACACACCTATAAATACAATGTAATTCATATTATTTTTAATAGAGTAAGAATTATTTTTACTACTAATTATTAATTATTTTATTAAAGGTTATATAATTATATTAATTTTATGACAATTCGTATCTCACTAAATTTAAATTTTAAACTAATACCTACCGTAATATTAAATCTATAGTATTAACTTTTATGAATTAATTTTTAGTATAAAAACGTTTGTGTGTATTTAATTTAAAGAAATAACGTTATAAAAATCAAGCTGTATTTTTCTTTGAGTGTAGTTAAATATGAAAAGGAATTTTTTTATAAATTTCTAACTATAAAGTAATTTATATATTTTCGAAATTTTGTCAAAATTCTAACTTTAAACTTTTATACAAAAATTTATAACTATACATTTTCGAAATTTATTAATTGGTAAATAAACAATTTATGAGAAACCATATATTAAAAGCATTGTTGAAGCGTTTTTACGCAGCAAATACTTCAAAAAGTAGGTATCGAATATCGACATTTATAAAAAAAAATTTGAAATTTGAAATATGTTTAAATAGTACAAATATATATGTGCAGAGCATGTTAATATTAAAATTTGATGACATTTTGAAGTACCTGTCTAAGGTTATTTGTTTGTTGAAAATTGGTTGTGGTTTGGCATAAAAAAAATCCTATTTTTCCGGTTATTTTAAAAAATACTAAGAATTTTTATTTTTGACTTCTCTAAAGTACAAACTTGATCTAATTTTTATCTAAAAATTTGAAAGTCAAAATATTTTTTAAATTACTTATTGTATATAATACTGTATGTAGATACAAAAAAAACTCACTACTAATTATTTAACATAGGAATTTCACAAGAAGTGCGCAAGTCGAGATGATACCAAATAAACTTGTTCACATAGAGATTGGTTATGAAAAAACTATTCACGACGAGCTCGTGTGTGTGGGTTACAAAGAAGATCGTCAAGACAGTTGTTAGGTTTATGAAAACTGTTCAAAAGTGTTTGTTTCAAACTTTATTAATATTTGTGAGTTGGTATAAAACAGATTAAATGCAGTTGTCAGTTTGCACTCTCAGCAGGAAAATTCAAACAATATTATATATTATAATAATTCATGACTACTTATGTATACCTACTATACCTAAAGTTTGTATGACTGAAAATGTTTTCGATTCGCAGTTATATTGCGTATTATAATTCCTTATCAAATAACTTTTACAATTCATGGCGAATCCGTGACTCTGGTGGTCCTTACTCCTTTGATAATGACATTAAACGGATACAATAAATACATTTATAAATAAATATTGAATAAAAATAAAATTGAAATAGTTACTGTATATTTTCTATATAAGTATAGATATCATTAATTTATAATATAATTGTAATTATTTTATTAGTAAATTGTGATTTGATTGTCTGTGAATTTCTGATGAACATTTCCATACAGTTTATATGCACCTCTATATGTTTTTAAATGTATTCAATTCTCATATTGGTAAATCCTGTAGGAAAATATCTGCGTAAAAACATGTTAAATTAGTAGAAAACATATTAATTTATGTAGCTGGTAAGTTATAATTAAGTAAATGAAAACAATAATAATTATGTTTAAATACCATTTTAAAATATTAATAGTATTTGACATTTTTTGTAATTGAATATGATTTTAAACATACTTATTAAAATTTTCCAAAAAATTCCATCGATTGTCCATCATTGGGGAAGTGCTATAATACTGTGTACTCGTATGTCTGGCAGGAATGGCAGGATACTCTATTGCACTGTTTGCTATTTTATAATTTTCATGTTGTTTTTGATTTTGATTCGTAGGCGACTTTTTAGTATTTTTGACTCTTTGATATTTCTTTATTGGTTGTGGATCATTTGTTTTGAATACAGTTTTCCCATCATTTGACACTGATTGTGTGAGTACGTTATCCTCGGTAATTACGGATCCTTTATCGCTAAATTCGAATGGCAAATCTGAATCTGGCATTCTTGCGGCGGTTGATGTGAAAATCTACACACAAATCAATAAGTTTTTATAAAAATTAGCATGTTTTACAAGGGAGGTATAGTCATTATTTAAATTCAATTCAAATCATTAAATTATTTATTTTTTAAAACTAATATATTCATTACTTAAGGTAAATCTTTATAAAAAAAACGATTTATACGACCTGACCGACCTGTGTTTCAGTTATTATATAGTATATTGTACTATATACTATATATCATCTACTATTACATTTTTATACAAAATCATATGTATAATATGTAATGTGTTGGGAGGGGGAATTCCCACATGACATTTAAACCAGAGACGAAGATCATTATTTTATATTATTACTAAATATTATTTTTCTGGATGCTTTTATATAATTACTAGTAACTAACAAGTCTAATTGGTATGACTTTATATTTGACTCCCACTAAATAAGATGAAATAGTTGAAAAAAAAAATGTATATTTGTTTGCAGTTACAAAAACTATTTGAGAGGAACTAAGTACTGTCTATAACTATTTAGTGCTTGTACCATTTTAATAACCATAAAAATGCACTTAATAATTAGGAAAGTACTTAAAAAGGTCAGTCACTGGCCACTGCAACTAAATTTTATACTATTAAAACACAAAATACTCTTTCATAATATTTTTAATTCAAAATATTATTATAGGTAGGTATTACAACTTAAATATAGCTGATTTACAGTCACTAGTGACACTTCCGTACAAAGGGTACACTGTATACAACTGTACAATACCGATAATAAATTGTTTCCAAATCGAATGTAATAGATTAATTTAGTTCATATTATTAATAAATAATAGGTAATATCTTAATCTAGTACAATTTACTCGATTAAATTCGTTTGTAAATCAGTTGAACAATGTTGTCTTTAACTTACTATACACGATTAATTCTACAAAATATGTAGAATAAAGTTGACAAAGAAAGTAGCATCTAATGTTATATATTCATTGTTTTATACGAACAATTATAATTGTCCAACACGACTTTAAAATTATTAAAAAAAACAACGCGGAATAGTTGTTTAAATCTACGTTTGAGTAGATATAGTATCGTCACTCCTAATTTCTTTCCCCTGTGTAAATTGTTTATTTATTATAATTTACTCACAAATAAATGTAGCAAAATACAACCGAACAACGCAGCTATCGATGTAATCGTCGTCATCGCGTGTGAAATAATGATAACGATAATAATTATTATATATAATATGATTTATGAATGATTATTCCTTATGGACAGTCGACACTATAGCTATTATTGCAACCCGTTAGTACTCCTACAGCGGCTTTTATACGTGCGCCTCTCGCATAGAACGATATCAACAATGTGCGATATCAGACTTTAATCGTTTTAACGCGGCAGTTGGATTCAGTTTGTGCCTAACCAATAGTCAAACAGAAAATTAACAAAAAGTAAACAAAAATTGTAGATAGGTAAACATTAAATTGTAATATCAGACTATACAGATAACTAGCAACTATATTATTATATTATGGACGATACATAAATATCTATTATATTATGCGTATATGTCAATAATGTTAATACAATTAATATTTACTTATTTCATTATTTGATAATAATTTGAATAACGCGTGTTACGGGCGTTCTGCCGTATTATATGTTATTCAGTTCTTTCAAATACATACGACCTGTATTATATAGGTACCGTTTAAGTTACTCATAGGTAAATACGAATTCGTGTCATGTTTACCTTGTCGGATTATGTGCCCACTGTGACAATAAGGTGATGGATAACATAACATGTTTGTAAAATTGTTATAGGTAGGTAGGTACATTATGGGCAATAGTTATTAATTGCATATATAATGTATCTTGTTATTATATTATGCAATAATTGCATATACCTGTATTATTAATTACTAATTAGATTTTGAGCGGAACGATGAATGTATTGATTTTATTATGATATGTTAGTTTTTGTGTGTGTGTGTGGACGAGTACACCATAAAATGCCGACAAAATGCTTTGATTTTCATAAATAGGGGCGGTTTTTAATATAAAATTGAATCAAGTTTATATTTTGGAGAGGTTAAACTTAAAAATTCCCAGTACTTATTTTTATATTCGAGAATAACAAGCAACAAATAATTAAGGAATAACTGAAATTTTTACGTAAAATCCAATTAACGACAAAATCGAATTTGTTTTTTTGATTAAACTCGAAAACGAATAACCGTAAATCCTTGAAATGTTTATGTCATCGTTTTTATTT
This sequence comes from Rhopalosiphum maidis, assembly GCF_003676215.2. NCBI lineage: Eukaryota > Metazoa > Arthropoda > Insecta > Hemiptera > Aphididae > Rhopalosiphum > Rhopalosiphum maidis. The sequence goes on from NC_040879.1 coordinate 56,860,643, forward strand.
TCGATAATATTTTCAAAATGTTTCGAATAGTTATTATAGGCATAAGACATTTTTAATGTTTTTTTTTATAAATATCGATTACAAAATAAATTTTCTGGGTATAAATACTAGAAATGCTTGAAAATTTAATTCAAAGCACCTCATTCGTTGTTAATTTTTCAATTCAAAAATATCGAAAATCTTAATAGTCACAATGTTATTTTATGTTTAAAGTTATTATTTTGACAAAATTAATAATAATTACGAAAATCAACAAATTATTTTGTGGTTAAAAATGTATAATTCTTTTTTGTTATTATACCTCAGATTTAAAAATTTAATATAAGGTTCTTTTTAAGTTTTTTAAATCTTATGTATAAAAAAATTCTTTTGGAAAACCAAATTAATTTTTTATGAGAATTTCAAAATGCTGTTCAGATATTTTCGACATTTGATATTCACTCGTAAAATAATTATATCTCTTAATTAAAGTTTTTGATATTTAATTATTTTGATATATATTATATATCAAGATAAATAAATAAATAACAATAGATACTTGACGTTTTTAGCGAATGTTTATATTATCATTTTAAAATCTTAAAATATTGCAATTTTTTTTGTAATTAAAAATGTATAAAAACTTTTTTTTTTATCTGAATTTTAAAAATATAATACAAAATTCTTCATAAGTAGTTCAGTATACTAAAACCATAAAATCTAAAAAGTTTATAAAGACAATTACTTTTTATAGACATTTTAAGTTTTAATTTGGATATTTAAATTATATATAAATACCTAATCATTTTGTTATAATTTAAAAACATTATTCATGGGAGCTTAAACTTTTATATTATTATACCTACACGCAATAACATTTTTGATTTCTTTTAATATGTTATCTATTAAAAGGTACTATAAATCTTTTTCTACTGTTATACGGGATTTACAGAAAGATGTTATCAAATTTTGAGATATACTCAGTGCCGGATCTAGGACATTTGACGCCCGGAGCTAATAAAAATACAGTGCACTTACATAATATTAACTATGGCGGTGAGGGTGTGCGAGTTGTTAATAGTCAACACAAAACAAAATATTTAAGCAGGTATCTACAAATCAAAAGTTTATTTTTTAATTACAAATATTTTTATATAAATCGTTGTCTTGACATATATTATAGTATAGACTATAGTAAATATTATATTTAAAAACCGTTTAAAAATATAAAAACATAAACATAAATAAAATAGTATTAAAGTAAAAAAATTGTATTTTTGAAAATTTAAAAATAACTTTTCAAGCTTTTTTTTGCAGCGAAATCATTGGTTATGTCTTCATAATTGATTTGTCTTGCAATTTTATTTTCTATAGATAAAATACACGTGGTTAAGTCTTGTTTGCTCTGTAGTAGCTAAAGATAGTAAATATGTTTTTATTCGTTTAAATTTGCTAAAGCTTCGTTTACTCGAAACTGAAGTAACTGGCATTGTAAGATATATTTGGATATGTTATATCCATCTTAAAGTTTATTTTTATAAAGAAAATTTAACATTTTAAAAAAGATTGCTTTTTTAAAATTTCATCTATGTTGAGTTGTAATTTTGTAAACATGTTCTTTAAACATCTCTAATTCTGAAATGAATTTAAATTTGTTAAGGTAGGTTATTTTAATTTTATATATATTGCATAAATTGACTCCCGATCTTTTCAATTCTTCCATAGGCCAAAAATAAATATTTTTGGATCTAAGAATCTTGAGTAATATTTTCCATTGATTTAAATTTTTGACGTGGTCCTATTAAGATATTGTCAAAAACATTTTTAATAATTATTAAAAATGTATTTTCTTCACTTATGTTACAAAACTCATCTTCTGCAATTTTTCTGGGTAAAAGATTATTTTTTCGTAATCTGATTTGGAAATTCTGTTTCTATGCCTGATGCTTCACCTTTATTCTTTGAATCGGATAAAGCCTCATTTATTGGTACCTTGCTCTTGAAAATTTTCTATTATTTTAAGGAGGCTTTGCAGATATTTGACAGCAACAGCTGCAGTTGCTGATTTTGGTTTTTGTAAAATTAATACATTATTAATTTTTTCCCAAACCGTAAACATATTTGTTATTATTTTAACATGTATGCTGTAATTTATCCTATAAATTACAAAACACAGTATTTGATTTCATTTGAATTGTTCTTATTGACATTTAATTATTTTTCATACAAAGTATACTATTTTATTAATACAAATTAAAAGTAATATTTTATTTTATTTTTTTAAATTAATTAACGTTATCCAACTATTATATTCGCAATATTAAATTTAATTTTAAATTGAAATAACAATCATCTTTTCGTCTTTTTATTTTTATTAATTAGATTCTAAATTCTTAATAATATCATTTTTTTATTTGTATTATTATTTATTCCTTATTAGGCTTATTAAACACACACACTCACGTGCTCTTAATATCTAAAGCTATTGAGAGCAAGTCAAGAGTGCTTATTTATTACAAGCATGTAATATTATCTATAGTCATATAGTGTTGTCTTTGTTTTACACACGTGTAAAATTGTAAACCTATGTACTTATAGGTACCGGATTCTTACTACCAGTTTATTTATAGTTGATACCAGGGCCTGATTTAATAAAATTAGGGCCAAGTACACAATTTTTTTGGAGGCCCTTAAGTCAAAAAAATGTTATAGAAAAAATCTGCATAAGGGAGAGGGAATGTTGATGATAAAAAAAAATATATTTATAGTGTATACTCTATGGTTAAAAGTGTTAAATGCCAAAATACCTATCTCAAAACTCATAAAATATTTGTACGTTATTTCATGTACTATAAATACAATTTAGTTACTTGGTCTAGTAAATTAAGGACAATGAAAAGACAATACTAATTAAATAACATAACAAAATTATACTATATTAAAATATTAAAAATAGTAAAGGATTTTATTATATGAATTTAAATTAAAATAATTAATTTTCAGTCTTCCATAAAATTATAAAAATGGAAAATAACTTATTAATTTAACAATTTATATAATAATATAAATTAAAATTAAAATTTATAAATTTAAATATTATTTTATATAATTAAAATTAAATAAAAAATGACCAATTTCTATATTTTCTATTTTTATAACATTTTATCATAAAAAAGTTTAAATTAATTATTAAGTATCAAATATTTCTGATGTTCAAACAATTTTCTATAATTATTATTTTAATATTTTGTGATGGTAACTGATTAGCATTGGGGTATGGAATGATAAAAATAACCAAAATTCAACTGACAATTTAATGATAAGAATATACTAAACTTTGAACATTGACATAGTTGGTATTACATTTTAGAAAATACATTTTTGTGGAATTAATTTAAAAAAAAAACAACAATTTTTTACAACTTACAGAGCCCGGGGGTCCCCAGAAATTGTTGGCCAAGTGCAAGTGCTCCATCTGCACTTGCATAAGTCAGGGCCTGGTTGATACGAAAGAAAATTGGCATATTATCGAATTTGTATAGAAAAATATGAATTATGCTTGAACAAATAGTATTTTTTGAAATTAGTTCTACGTTTTTTGTCGGTTGCTCGAGCACAGTTTATATTTTCTTTTACAAATTAGATAATAATGTGTAATTGTATTCTAATAGTAATAAGTATTTGTAGGTACTAGGTAGTAAATGATTATTATAATAATCCGGCCGTGTAGATTTTAGAATCATTAGGATTTATATGTTATATGGTTCTGATCATTTTCATTTTGGGTAAGAGTACTTCATAACGATTTTTACTTTTAAATATTTTGGTCTTGTGTTGAATGTCAGAAAATGTTGGAGTGTGAAAGTGTGAGTTTAGAGAATTTGAATGTAATCTTTTGATTGGTTTGGCTGCAGTCCTGCATCTGTATTAGTTAATTTAATCGAGAGAGAGAGTTATTAAAACGACTGAATTGTTAATTTTTAATAGTAGATTGTGAGTTAAATAATTGTATTTTCGGACATGTCGATAGCAGGTACTAGGTAGCTAATTAAGAAAAAGATATTTGATCGTTTCGTGACGGATTTTCGGTAAAAGGTATCTACCAACACCGGTATACCTAAATGGCTAAATATGTGAGTTATGTAACACCGCGGCTCGTAGTAGATTAGTAAAAAGTAAAATATTAAAAATGTTAGTATTGACACTGTTTAATATGATTATTTAAGGTCTTAGTACAGACCAAAATATTTAAAAAAAATAGTATATATATATATAATGATGGGTGAATTTTTCTCGAAAAAAAGATCATAAATATGGAGCGAAGAAATACTTATAAACCCGTACTAGACTAACATCACCGTGGGACTATGTTTGTAAAAAATAAATAAATATTGAGTAAAATATCTTAAAAGGGTAGAATAATTAAGTATATGTCTTTATAACGATTCTGGGGTTTAAAGATTATGTAATATTAACAATTTTTTCGACTAATAATTAGAAATGTTCCTTGGTAGAAAAGATTAAATAGGTTTTTATGAAGACTCAGAAATGGTGAACTATTATAGTACATAATTAATCAAGTGAATTTTATTTATGAATGTTACAAAAAATATTCGTATATCATAAGTAAAAGTTACTACCTAATTTTGAAGGTAATTTACTAATTAATCATTAGGGATGTTTTTTTGTAGTACTTAACTATAGTAAATAATATTATCAAAACATTACATAAAATAATGTATCTTAATACCATCTGAACAGTATATAGGTATTTGTTACTCAATAACTTTGATACAAATTAATTTAAAGCATGTAATTATATGAAAATTACTAAATTAAACATGAAATACAAATCTTTTTAATTTGTATAAATATATTAATTTTAATTATAATTTCGATGTACATTTGTATACAGATATATAATAAATCGTTAGTTACAATATTTCTTAACTACTATGTATACTCAAATAATATAAAATATTTAACTGTTAACATTTTTACAAATACATTTAACAGTTGCATTGATATTCTATATAGTTATTATACAAAAAAGTTTAAAATCAAAATATAAGCATTAGATTTTAAAATTTTTGATTTTGACATCTGATGACACTTGTATTAAAAATAAAAACATTCAGGATACAAGAATATAAATATCAATACCATAAGAATTAAGAAATAACAGAACTTTTGTACAACTCAACAGTTTTTTTTTTTTATATAATAATTATTTCTATTCACTTCTAAATAAATCACATGATTGAAAAAAATGTATATAATTAAATATTGTATAATTCGCAAACATACTTAATAGTAATATTTTTAGTTTATTTAATCAATATAAATGAGCAACAATATACGGAACAGTCTCATTATTTTTTCAATATTTTATTATAATTTTTAACTATCTTAAAAAATTTGTTATATCAAATTGTTAATTCATACTAATTTATCTAAAATGTCATAAGTATCACAGGTTTGAAAAATAATTTGATTTTTTATTAGTATCATAAAGTATATAAGATGTCATTAAAATATTATCTTTATTAATACACAGCATGTTAGTCAACTGCTTATTTATATTATGTATATATTTATAAAAAAAATTGCTTAATAATGATCAACTACAATAGTAGAAGAGGCACTTAAAAATAATGCATTATACAATATACATATTAAATATAATATCCTTACTTTTAAAACAAGAATAAAATTTTCAAGATTCAACGGTAAACAGGTATAATAAATTAAAATTTTACTAAAATAATAAAATGAGAGTAATAAATTACTAGAGAATTAAATCAATTCTAGTATAAAGTTAATATACAATTAACTTGAGTTATATATGTTGTTTTACTACTCATTTAGTAAGAATGAAGAGTGAATAATAAAAAAGTATAGTTCTATCAATCAATATTTTTTAATTTAAAAATAGGATATTATTAATACAATTAAGTTCCTTTAGGCTATAATATTATTTAAAGCTAACAAATTTGTAAATGGATTATGTACAAATTGTTCATACTCAATATGCCTCTTTTACTACTAACAAATTATTATATATCATATTATTAATACACATTTTGTCTTAAGTTATTTTGAAATAATCAATTTATCATTCATAAAATATTGTTGATAAAAATAGCAAATATATAATTTAATTTAATATAAAATACAGTTGAATAGTTCATTATTGAAGAAACAAATTATAAAATTTGCACCAAATTTCATCTATAAGCAGTTGCGATGATTATTTTTAATGTTGAACTCGTGTAGTTGGTAAATCCCGCTCAGTAAAAGCTGTTCTTGATCGACTGCGATATAATAATGGAGCTCTTTTATCATCTATAATATTATAAGTCAGATATACAAATAAGTAATAATTATAATTAGTTACACATAATAATTTATTTAATATGTATGTGTAAAAATGAATTTAAAAATGTTTATTACCTCCGGTATTTGTGCCACCTTGTCTTCGTCGCCTTTGATCTCGACTAAATGCAGATCCTGTTTGCAATGCTTCAAACAAACTGTCCATTACACCTTCTTGTGTATGATCTGCATTCATATCAATTAGTGCTTTTTTACGTGCTGCTCGTTCCTTTTTTTCTTTCTCTGCTTTATCACGAGCATCTCGAGCGCGACGACTTTTTTCTTCTGCTTCTCTTCGTTTATGATTTTCTCTTTGAGCTTCCTAAAATTCATATTATTTTTATTATTACGTGTTGATAAAATATTTTTGTGATCAATATGAAATTAATTTAAACATCATAAGGCTTGAAGCAGATTATAATTACTGGTTTGATCTATGGAGAATGCACATAAATTATATACGTAATATTAATATAAGAAAACTATAAAATATCTAGTATAAGAATAGATGTTGATATAATTATTAAATGTAAATAAATTATGATGATTAATAATAAAAATATAGTCTATTGCTGAATAGTGTACTATTTATTTTATGGGATGTTTGATTACTAGATATTGAGACATCTAATTTGTGTATTTTAATTCATTATAAGTAATTATACAAACTGTACTTACATAGAAACTATCTTTGAATGCTTTAAGGTCGGTAAAAAATTCTTCTAAAGTATATTTTGACTTGTCAAACACATAATATTCAGCTAAATCATCATATAAAGCTTCCATTTTTTTACACATATTTTGTAACAATTCAAATTGTGACTTGGCTTCTTTTGCAAATGGCTGTTAATGTTATACAATTTTTAAACAAATATTATTAAAATAATTTACACATTTTAATCTGAAGATTAAATTATGAAATACACAAACAATGATTATCACCACTGTAGTAAGAGGAAAATAAAAAGAAACAAAGTCTTGGAGATTTGTCATAAATTATTTTAAAGCTATTATAAATAATATGTAATACAATATTTTCGAGATTTTATGTAGCTTTTTTGCATAGCATAAATTATTTTAAGACTTAATTTTTTTTACTTGTAACAATGAAAATAAAGTTTTAAATCTAATATTTATGTAATAAGTGATAAAGCTCTAAAATAATTTATACAAACATATATTTACTATAGATCTGTATGAAATACTTACAGTCATAACTTCTGAAAATAAATCATCTTCACCACATTGTTGTTTATTACAATTGTTAGTAAGATCTACATCCAAGTTACGTAAACTTGTATCCATAATGCGTAATGTCTTTTGAATAACATCAATTGATACTCTAGCAGCTCTATCACAGTGAGTTAGCTCGTCACCAAATGTAATTAAGTCCGGATAGTTTTTTTCAACTATATCGACAAGATAATGAAGAAGAGTTGACTTATTTTCTACATCTTTAATTGAAGTGAGCTGTTTGAATAAAAGGAGCAAATTAGATGTTTTAATATATCAATACATTATTCATTTATTTAACACGTTCACTGCTGTGACGACTACGCATCGTGATATGTTGTTGGTAATCCCAACTAATGGTGAAGCATTGTGGTCATAAACATACAGGTTTTCTGATATAAAATATTCAACTATTGATAAACATCCAATTATTTGTGTAGATATTCAGTACAAATTTATTTACCATATGTGCAGTTAATTTTTCCTTTTTTAGTACAGAAAAAAATTTAGCTTTAAAAATTAATAAATCAAATTATCTGCTATGGTAAGCGGTAAACGATAGATAAGAATTAAGCAGAGCTGAACGTGTTAAGAAGTACACTTACTGTAATAACAACACTTACTTTTGGCAAAAAACTTATTTCAAATCCATAAGCTTGTCCATTTCGTGAACCACTATTCATATAGTTTCCTAATAATAATACAAGCTCCAACATTTTGTTAAATTTAACACCACTTTTAACTTCTTCACAAGCAGCTGTACCTGCCACAATGGCTGGCTTAATATCTTGTACCATCTCAGGATGATGTTGTCGGTAACTTAAAGATTTTAGCCTAGGTAGCAGTCTTTTAATTTCTCCCATCTATAAAAAGTTAAAATTTTATTAAAAATTATGCTTTAATACATTTTCTAATATAATTAATATAAAAATATAATATGATATTAATAAAAATTACAATAGTTATTAAATTCAATATTTTAGACTATACAATTTCTAATAATAACTTATGTAATTTTCAAAATACTTACAGTTACAGCAAATTGTTCTGCTTCTACGAGATCTTCATAAGGACAATCTAAATCTCTTAGTTTTTTTAATTGATCTGGTGGTGGTAAGTAATTAATTAGTTGATCCAGTACATTTCCTTTTAGTACTACATCATCACATTTGAGAACACCGCGTTTTACATCAGCATAACTCAAATGTTTTAACGAGCCACCCAATAAAATAGATAAATTTTGTGAAGCTTTTGGTTCTAATACCTTTAAACATCTTACTTTCTTAAGGGTCGAAGTTCTAAAAGTAGGATAAAGAAAAAAATATTATTAGTACCAAGGTTTTTCTTAATCCAATAAAAAATTATAAAATATTATTATACTTGTCAGTGGAATCTTCTGGTTTTTTTCGAGCTGGTTTTGATGAAAACTTTTCTGATAATCCTTGTAATATATCATTGGATGCTAGAGATTCTTCTTGGACACGTGCCCAAAAACATTTGTCAGATACTTTTTGAGGTATTATCTAAAATAGTATTAACATAGAAAATTACTAAATATGTAATAATTAAGGATTGGAAACTAGCAAATACATATATTTTTATTTTTGGTGAGTAATAGAACATCAAAAGTAAGATATAAATTTGTTCTATGCTTTCCTGACGTCGTTTAAGAAATTTTATTTTGCTAATTTAGTTTTAAGGGCTATTTATAGATATATTTTTACACTTTAAAGTACCTAAATAAACAATATCACTTCAATAAAGTGTATAAATATGTAAACAAAAACATATATTTTGATTTTCAAATAGTAGATACATTTGTTATTATTGTTGAAAACATTAGATAATTTATTCCATTTATTTCCAACAACATGATTAATTTTAAAATAATCTCAAATACATTGTACTGCAATATTATCAGATTCATCAAATTTACATTCTCGTCAGACCAAATACCTTTAGTTTCTAAAATAATACCTACTATCATATTATATAAAAAAAAGTATTCATTTTGTAAAACTAAAAAATATAAAAATTCTTTTATAAATATTTGACAATTTTATTTTGCATATTTACCAATTTTTAGTGCTAATTTTGGTGTATTAAGTGCATACTAAAATGCTGAAAATGTACTTTTTTAGTGTTATTAACTTCTAAACCCTGGTAATAATTACTACCAAAAATAACTAATTATTAAATAATATTTTATTAACCAACAAAATTGACCATTAAATATATTATATTTAATTTACATTATAAATTTATTCTACTATCTCCTTAATTTATTTCTGTGAAATATGTATACTTACACTCTTCCAGTTCGCTCGTTTAATGCCTTCCACATGCCACAGTTTTTTGGGTTTAAGGCCAGGAGGAAGTTGATTTCCTAAATTACCAAGTGGAGGCGGTGGGCGAGGTATTCCACTTCCTGCCATGTTTGGAAATGGTGGTGGTGGTGGAGGACCACCTCCAGGCATAGGTGGTGGTGGTGGAGGAGGAGGACCAACAGAACCAGGCATGGGGGGCGGAGGTGGAAAGTTACCACCAATAAACATGGGTGGTGGTGGAGGAGGTGGTGGTGGAGGTGGACCACTGGTATTTCCATCTTGCTTTTTATTTAATCCTAATTTTCCATTCTAAATTATAAAACAGATCAATGTTAAAATAATATATGCTTAATAATAAAAAAAAAAATGAACATATTAAACTTAAATAATATGTGAACATGTGTGTTGAAAACTGTAATAAAAATATATATTATTTGACATCTAAAGAATTTATTATATTAGTATCTACCTTCTCTATGTATTTTTATGGCATTTGATTTTATTATAAAACCTATAAATTTATAGTGTCAAAGAAAAATATAAAAAAGATTTCATACATTATTTGAAAATTGACACAAAAATATGATTATTGAGAACAAAGAAGTATAAAATATTTAGATCTTGCTTATTTAATTTAATTGCCAACACAAAACCATAAATGTATAACGCATTTCCTACATAATATAAGATATCATATTTGTTTTACCAGAATAAATTACTTATGCTTTATTAACAGTATTAACATTAGCTAATTATTATTGATAAATATATTTGAAAAAATAATGATGTTTTTTATTATTAAATATTACAATAAAACTTACATTATCCATAGATGAGTTTAACATAAACTCTTTTATCGTAGTTTCAGCTTGAATTAATTTAGCTTCTGCTTCCTGGCGAGTAGCTACAGCATGTTCTAATTTATCTTTTAGCTCTTCAACTCTTCTATCTTCTTCAGCTTTAGATTTCTCTGTTACCAATAAATAGTTGAAATTAATTTAAAAGAATTAAAGTACAATAAAGTTCTACAGAACTGATAATTTACCAACAACAGTGTCAATTAATGGTTGTACATCTAATTGAAAACGCTTAGTTGCATGAAAATCCGGATCACAGCCATTACGATGTAAAACAATTTGTGATACACATTCTTCTATGAGCTTGTAAAAAGCAGGCCTTAGTAAAAATAAACAAATTATCTATAAATATTTTGTTTTCACCTTACTCTAGTAATAGCATACAATAAATTAGAAAAATGTTCAAATGAAAATGGTTTAAATAAATGCAATTATTTTTAATTGTATAATTTTGAATACATAATAAGTTATTCTTATATTAGTTACTAAAATAATTTTTATTTAACTTTATTTTTATATACTACTAACTATTAAAATATTGAAAGCTGTGCTATATTTTTGGTTAAATCTTATGTAAATTTAAATATATAAAAACTGTTTTTTTTCAGAGAAAAAATATTTTGATATTTATAAATATAACTTTATGAAAAATCCAGCTATAAAAAAAAATTAAACAATAAATATAAAGATTGTATACTAATTTCTGGATAATTTTCAATTACCTACTAGAATATCCTTGAAAAAATTCTATAAAGTAAACATAACTAAAAAATGATAACATAGATCAGATTATTATAATAAATATACATTTTTAAATTAAATTAAATTAAATATTATTGTTATTACATAGATGGTCTCTTCAATTAATAGTAACAATTTATTTTATGGTTATTATTATTATTTCTGCTAATCAATTTTACCTGATAGAAACATCATCTTTAATAAATAGAAAATGTTGAAGTATAGACAAAAGATAAGGTTCAGCAGGTGTATCTGCCACAATGTTTTTAATGACATCAAAACAATCTCCTACATCATCAAAATCCATGCGTACATTATCAAATCTTTGAACTAATTCTTCATAATCATCTTCTTTATGTACATTAAATATATTTAATTGTCTACTAAGATCTTCACTGCAATCTTTTTCTAAGCTCTAAAAAATATTCATAGTATTAATAATTTAATACTTTAACTTAGTTAATATTTAAATATAATTTAATTAAAGATTTACATCAATAACATCATACATGCCGGCTCGCATGATTTCATTTCGTAAATGACCACGAAATTCTAAGTCTTCAGGTGTAGATACAATAGCATTAATAAACTGTAGGCAAGCTACCTAAACAAATTTAATAAACTATATTAGTGAAAAACTAGAAAAATTACTAAGTTACTTTTCCTACCACACTTTAATATTAATTATTTTTTAAAATTAAATAAGTATATCATATGTATACAACTTTATACTATATAAAATATTAATTTTATTTATATTATTTGATAGTTTTAAACAAAATAAAAACATTAAATACCTATTTTTGAATACAAAATTGTTTTAAATAAATTACTTACAAAAACAAAAGTATATTAACTTACTCTTAAAGCTTCATTTCCTATACTTTTTAGACCCTGGACTATAGGTAAAAATCGACAACGATTTTCAATATCTGCACTCATAGTTATGGCTTCAAGAGCTTTTTCATGACCATTTGGAGGTATTAAGCTAACAGCTGCTAGGACTTTTACTGCCTCTAACATAACAGCAGGTTTATTGATATCTAATGATCGTGCAATAACAGTCAGTGCTTCTTTGTGTCCAAACATTTGTTTTAAACCAACAGTGCTATTCATGATTGCTTTCAAACATCTGATACATTCATATTGTATACGAGCAAATTGAGCATTTTTCCCATCACTAAAAAAAAAAACATTAATTACATTAATTGAAAAATCTTTAAAATATATTATGTAGTACATATTTGCATATATAATTGTTAAAAGTAAGAAAAAAATAAAGCATAAGTTTTAAAAATACTATACAGTAGTAATACCAAATTATCACAAATCTAATGTTAACAAAACACAACCTCAGAAAATAATACATTTATTTAAGTGATATTAATTATGTACAAACAGAACTTGGAAAAAATAAATAGGTTAAAAGTAATAGATCTAAAATAATAATTTCCCTTTTTATTATTATTTAAGACGTATACATTAATATAGACGTGATATTTTTAATGCAACAAGATTTTGATACTTTTTTTTCAATGGAAGTATTTAAAATATCATTGCCAATGTAACAATAATTTATTGATTTTTATGTTTGTATAATGTTATTGTACGAGGTATTGTATATTCAAACCACATGGAGAATATCGAATATATGCGATGTGCATCAAATTGTTAACACTTTACCTAGAATTACAAAATTTATCCCTTGCAAACTACTTTTTTAAAAAACTGGAGTAACAAAAACAAAATCTATAAATTGCCTAACCAGTTCTCATCTTCAAAAATTATTACTACTGGTCGATTAAACAAAAGATTAATACTATACTGTCTATACTACAAAATATCAATTTATTCCTATAATTAACTATTTTATACCAAAATAATGTTATATCTAATGGCCATAGATGCTACAAGGACAGATTTTCAATAAAAAAATGAAGTAAAAGAAAAGAAGATTTGGTGTTGTATCTGAAATTATTTATTATTCATTTTAATAATTGTATAATAGTGTAACTATAACGTAAAAGACTGTAAATTTCAATATTCTTTTATACTAATAACTATTTTAGAATTAATTAAATGTCCTAAAAATTCTAACATAAAAAGTACACAGACCCCTCAAAAAATTGTTGATCAAAAAGAAATTAACATGCACATTAAACACATACAACTTGTATGTGGTTGTTAAACTTGACCTTGCAGTTTAATCATCCAATACTTACCCATATCATTATTTTTCTTTCAAAAAAATCAATGATATCAATATAAGTATTTGATACCCTACACCTATCCTAATTTAATCTATAATTGCTTTATCTTAACTTTATAAATATAATATGATCAGTATAAAACTAGGTATAATATAATATTGTACTTACTTGCGATAACATTCATTGAGCACAGATAATACTTGACGTAATCCTTCGGTGCCAAATTCACTAACCCAGCTTAATGGATGGTTAGTTAAAGCTATACGCAGTGATACTACACAATTATATGTCTTATTGGCACTTAAATCTGGTTGTGAAAGATATTGAATATACTCTGTAGGTTTGTCACATGTTTTTTTATTTCCTTCCTATTATGATAATATACATAACAATATTAAAATTTGTAATTTAAATGAATAATAACATATTTCAGAAAATTATAACTTACATTACTTGATTTTTTATAATGCATCATTAACATTTTTTTTTTATTCACAACTGATTGATCTCTTATTGGGGTTTTTTTCTCTTCTGTTAAATTCATATCATCCTAAAATATATATAAATTTACATCAATTTAATTGAAAATTATGTATAATGTAAGTATATTATTTTCCAACAATTAAAATATTGTTTAAATTTATGAAAAATAATTAGAATGTATCTTAATATTTTTTGTTACCAGCATTTCTTCAAACTTATCGTTGAGTGCTTCTACATCTAAATGTTCAACAAACATTTCACACTCATCTGCATCGTTGTGACCGCCTGATGAAATATCGTTATCCGAGTTAATGCGTGGCAAAGAGCGGCTGCCAACACCATATGTACTTCCACTGCTGTAGATACCATTGCCACCGACACCACCGATGGGCGATGATGCCGCTGACCCATATTTTTTTGGTCGTCCAAACAATGTATCTAGCTGTAAATACATAAGTAAAATTAATGCTAGATAAAAATAAGTAGGTAAGATGTAACACTGAGATACTAATAAACAAAAGACAATTTTTATATTAAAATATAATTTTGTTTTGGGGAATTAAGAATATGCCCCATAATTAAACATTTTTAACACCATAAATATAATTGAAAAGAAAAAACAGAAATATAAATATACAAATATTATTAATAATAGTACTTACAAAACCAGTGGTTGGTTTGGTTTTTTCTCCGCGAGACATGTTTATTCTGTTGAATATTTATTACTTTCAACATCTGAAACAGATAATAAAAACATGCAGTTAACTCAAAGTACAGAAAAAATTAGTTATCTTATAACACACTTAACAGGCCCGTAACCTGTCAAAAAATCTCAATATTATTATCATTTAACGAAGCAACTGAAAAACATAAAGTTACACAGCTAACGGTTTTAAACGGAAAAACCGATAGAATCACAATTGATTTCGGACATTCTTAAACGTTTTAAAAGCGCGTACGATAACTATTTATCAAATGATATTTACTTAAAAACCTGTTGAATGTTACCACTATACATAATAGTATGTATCAGCAAATGAAACAGTGCAGTGGTCGCCACAGCGCAGTAAACGACGACGGAATATACTAGTGTAATAGCACCGGGTTGTACATTTCGACGTGTATACTTTACTCGCCAAATGACTTTTCACGAAAAGTTGCACGAAATATATTCTAATAAGGAATATATTATTATCGCAGTAGAACACTTAAAATCGAGTTAAAAACAACAACAACAACGATACGAGCAATTAAAATAACTTGCGCGTTATCACTTATCTGCTTGTACCACGGTCTCGGGTCCGATAAGACATTCTAAAAAGATAACATCTCCCACCAACACTGTCAATACCCGTCGTTTGTAGTGCGTTCGGCGTATGCTATTACGTATGTATTATCGGTCGATTGGGAGTATTGAGACCAAATAACTATTGTAAAACCGCAAAATCTTTAATATTATCGCCCTTTTTTTTTTCACATAATTTATGTGCATCGTCATTATCATTCGACCATCTCATAGGTGTGCGGAATATTAACGGCCCTAATTAAGAGTAAATACACGCGAGCGCCGCACTCGTTTCAATAGAGTCCAGATGTTACGCTACGTTACGTTACGTACCTGTGTCTTACCACCTACCTCCAAACTGCCGTTAACGTTCCGGCCGTTTGCGCAATTATTTATTGTGTAACGAATAAGTGCCTATTATCGTCGTGTAAATTACATGAAATTACATTATTTGATTAAGATGCTTAGAAAAAAAAAAACATAAAGTGCAGTTTACACTTTCAGAACGGACGTTAATACGTTATGATTTCCTAAGACAATATTTGGTACGTATATTGTATTTATTTTGTTTTTTTAAGCTAGTCCGATTTTGTATTTTTCGTTACCGCGCGTTGGTACAGTAATTATATTAACACAACGCTAATGCACTTTCACGGGACGCCATTTAACTGGTGTGTCTTATTTTAGTGGCTGAAAACGATGATGTCAGAATTTGTTGGGCCTTGGCAAATTTAGTTTTGATCTAAAGCCAACAAAAAAAAACTGCGAATACCCACGTGATTTACGTAAATATACGAGCTACGGAGGTGGACCTCTGCATACCCCTTCCTAGTCCAAGCGACTATAAACCATAATTTATTTTCGGAGAGAGTTAGAGTAGGTACATACTTCCTAAATTTATTTTGAGAAAAACTATACCGTTCCTTAGTTACTATTTTCAAAAAAACGAAAATAATATTAGTTTAGGTACCATCAGAATATTTTTAATGTTATACAAATAATATGTATATACCTAGTTAAATTATCCTAAACCATATTATAAGGTATTCGGAAAAAAGTGCCGTTCCAATTGAATACATTATTCGATAATTATTATGATTTACTTTACATAATTATAATATGATTATATTTACAAAATATAATCATTACATTTATCTATGTAACACTTCTTTAATACATTACCTAAAAGTATCTATAGCTGCAGTCTGTATTTAACATTGCTAAAGAAGAGTTATATAGATACATGTAATGACTAATGATTATTTTTTATTATGTAAATCTTAATAAAATAACGAATAATTTATTTAGCCGGTGTGGGGCTTTTTTTTCCTAAATTCTATTATAAATAACTTAGATTTTACGGGTCTGATAACCTGATCAACACGTATTTTAAAAAAGTAAATAATTAATAATTTAAAAAAATTAAATTTTTCAAAATAATAATAGTGAGTTATTAAAAATATATTTTTTTTAATTTGTGTTATAGTTAAGATTTAAATAAGATTTCGTTAAAATCACCAACATTTGCAAATCATTTTATTGTTAAAAAAAACATAAAATGTATATAATTTTCAGATTTTGTGCTAAAACAAGTGATTAATAAAAGGTTTCTCTTAAGTTTTTGTTACTGTAATAAGAAAAAAAAGTTTAGCGCAAAGCTACATTTATTTTTTATAAACGGTTAAAATTATTAAGTATAGATCAAATTTAAACGTAAATAATAATTTCCCCTCAATTGATTGCGAAAACTTGAAACTTTTTGGTAAAAATAATTTATTATTAATAATCATTTTAAATATATAAGTATAATAGGTATAGACTAAAAAATTTGAAATATTTCAACTAATTTTATGCTATTTTTTTAAATTATAAACATATAGGCATTTGAAATTTTAAAAGATTTTTAGTTATTTCTTATGAATATTGATAACAATGTTTTTCGATCAACTAACTTGAAAATGTAATGCAAATGGTTTATCATAAGTTGTATAACAAATAATAAGTAAAAAATATTAAAAATATATATGATGCACAATTTGATTTTATAATCAATAATCTTTCGACAACATTTATCAAAATTATGAAAATTATTTTTAGTTAAAAATAATATAAAACATTTTCAATTTTAATAGTCAAAACTGAAAAATTAATACATGATTCTTTATAATTTTTTCTCACATAAATCTAAAATTCATGAAAATAATTATACTTTTTTCTCTTATAAATATGCAACGTTAAAAAATTCATGAAGTTGCATACTTAAACAAAAAATAATGATTTTTCCTTGATCTATTTTACTTAATACTTAGTTGTAATTTTTAGACGTTATAATAATCACAATTACTATTTATACCATGAACATATTTTTTATTCTACTGTGTACGACGATATTGACTTATTATTAGTTAATAATTATAATATATTATCATAATATACGGTAGAGTGATATACTACCGATGACGAGGTACACACACATTTACTCTAGTAAAACAGAACAAATTCTTCGGTTTTTAATTTTTATATTTTTTAT
Source organism: Rhopalosiphum maidis (assembly GCF_003676215.2). Lineage (NCBI taxonomy): Eukaryota > Metazoa > Arthropoda > Insecta > Hemiptera > Aphididae > Rhopalosiphum > Rhopalosiphum maidis. The sequence goes on from NC_040879.1 coordinate 56,878,663, forward strand.
TATAATTTTATATATTTATAAGAAATATGTATACCCAACAGTCAACATTATATAGGGGTCACAGTTCTTAAATTATTTTTGTCGCTTTAAGTGTAAATGTAATAACTAATATTATGCTTGCGGTGCTTTCAATTTCGAGGAAGAAAAATAATTCATGAAACAGTTTGAAAATTAAAATCAGCTTATAATTAAATTATTATTATCATTCTATCACGGAGCACGTGATTTTCAGCACACATTTTCATATAAAGTGAATAACCTTATTAACCTGCCATGTCTGCGGATCATAGTAGTTTATTTTCACCATAATAAAGTAAATGTATTATAATGTTAATCTACCCACCCAACCGAATACCGATTATAATTTTGGTATACTGCCGTTAGTTTGGTTAACAACCGATTTGGCTAAGCGACTCCATAAGTGTAGTTTATTAAATTTATTTAGTAAACATTAAAAATAGCATGTAATCGTACCTATACACTATACCTAATAATTATTGTTTTTTTTATTGCAAAATGAAAAGTTTAGTGCGTTTTAAAATCATCAACCACAATATAGTATAATACCTATAAAAATCTTAAATTATATTATCATATTTGTTCTACTGGAGAGTTTAATTAAAAATAAATATATTATACTCTGTTAAGATATTTAACATTTGATTTGTTAGCCTAAGAAAGTCTAATGAGAATTTAAAATAAAAAAAAAATTGACCAACAACATTGTTAATTACATCGTTTAATTATTGAATAAACTAAAATAACTATAAAACCAATTTGAATGTCAAAAATAATTGTTTAGGAGCAGTTATTAGTTTTTTTTTTTTATTAACTGCTGAAAATGTTCTTAACATGGACGGACTGGAACAAGTAAACTGAATAGGTAAGTACTTAATACTTAGGTATATAAACAATAAATTAGGTCGTGTACAATTTTTCCTGGTTATGCAAAATAATCTAAAGGAAAAAATTCTCTTAGTATAAAATACTTTTAATATTTGTTACATTTTAAGGAGTGTCGCCAGTGGATGGCTTCTCCAACTCAAATCTTCAATGTCTGTATTTACTCTTATTATTATTTACGCTTATTGTACTTAATTTGTATAGATTGTGTAACCCAAATAATAATAATAAAATATATTTGCTAAATAGGTAGTGGAAATTTGAAAACTGTGTTTATATATCTAATTATCAGGCATGTCTGCAGGTGTGCACTCCATTCTGTAGCCAATATGATACGGTACCAGCGGGTGGGTATTGATCCAATATATATTTTGGTTTATAGTGAAGATAGGTAGGTTAATCGAGAAATTGGTTTAAAATGTTTAAATGTAATTTGGTGACTCGGCCAATCAATTATTTTAATTAAAACAATCAATCATATTATGAAAGTATTAAGCATTTAGGGAGGAGGTCCATCAATAACAACAATTTTATTAATAAAACTCTTTTAATATTTTAAACATAAAAACTTACTTATATTAATAAGTTTCGAAAGAGTATTGAATCCGGATCCCCTGAATACGACAATAAAAGTATTTACAATATTTACATGATATAATATATAATACATTATAATTAAGTTTTGGGACTTGCAGCATAATATAAATCATAAAAATAAGCAATCAAAAAACAATGAAGCTCTTAAAAATAGTATCATAAGAACTAAATTAAGTAAGCACTTAAAATAATTAAAAAAAGAAAAAAGAAATATTAAAAATCTTAGAGATAATCTAGAATCCTTAAAATCCATTTATCCGCTTATATTTTTTTTCTTATTATAGAATATTAGTTATTTTGCGCTGAGTATAATTTTTAAAACTATAAAAACCAATTACATTTTGTATGTATCTACCATATTAGTGTTGTCTCAAAGTAGAAATAAAAAAAGTAAAAAATTAACACCGAAATATACAAAATTAAACCTTTACAAGTTTACGAATTAAAACCATAATTACATAATATAAAGCAAAAAAAAAAAAATAAGCAAATGTGTTAGGTCCAAACATTTGTTAAAACTTATAATAAATCTGAATACAAAAATATGGATAAAAACGTTACGTATTTAAGGTAATTTGTCGTTTATAATAATTGTTTACTCTTTCTTTGTGTATAGATAAAGGAATATTATTTTAATGTTATATATTTTATAACTATTATACATTTATATACTTTACATTTTCGAATCAGAATATTTTTGATTTATATTTATGTTACAAAGCAATCGAGTAACGTTATAATTGTATTCATTTTTAATGTTATATATTTTAATACACGCTATAATAATCATCACTAATGAATCCTAGATTCATTAGTAACATACTTATATATTTATATTGATTTATAATTTGAAGTACATTGGATCTGGATGTTATTTGTAAATGTGTATTAGTAATATACCATGATATCGCACAATAATATATTATTATGATTGATTATTTTCACTAATTGTAAATGAGTCAACGTATTATAAATTAATGGACTATAAACATATATTATCAATCAATCATTTTAGTATTTTTATCGATATGTTAAAGTATCAATGTTTAATTTTAGATAATGAGTTTCCTATGAGTATTGTTACAGTAAGTATATGCCGTAGTATATCTATTAAATCAGTAATTTACTTTTGAACTTTTAGTATGCAAGTATAAGTATGGTACCAATATAGATTTAAAATGTATTGGTAGTATAACTGTATACTCAATTATACGTAATTTTTAACGGACTTGCAGTAACTTCAAACAAATAAATTATATGGACAATCTATATAGTTAACGTATTTTTGGCCAAATTAAGCATATTAATAATAAAATCAAACAATTAATAAAACATATTAAAAAATACCTATAATTATATACATAACAATAATACTTTTGTGTCTATATGATGATGCATATAAGTATTTGAGTATTTTATTGAATACTTGATTATTTGAATATAAAAGCAAGCCGAGGGAGAAGATAGGCTAAAGAAAAAGTGGTTAGAGGTCAGGGTTATGATTAGGAATAATGAAGGCGCGTGGCATAGATGTAGAGATAATTATGGGTAGCGAGAAATGGAAGACAAATATAAGAGTAGTTGACCCTCGTCGCTTCGGATAAATAAGATGAATAAGAAATATCTACTTACAGGTATTATGTTTAAAAAAACTCAAATAATCCATCGGAGCCAAAAAAATTAAATTTATAGTATTAAAATCATTATAAACTCAAATTTACTAAATAAGTATCTTAGTTTCTTCTTATACAATATATTACATAAAAAAAAAACTTACATTTATTTATAATTGAAATAAACATATTTTTCTTGTATTTTACTTTGATTACATGGTGATTTTTATTTTTACGGTCTTAATAAATTTTTATATTAACAAATGTCAATGATGTTTTTGTTGTTCATTAACTTCACCATAATTAAGTTTCTGAACATTTACGAATCTTTAACAGCTGTGCTGAAAAGGACCTATTATATTATATCAAATCATAATACTTTAAGATATGGTTCTCAAATTATGTATAAATGTTAGACTTAAACATATCACTTACCTATAAAATTATTTAACTATGGGTATGTAATTAAAACCGATTTACATAAAATCTACAATTTTGAATTTTGAAAAATTGTAGATTATTATTTGACCACATTAAATTCTTTGGAATTAAAAATCACCGCTTTATCTAAAATTTCTCTCGATAATAATTAATTTAATTTGAAATTTAATGTCAACTTTTAAATATATAAGTTATAGTACATCAAGAAACTTAGTTATTTTTTAATAAAAAAAAAAAAACATGAGTGGTAATTTAAATCATAACTGGATTAACGTAATCATGTAATTCCGGTTAAATCAGTTATTCCACGTATTAGTCTACAGAAATAAAAATATATTTTCAAAAATTATAGGTACTGGGAGTTGCAAAAAATAAACATTAAAATATTGGTAAAATTAGTCGTTGCGCAGCATTTTATTATTTCTATCATTATTTGCTATCCCTTTATACGAAATGTTTGAAATATATGTATTATAGACTTAAGCATCATATGAGCACAGCTCTTATTATAAAATTTAGAAATAAAAATTATAATTTACCAATACATAAAATGCCGAAAAAATGTAAGTAGATACTATGCGTAAGTATATCGGTGCGTATATATACCTACATACCTATAGTATTAATCATTAATGTGTTATTCGAAAATGGACTTGTGGAAAGAATTACTTTCTATTCCAGCTATAACTGCAGTAGGTGCCTATAAAGGTATATTTGAACCAAATGTAATCGGTGTCATATCATTATTATTATATATTTACGTCGTCAAAATAACGCGTATATAGTATATAGTATATCCAAAACAGTTCAATACATTCTAAATTTCTCCATATCAAATCAAGATTTGAATTATTTTATTGTTTTAAACAAATTTTCTTAGAGTAGATCACTGTTAAAAAAAATTGCATTTGAATATATCATATTGAACTATCGCGGGGATGAGAGGCACTTACATCGGGCGACACAGGACTTTAGACACATACCGTATTACCTACATACCTACTGCAGAGTTTCGCGTACATTAATGCGTATTGCACGTCGACAACTGTTTTGTAACCATGAGCCGTAGCGAATATATCAAACCTATATATCGATAAATATTATTATGTGCCACGAGACGCGACGATTTCACACGCGCGTACCCGATGAGAAGTAGTATAGACATGGGAAGACGCAGACCGCATATATTGGAATATCATAATACACACATACCTCAATCGTCTATGCCCACAGTATATATTTGTTTAACCATAATAATAATAATAATAATAGTATAGCGATGCGATAGGTATGTCTGAATATATTAAAATATATTTTCCTTTGAATCCTGAGTGGAGGACTTCTTCGAGTAACATAACCGGATGTCTTATCATCGTACATACAAACGATTGGTATTATATATTTATATATATATATATAGGTAGGTTCCTCCTCCTATATATATATGTGTATGTATGTGTGTGGCTGTGTGTATTTATTATAAATTATATATAACATACTTGCGTCGCGCGCGCGTGCGTGTATATAAAACCGTATAACCCACTTACCACCGTGATCACGTGAAAGTATTCGGTCAAGGTTCCCCCCGGGTACCACGGCCATGGTCGGTCAATCGGATACCTGTCGTATACCTACCGGCATGTATATTAATTTTCTATTCGTTTTATACGTGTCGATGTAAGCGTACGGAAGGCATTCGTTTCAGACGTAGCGATCGCGTTTGAACGTCCTCTCATCATACACGTCACATATTATTATTATTATTTCTATCGTTTTATAGACAGTTAAGAGGCACCTATCGTATTATAACACCATACACTGTAGTTGTCTTAAGGTGCGTCGACGGTTGTCACCGGCGTCTCGTCTCTACACAGTCGTTCCCGTTCACTCGTGTCGTTCGGTCTACACAATATAATATCGTAATAATTTATTATAAAGTATCACATTTTCGACGCGGTTTTTCGTGTTGACACAAGGGAAATGTCACTTTCCACGTGCGGTTTAGCCGTTTTCGCGTGCGTTGCAATATTAGTATTGCAGTCTGTAGTCGATTTGACTAATGCTTTGCCGACCACAGATCAATCGCTGCAGTCGTCCACACCGCTGCCGCTGTCATCACGAGACATCGAAGACGAAGTACTAGGCACGAGTGCCCTAACTACTACAGCAGCCGATGTAGTAGCTAGTGCTTATGCGGTCAAGGATACGTTTTTGGGTGAGTATAAAGGAACAGTTATACTCTGATTCTGATACATATTAAAAATTATACGAGGTATGGAACACGCACGACAAACGCGATTAATACTATATTGCAATCCTATACACCAGACATATTGTATGTAAACATATATTTATATTAATCTTAAACAGCATTCATAAGTAAGAATAAATTAAATTATTATTATTTGGATGACAAGATTGAGACCTACATTTTATACTGTTTTTGAAATCCGTATTACATTTTCTAAAATTAAGACACCTCTATAATTATGTATTTCACGAAATTTACAAATAATTTGTTCTGTTATATTATAATAGGTTTAAATTTTTTTTTTTATTTCAGTGGACAGTGAAAAAGGCCACATTAAGCCATTAAAAAAAAAGAAACCTTTGGGCAAACACAAGAAGAAAAAGCATTCGTTTAAGGAAAAATTTTTGCCTCTCCTTTTAATACCATTTATTATTCAAACCATGCTCATACCGTTTTTCATAATGAAATTGAAATTGCTAGCTTTGAAAGCAATGGCAGTGGGCAAGTTCGCAATTCTGTTGATCGTTTTTAATATGATGCGTAATTGGTCACAAAATGCACACAGTACTTCGATTCGTGGCTCAACTGGGGTAATTATTAATTCTGTCTGACACTTAATTACGTTTGACACAACTCCTTACAGACCACATTAATTAAATATTATAAATCGTGTTTCAGGATTCATTGCTCATGGCTCAAAATTACGGTTTCAACGGTGTTCCGGAATTCGGAGCAATATTTAATGGTCGTTAGTAATTGTCCAACAGACAGTTTTTCTAATGCTTAATAATTTATTAAATTTATATTGTAATGCTCTCTGCACATGTTCGACGTAGTCGAACGTAGTGCTATAACATAAGACTATTTATGAACAAAATCACCAATGATGTATTATAAATTATATTAATGAATGTAATATCTCGTAAGGTACATTACCTACATTTTATTATATAGTATGTTATCATTAACTATGACTCAAAATTAGATTCAATGTATGTTATTTTGTGCCTTATATATTATAATATTGTCATGAGTACCATAAGTTATTGTAGAACTATTTTATTTTCATATTGTATATTTATTACCACCATGTATAGTTAGATAACTATCGGCGTAAATTTGGTAAAATAAAAATATTGAATAAGAACATAATAAAATATTGTTTTGTTAACCTAAAAAATACAAATACGTATATTAATAAATATAATTAGGAAGGTGTGCATGTATTTTTGTCAAATTTATATACAATATCTTTTTTTACGTAATTTGTTAAAAAAATATACATTTTGAATGGATTAGGGCCTAGCGTTTGTAAAATATATACCTTCCTAGTAAGTTTATATTATATCCTATAGTCATTGTAACTGTTTATGCTTATGTTATATAGTTTATTTCAATAAAAAAATATAATAATTAAATATATATAATAATGACGCAAGGGTAAATTAATAAAATTAATTATATTTTAGATAAATAATTATTAATAATCTTAAATTATTACTCCTGTATCGTTTTTATACACACTTACATTAGATAAATAGTTGCCTGTCAGCAGTTGTACAAGAACCATTTTTCAGTAGTTATAGTCTATAGCCTATATGTTTACTTGGAACTATTTAAGTTCAAACGATATACTAAAAAAATACCTAAAATTATATACTATAAATTAAAAATATTAAATGTTATAAATACAGATCTTGGTTTTAAAATATAAATACATTTTTACAAACTGTTCTTAGAGTATGGCTGTACTAAGGATGTAATGTAAATAAAAGCTAATTTAGTACCTAAATAAACTATATATTATATACATTTTAAAAATCTTTATGCATAATACTACTGTATAAAAAAAATTGAATAAATAGGTAATTTTAGTATCAAATAATATAATAATTAATGAAATTGTCTATAGACAATAAGCTATTTTAAGTATTATTAGTGTTTAACTTGTCAATTTGTATTAAATAGATTATAAAAAACATTTTAGTGGTTATGGCACGTATACTGTACAGTCATTTAAAGCATTATTTTAACGTGAACAAAGACATTTAACAGGCACGTTAAAAAAAATATTGGAAAATTAGCTCTGCTGTACCTATAGTAGGTGTCAAGTGTACCTTGTCATTGAGTGTGTCACTGACCACTGTAATGGATGTATTATGTTTTAATTAAATTATAAATCATTGTTTACGAAAAACGATTTTAAACGGAGATGAACAAGTCTATATTATATATTTATAAGGATATTTTATTATACATTTATATTGCTATTGGTAATTTTAGTAATACGCAGAAGCTGGACGTTGAACTAATTTTTGACAAAACAAATCGTATAATACATTATTATATACCTACTATAATTATTATATTATTATTACTAGTTGTTATTAACCGTATAAGTCGATTACGACGTAACAAAATTCGGCGTAAATTAGTTCGTGTTATGAATAACTATGGCTTAAAATTGATTTAAATATTTTGAAAATTTAATTCTGTAAAGTTAATAATAATATATTTAGTGCTAAAAGATTTTGGCTTCTTTCTATTAAAATTAAAAATAGTATACATTTTAAACACATAATAATTTTCAGTTAATTGCCATGATGATTCGGATGGATTATATTAAAATTGGAACTTGAAGTGCTTATAAAAATGTATTGAATTTATGCATTTTGAATATTTTTAAATTGTTACAAGAACAACTTCTGTGGAATCTTGTATTACATTTTTAATTTTTTTTTTACATAGCCAGCTTTTGTTTTTTGCTTTTTCCATTTTTTCTTAATTATTTGTTATCATATACGTAGACAAAATTAAAATACAAATACTTGTGTATTAGGATATTATATGTAATAAAATCAAGTTATAGTAATTATTTACATAAAATATTATCGTTGGTTTCAGATGAATTTAACTAAAAAAAATTTTTTTTGCAGAATTTATAGAAATTTAATTTTCGTTATAAAAAGTTAGACACTTTTAAAATAATTAATGCAATTACTTCAATTAATAAACAAAGAAGTTATCTTAGCATTATTCGAAAAAGCCACTATTGTAATGAATCACAAATAAGCTTGCGCGTTGTTACTGATGAAACTTTACCTTAATAATAACATATTAACCTAGATGTTGTGGTCGAGTACTTTTAACGAGTAACAATTGATAGGGCTAGGAGTAACAACAATCCTGACGGCTGACCTTACTTTTACTATAAGTTAAAGCCTATATATATTATTACTTCTGAGAACGTATCTTAGGGTAGTGAGTACAGATTTATTAAAAGTTATTATATATGTATTATATTAAAATTAACCCTTCATTATTTGTATAGATAAAACCTTATTTTTTTATCACACTCAAGGTAAGTTCTTTACGCTTGATGTTTTTTTAATAGTATGATCACTTATTTGTGTACTTTAAAAAGAAGTGATCCCTCTCTGTGCTGAATACAAAGGATGAAAGTCCGCAGAGCAGATGAAGGCAGAGCAAATAGTTACTAATTATACACGCAAAGTTAGTAGAATGGTCAATGACAAGAATGAACGCTATTAGCGAACATTCGTACACGGTGTGCGATTGTAAAATGTTGTTTATTTTGTAAGTAATAGGTACAAAATATGTTATTGTAAATGGTACTGTGAAATAGTATTATAGTATACTATTAATATCATTTTAATATTATAATTGATGATATGAAATATGAAGTTTAGTAGCGTAATATGAATACCATTAGGTACATCCACCCTAGTTTTTTTTTATTCTGTCCTCGTAATATAATATAGTTAATATGTAATATTTTACAGTATAAGAAAAAAATATTTTAGAGGTAGGTTTTGTATAAATTGGTTAAAATAGTTATATAAAATGGTTAATAGCTATATTGGTTAAAGTAGTTAATAGTTTTATAAATTGATTAATATGGTTAATAAATATGTAAAATTATTTTTCATTTGGTTTACACAGATGCCTTCTTGAAACTTCTATCCGGTGTATTTGACTATCATGTAATTGATTTTAGGTATTTATTTTTTGGTTTGATTCAAGCTTAATTGTGTTCTTGTGCTTAAAGTTATTTGCATCTCAACTTTATAGTATTCAAACTATATAATTTTAATTATTAAGTTATTTGGCCTCTAAGCTTAATAAAATAATAAATATATATTGTATTTTCTTTAAATATATATGCCAATCCGTCTCTAATGTATTTTTGTAATTGCTTTACATGATCATATTTTTTCAGCAGTTTGAAACTGCTTGGCAGTTATAATTTCTGCATAACGTTTGATGTATGTGTGATCAATTATATTTTTTGTTGTATTTTTTTTTTATATATACCGCCATATTATAGTATAATAGTATATCAATTATATAATAGTATGAATATACTAATTTTTTAATGTAGCACTTATTCGCCTTACTAAAAAAATACAACCAAAACCGCCACTGGACAATTGTTTATTTATGAACTAATGAAATATATAATTTCGAGTTTTTGACCAGTGCAGTATCTAATGAATGCATTATGAATGAAGGTGTCTTTTTTTATAATTATACATTTTTTTTTTTTTAATATAAATTTTTTTAAATTAAGTATGAATATTATATTATTATATTTTATAACGATAACAATAAGTTGTATAAGAAATAAAACCGTAGAGTGTATTGTCTTTAAAAATTATTAATATTTTGATTAATGTACATTCATATTTAATATACTTATTGATTATCTGGATAATATGGGTTGATTCTTCTAACATGAATAATGTCTTCAGTCAGGCAGGTATACAGGGGGGTTTGGGTTTCAACACCTCCCCCCAAAATAATTTTGAGTAACGAGGAAAAAAATTGTTTTATTATGTTGTGGCACAATTTGTATTGCTATATTTTGTAAACCCCCCCCCCCGCTCGAATTTTTTTTGTATACGTGTCTGTCTTCAGTTAGTTTATTATTCAACTTAATGTTTACTTTATAAATTAGATCAGTGATTTTTTTTATTATTTCAAATGGGCCTCTATATTTTTGTATTAATTTGGGTGATACCCCCACTTGTAAAAATGGAAATTTAACCGAGACTTGGATTAAAGTTTATTGTACCATATGAATTTTGTTCCTTTTATCGTTTAACTTTTTAAACAATTTTTGTATGTTATATGACTCATATGGCATGGCTTGAAATATTAATTTACCATCTATTGGAAAGTATGGTTCAAAGCCATGAATTAAAAAGAAAAGACTATATTTAGTAGAGGAATGTGTAGTCAAGTTGTATGTTAACGTATCTAACATATGGTAACCATATATATTGGTTATCGTCATATAGGTAGTTTTTTAATGAACTGCTTAATATACCGTTCACTCTTTCTACAAAACCCTGTATTTCCGGAGAATATGCTGTTGATAAAATTTGTTTTATTCCTAGACATTTTGTAACTTCTTCTAATAAATTGTTTTTAAAATGGGTGCTTCTATTAGATGAAAAGTGTCTAAATAATCCACTTGTGAAACAATCTGTATTAGAAATGTAACAGTTGACTCAGCAGTAACTGATTCAACTGCTTTGGTGAATACGTATTTAATAGTGCTACTATACTCGGCTACTAACATGTATTTCTTTTTATTACTCGAAATTAGTGGTCCTAGATAGTCAAAAACTAATCTATCCATTGGTTTATTTGTTAAGTGAATTGGTTGTAATATTTTCCTATTGGTTTACTGGGTAATTTCTTATTTATTTGGCATTGATGGCACATATTTATGTATTAAGTTGTGTCTTTAGATAATGTTGTCCAATAATATTTGTTTTGTAATTTATGAATGGTACGTGAAATCCCAATATGGCCGCCAATAGGTGATTCATGATACGATTTGAGTACCTCATTACTTAATATTGTTGATACACAAATTTGTTGTTTTGTCAGGAGGTGTGAAATGTTTATGATACAATGTATCATTAATTATTATAAATTGCCGTGATTTTCTTTTAGTGTTTTTATCTAATCTACTAACACCTCCAAACCTGCCTATTACACTATCCATTTCAATACACGAACATGTATTCACATTCATTCCGACTTTTGTTACTATTGTCGCAATATTATAATAATGTCTATTACCACATTCAAAAAGTACATACAATTTATTTCATACCTTTAAAAAAGTGGTTTTCTTTAAATAAACTCCTCATCAAAATACTTCAAACAATCAACATACGAATTAAGAATTAAGGTAATAAATTATTGTAAAAAGCTAACAATATATCTTAATATATTGTTATAATAATCTATAGTTAAAATCATATAATTAAAAGGCACGCAGACCATATAAAGAACTTAAGTTTAAATCTGTATTCACGATCTCGAATTAATCGTAATAATATATAGGCATTAATAAATAACAAACAAAGAGGTAAAAAAAAGTCGACATTCTTAGCCCCCTCACTTTTATTCAAAAACACCTAAACTAATACTCCATTGTCCATTAGTTAATATATATTATTGCAAGGTTAAGTCTTATGAATAGCAACGAATAAGCTTATTTTTGATTCATTACACTATAATGCTACAATAACGATTGACTTATATGACGTTACGTACTATCAAACTCTGAATTTTTGATATTTAGTAAGTACCTACTTACCAATAATACTACACTGAAAATTAGCTTAACTATAACAAAAACATATGATTAAGAAAATCTATCGACTTGTTTTTTTTTTTTTGTTGATATATCAATAAAAAGAATTTTTATGAAAAAGCATTTATGGCTTGTTTGTTTTAAATACTTAAATTTATTTATATAAATACAATTTTAATATACAATATATGCTAATAAATATATAGTAGTAATGTATAATTTTTTCATTTTAAATGAATAATAATACAATTGTTTTATCTCTTTTATATAAAAATTAAAAATCACATTGAATTATTGATATTTTAAATTTTAAATATCTATGTTTAATGTCTTATATATAAGCTCATCAGACAAAGATGGCAACCATTTGTAAAATTGAATTTAAAAGACAAAAATGTATTTTTACTACAACTAAAGTATTGCATTCATAAAATATATTAATATTAACGTTAGCTTAATTTATTATAGGTACCTATCAGTGGTGTAGCTAAGAATTTTAGTTGGGGGGGGGCAAAATTTCAAAATTGTTCATAATAACATGGATTATATAAAGTCAAATATACAAATATATAGGTAGTAATTAGTAATTAATTTTAGTAAATGAAAGTAATAAAATAAATGATACAATATAGAACTTAATACTATACAACTTCTTTTACAACTTCAATATACAGTTTTTTTTAAATTACCAAATTTTGTTTAAAAGTTAATTTTCAGAAGAGGTTGGAGGACAAGCGCCCCCTCCCCCCGTAACTACGCCACTGGTACCTATTTGAAATAGTAAAATATTTATTAATAATACTAGTAAAATACTATACGAGTAATAGTTTTGGTTTGTATATTGCAATGTATTTTTACATGCTGGCTACTTACACCTATAGGAATCAGCTAGTCGCTAGTCTAATAGTCTACAGTTAGTAATTCGTATTAAGTGCTATGTACTGATTAGTGCAATTGATAACCACAAGTATTTAAGTATTAAGCTTGAGCTGGCACGTAAACAGTATGTATGAGTAAGTGGTTGAAATGTTTTCGGAAAAATATTTTTTTCGAAACGGTCGTGTAAGATTTCATTTGAAAACTTTTTTTATTTAACCTCCCCCTACCGTCCCTTAAGAAATTAGTGTTGTATAATATGCCTGATCACGGTATTATTATATCTATGTAAAGTAACTATAAGTATAACCGTATTGTAATGCATATAAAATAGCAATGTAATATATACCTAATATGGATACGAATTGAAAGTGGCCAGGCACCTTTACACAACAAGTGTGTTGTACACACAATCGAATAATTACGATATAAATAAAAATAACTTAGTGAAGCCTCCTCAAATAAACTAAAAATTGAGCATTAGAAATAGCGGACAGTGCCCCCGAACGGTGGACAATACTTCAGTGACCGACAGTATCCAGTATTCAGAGGGTTCCCTGTATTATGATGTACCTAATGTGTTATCTTTATAATATTATCATCCTAACCACTGTTGATAGACACTGTTACTGGCAGTCGTAGATTCAGCGCCCAGTTGGTGATTGTCGCCGCGATGGTAATGATTCATCGCCGGGGCATTGTAATATTCCTCGCCTGCGCGATTCCAGTACGCTCCGCCGCCGCCGTTATAATAATAATTGTTGCTGTTGTAGTTGTTTACTTCGTCGTCGTCGGCCAATTGCGGCATTGGCGGCGGAGGACTTTTCGCGTAGCTCACAGCTGGCGGCACAGGCCCAGGCCCGGTGTGCACATGCACGTGTATGTTTTTGTCTTGCAAAGGCGACAGTGGTTGCTGTGGCGATGAACGGTCGTAAGGGTCGTGATGGTAACCCGACCAGCCCGAAATCGCAGGCATCGGTGCAGACGCGTAGGGATTGTGGAACTTTGACAGTTTGGCCACTATACTAGACAAGGCTATGATGAGCAGTATCACGCCGATGGTCACGCCCTTGAGGGTGAGCACAACCAGACCAGTCAAAAGCGTGGTAATCACACCCAACTTGTACATCACCGGTAACATGAAGAACATTTGCATTCGCCGACGTCCTACTACGCCAAAAGTCCGAGTAGCTGAAAAAGTATAAGGACACGACTATATAGGTAGGTAATATTCATGAGAAGAGATTAGGTAATATTATTGGTAGGAGCTAACTATTTTAACTACTTAAAATTAAATTTGAAAAAATGTATTGTTTTACTTGAATTATATTATACCTAACAACTATTATTAAATTGTCATGTAATAGATAAAGATTGATAAAAAAGATTTATTTATTTATTTATTTGTTTCTAATTCGTAATTGAATCCAGAAAATTATTTTGTATTTTAAATTTTAATATTTAAATTTTTATATTGAGGGTCTTAAAATGTTCCATTAAAGTTTTTTTTATAGCAACTTTTATTATAACTGTGGCATTATCAAAGCAAATTAGGAGTTTTATCAATCAAATTGTAATACTAATATTACTAAAAAAATATTAAATATACATAAGTAGTACTATTTTTTATATTATCATACTATTCAGTATTTATACTGGACAACATTTATGAAGGAAAAAAATACTAAAATTATTTTTTTATTTATTTTTATGGATCCTTGAAAATGTTTTGAGAGATGTCCCGATTTTTATCAATGGTTTATGTATATAATATATTATATTGTACTGTGTGTAATAAGGTCTTTCATTTAGCGAAATTTTTATTTACACTATGTAAATAATGAACATGTGAGTTTCAATATTGTTGATACGACGTTTCTTATATAGTTATAAATAAGGTTAGATTAGGTTATATAATTTTTTTTTGTGTTTATATTAATAATTAATAATTTTCTTTGTATATATGGTATACATCACATTTTTTCATGTATATTTTGCCTATTTTTTCCTTTTGTTATCGCCTCATGGGGGTGAACCGTTTGCACAATACTTACTCCATATTTTGCCTATTTAGCTCCTATAACTTCCAAATCCTAGTTATGCATATATTATATACCTACATAGTACACGGACAATCATGTTCATTTTTCATATTTGTTTTTTACAAATCACGTTAACTTTACAAATTATTATAGATACTTTTAAATATGTATGTGATGAATAAGGGTAACGTTTACAATAATTAAAAATCATTCATTATTAAGATGTCTTACATAATGAGTAGTTACTAGTTTGTACTATTATTTTTTTAAATACACAAATAAAATGAGTGGAATGAAGTTATCAACTTGTCGGCTGTCGTGCACGATGAAACGCAGGTCGTGTTAAGGGGAGACATTTACCCTGGAGCGCCTAATTTTGATAAAATTATAGGTTGCCCACATATATCAAACAGTAGGTAATTATTATAATTGATGAAAAAAAAACAATTTTAAATTTGACAATCATTATATTGTACAGTAAATTTAGTAATTGGTAGCTGGAATGTAGTATAGTTCTGTATTATATCTACGGTTACTACTTTCTTGAGATTCCGTTCTACAATTAGTACCACCGACTAAGATATACTAAGATATTTCATATATAGTACAGCAATTATTTATTTAATAAAATGGCATTTCTTATTATTATTTAGTTTGGAGGGTTTTTGATTGAACCACAACATTTCATATTTCATTGTCTAGCTATAAACAATATAGTAAATTATATACATTACATATCTACTATATCTATTATGAATATAATTTCTAAAATATTTTAATTTATCATTGTTGATAAGATGACTTTGTATGACGTAGTTAGAAAAAATGTCTGTTGGCGTGGTAATTATGTAAATTATTTCTTTTTAGTATACACGATTATCGAACGATTAAAAATATTATATATTTAAAGTCAAACGATTGATAGAACACTTAAAAATCTAAAGAACTCGCCACACACCCAAAAAACTAATACGATTAAGAGTACATTTACGTAGGTACAACGATTCTGTATATAATTTAATTAGCTATAATAAAATGATTCGACACGTTGAATTTTTAAAATTGAAAATTTAAATGTAACGAAAAGTAAAAATAAAATAAATTACAATAAATATAATACATAAAATATAAATAAAAAAATGAATAATAATATAATATATATAAATATGAGAAATTTATAATAAAAATATTTTCAATCCCAATCGTAAATAATTATAATAATTATAATTTTATAAATTATAGAAATATTAAAAAAAAATGAAAATAATAATAAACAAATATTACATTAATTTACAAATATTGAATTTGTAAACAATAGGTTATATGTATTATCTATGTGACAATTCTAGGATAGCAGGAGCAAACATATTATAAATATTAAATTAACTGCATCTTATACCAAATATTTTAATTAATTTTTATTGCTACAAAATGGTAAATAAATATAAATAGTCTGAACGAAGTGATGAATGTATTGATTTTACAATGATGTGTGTTTTTTTGTGTCTATCATCATGTTTTGGAGTAGTAATAGTGCTTTGATTTTTAACTTCAGTCCCGATTTGAGAAGGAAAGTTAATCTAGTTGGTATTTTAGTACTTACAAAAGTAAAAAATGTCCAGTAGTTTTCAAAAGCGTCAGTAAAAACCCTAAAAAAGGTAACGAAAAAACGGGAATTTTTACTTTAACCACGCATTTTTCGACAAAATCGATTTTTTTATTTTGCTGTATAGACAATTGAAATTTTCGATTTTTCTAATTTTTTTTTTTTTTTTGAAATGCATATAAAAAAAATTTAGCACTCAAAAAGATCTTTAAAATTGAATACAAGGTTTATTATAAGTTGTACTTATCGTAGTAAAAAAATCAAAAAAAAATCGTTATCACTGCAATTTATGTTTATAAGCATTTAAAGTTCAAATGTTTACAAAATTTATCAAAATCACGAAAATTTGCAAAGAATTTTGAAATTTAAAATTCATAACATTTTTGTGATTTATACCTAAAGTTAAAAAACTCAATATAAGGTTATCCATAATTTTTTCTTCAAATAACTGTAAAAAAAACTCCAGCGTCAACATAGAAAAAAATGTATGAACGCATGAAATTTAATTTTTTACAAAATTGCATAAAATAACGATATTTTCTAAAACGATTTAAAATATTTGTTGTTATTCAAAAAGTTTAAGTCATTGAAATTTACTTGAAACTTTCACTAGTAGTTGAAAAAATTAAATTACAGTTTAAATATAGGTAATAATATAATATATCCTAGATTGACAAATCATCTCCGTTCAGAATCGTTTTTCGTATACAATGGTACTTGTCATTGCATTCAAATTTAACACATCCATTATAGTGACCTACTCTCCATATCTACTATACAGCAGATCGATACCCACTTGACTACCCTTTCTTTTTTACCTTGTTCTACGTAACTCATTAACTCTAAAGCATTTCTTCAACTTCTTGGTGGCTTAAAAATCGAAGACTTAAGACTTCAAATTTAAAGACTAAAAACGACTTAGGCTCCTTTTATAAGGCATTAAACTTTTTATATACTTTTAAAATATGATTTCCTCTATTTATTTATGCCAGTAAAAAAAATATATCGCGTTCAATTGCTTGATAAAAATGATCAAATATGGCAGCGTTGGAAAAAAAATATATAAATTGAGCGTTCCCATTGTATTTTATTGGTAAGTTTTATACTATATTGAATTAAAATTTAGGATTTGATAATTTGGAATTTGTGAAGTTTCCTAATAGGTACCCACGCGAAATATATAGTAAGTTAGATAGTAGTAGTTACATAATAGTATGTAAGTTCTTATACGTTACACGATAAAATACATACCTATACGTATGTTCATATACACCAAGAACAAAAATAAATCAATACGTTAGTTCTTACATGGGGATAAAATTAAATGTTATACTTTATGTATTGTGTTAATGTATAAAACTTAGATTAATTTTATTATTTTATACAAATATAATCTGCGTAATTTTTTTCAATAAATAATTCAATGAAATGAAATATTGTACTAAAGATTTTTTATTGCAATACAAGAACAAACAAATTTTAACCACATAAACTATTTAAATTATTAGTTGTATAAAGTGTGAAGGAAATTTGAATTGAAGATCATAATTAATGGTTCATAAACCTCTGGGGTCCGTGGCAATATCGACGGTACCGGTCATAGAAACATACCATGTACGTACAATGAAATACTAGGAACACATTTGAAAGTATATTATTATTTTGTGTTCGAGTTTTTTTCTCTTATAGCTTATTTTATAATCTTTGTTAAAATTAGTTTTTTTTTTTAAATTGTATGAAAAAATAAAACGTTATTTGAAAAAAGATTGGAAAAAGGGTCCGTTGTTTTAAAAAATCTGTCATCAGGGATTCAGGGTTTCGAATACTTAAAACTTAAGAATCGCTTATGTTTAACTTAGTCACGACTCATGAACTCATACAATGAGCATTTATTAGAGTAATTATTCTTTATCACGTATTTATAAATACCACGATAAAAATAATTTATCAAACAGTCAAAAAACAACGTTAATCCAAGACAACAACAATAATTAACAAAACTAATATTAGTGGTTAATTGTTAATTACACTCGAAAACACGATGTACTAATTAGAAAGTAAACGCATCTTTGCAAGAGTAATGTTACAGCCAAATTTACATATAAGTTGAATAAACTATTGTGCACAGTAGGTACCTATATAGCAACACCAGAACAATGCTAAAGATTGCTGAGAAGTCGGCTAATATCGTGATCCCAGGTCAAAACAACTAAACCTACTTAAAATTATTAGGTTTATGATTTGAAAAATCCTTAATTATATATTAGAGTTTATAATATTGTGTACATCGCAAACAGAATATAATGTAACAAATGTATGTATTTTTTTATTAACTACATGCTTAAATGCGGTCATTTAAAATGAGGGCAATCAAATTGACAATCACAAGGAAAAAACACATTAGGTATCGAAAATGCGTCTTAAATATAATAAGCATCAAACATATACCTATTATTGATACATTTATTGAATTATACCTACAATATAGTAGTAGTAGGCGCTATAATAATATTATATATAGTACCTACCTACCAACGTCCTACACATATTAATAATAAAAACAATACTACCTAATAAGGAATACAATTTACAAAAAAATATAGGTGTGAAATTTATTAATGATTTTGCATATCGATAAATTGTATTCAAGAATCTATAACTAGCGAGATATAAATCTGATTTGAGTCGTAAACATTTAAATATTTTAGGTGTTAGTGAACATAACTGTTTTTTTTTTTTTTTAAATGCTTTTATGTATAATATTTCTATTTATGGTTATACATTTCTACAATACAGTTACTTGTTTAATATAAATATAAATACTTAAAAGACATGACGCTTTCAAGTTGTCACGCGAGTCCAATTTTTTTGTTTTCAATAAAAAAATGTAAAGATAATATTTAAAAAAACTAAATAAAATAAAATGATACAGAATTATTGGTGTATTATTAATACACATGTATTGCTTGCCACATTGTTAAATATTATGTTAAGAAATTTATAATTTCAATTTTTTTTTTATGAATACTATTCGTGTATCTTATAACTATATAAAAATAATTTCTTTAAAAAAGTAAAGCACAAAAGTAATTACTATTTTAAGATTTGTTTTGTTTTGGATTACAATATTTATTATTTATAGTTAAATGAAAAATATGTAGTGTAACCTATCGTATATGCATAGTAGGTATCATGAACTATATTTTGAAGACTTTTTGTTCATGAAACACATATTTTTGATAATTACAAATAAGTAGGTACGTATACGAGATATCTATATGGCTATATACATGCATTATATATGTTAAGGTGTATGACCACAGTAGGCGAATGTTGATAGTCACCGGTGTATGTTGACATTTACCAAAAATCGTAGTGAATGTTGACATAACGTAATGTTACTTAATGTCTTAACGCGTTCTTACACCTGTGGTTGTTCAAATTTACAATTAGTGTTGGCAAATGTTGACCACACGTGAAGCACGACGTAAATCACTATACTAAAAGGTATTTTCTTATTATTTTATAGAATTAAGACGCTATTGTCCAGTCACAATATGCGTTGAAGACGTTTTAATGTTAGTAATGTTATGGCATGAGACAATCCGAATGATATTATGGATATACTAATCGTCCCGTTAACAGTAAGTGAAATTAAAATTATTCATTATATAAAGAACGAAGAACTACTCGAAGCTCATATAAAAACTGGTCATAGAGAGCGAACCAGAATGATGAACAAATATTGCAGAACCAATTCAAAAATATATTGTAAAAAAATATAAAAAACAAACAACCAGAGCTTGCGCTAAAAAAATATTAGAGCTGCACACCCTGTTTGTTTTTCAGAAACGAAAAAATTTGATGCTCGCTTCGCTCGCGTTTAATACATAACACATACTATATATCATAAATTCATAAATATTAAATAACATTAATAAAGTATAAATAACAAAATTCCTTAAATTATATTTTGATTATCAACAATTAATATTAATCTAATTTTTAAATGTTTTTCACGAAAACTGACAATATTTTCTAATTGGAGATGGTTATTAATTTGAGCACAATCACAATATTTGGTGACATAACGCAATGGTCATGACTACGGTTTATCTTAAAGACCGTAGTAGATTTAATCTCTAGATATTCATAGATAAATTATCAATGTTTCAATCATAATTTCTAATTAATTTGAAAAACAGATTAATGTCAAATGATATCTATGTTATAAGCTCATAGACGTATAGAATTAATTATTAAAAATTTCAAAACATATTATTTTTTATGAACTACACAACATTTAAATAAGAACTGCATATTTTATGCACAACTGCACATTAGTGCAAGCTCTGATACAAACAAATGTAATTTTATAAGAATGGGGGAATACTTTGTAACAGTAAATGCCACGATAGTTCATCGTGTTAACTTAAAAAAATAAATACTACTTAAACTATAAATTAGAAAATTAATTTGTTAAACTACGAGTATATTTATTTATGAATTTAGTAACCTATACATTTGATTATACATGTTGTCAGGCACGTCAACATTCAGTAAATTACTATTGCGCATATCAACAAACACTGGTAAAAGTTCACATTCTGAGATATTTGTAAAAATTGATAACATTCACTAAAATGATCGGTAAATGTCAACATACACCGGTCACTGTCAATATTCACTGCCATGCGGTCATACACCTTAACATATATATACATAGAGAGAGAGATAATACTGCTTAATATCAGTGTGCGTCAAATAGATACCTATACTCGTATGCATGTTTATGTACGCTATGTATGACCATAATTATTTTTAAAACTGGTTGCGATTTTAACGGACACAGTGTTCAATAACATTACACATAATAATGTTATATATTATATATTTACCTTGCGAATTTCCCGTGCGCCGAGTTATGCCGAGTACGTATCGTTGCTTCTCCCGATCCTTGTACACGCTCAAATCCAGTCCTCGGACTACAGCATCGCGCCACGACAGCCGATGGTTGTCGAAGACAGCGTCTGCTTGGGCCGCGAGGTCGTCGGGCAGAGGCCCCGAAGTGGCCGTCGATCCGCCGTCTTCGGCACGGCCATCGGAATCGACCGTTTCCAGCCACAAGTCGCCCGCCAACCGGTGGTCGCGCGTCGACTCACGTACGCGGCTCAGCGCGCGCGAGATCACCGAGTGCAATCCCAACGGTCTCGGCGGCCCGCCGTCATTCCGGTTAGCCGCGGGCCGGACATCCGCGGCATCGCAACATCCCAGAACCAACGGCACGATCCAGAATCCGGTCCACCGCATGGCGATCACTGGCCGTCGCGGAAGTCTCGGCGCATAGTGGTGCAGGCGCACTATATACGAACAGCAGTCGTAGCAGTATCGCCGCGTCGACGTCGTAAACGAAATGTATTCAAAGCACTGTGACCGGAATCTCAGCGCGGACGACGACGATGCGACTCGGTACGGACGGACCGCTGCGGACTGCTATAACGTGTCTGCCGGCTTTTTGGCACTCGTCACTCCGCGCGTATTTATTATAAGCAATACAATATAGTCGATTATACGATTCGCCGCCGCCGCGTGTTTACCGGGTCATCGCCGGCCGAACGTGTACATTCACTCGAATCACTTTCGCGCACGTACGAATGACAAATGACAACAATAGCCCGCCGCGCGAAGAAGCGACAATCGTATATTACCTACGTACCTGCGTGGTGCGTGTGCGTATTCATGTACGAGTATGATACTCGTGCACTGCAATCGCCGCAGTATTGTGTGTGTGTGTGTGTGCGTGCGTGCGTACATGTGTATATGTTCGTCCGTCAACGCGGCCGATCGAGAGTTCCGTCCTCGTCTTCGGCCCACATAAATTAATTTATTATTATTATTATTTTTTTCTTATGATTATTGTCATCGCGTTATTAAATGCGCGGCGTGTTCACCTCTGCCCATACGAATATAATATTATTATGATAACTGTACTCGGCGCGTGTGCGGCGCGTCCGTGCGATGGCCACGACGTCGTATCGTTCAATGCGCGTGTTGCTCCGCGTCGCCACTGCGGCGGCGGTCACTACGACCGTATACGGTTTATAACATTTATTCGTGTGCGTACGACGTGCTGCTGCCTTGCCCGACAGAATGTGTGCCGGCCAGTGGTGTCTCCGCCACCGCAGCGCGGGCCGGCGGCGGGAATAACAACAATAATTGTTCCGCGCCCGCGCTTCCTCTTAGGCATACATCGTATTTATCACACGATGTATTTCATTTAATATACTTCCATGTGTATGCTACTTGCGTGCTCGCGCGTGCGTGTACATAAATATATATAACAGGGGGAGTGTATACGCTGCCTACGGACGACTGCGTCATTATGATCCGGATTCCTTCGAATCACGACTCGTACACGAGCTGTATGTTATGCGCGTGTGCAGTCCGAGTACATCATGCACGATATTATCTTCTTCATTTCGCTTTACACGCTGGTCTAGAATTATAATTAATATTTATAGGTAGGCACTAGGTATACGGTTTTTTCTTTTTTTTTTTCGAGAACCAGTTTCTGTCCCACCCCCACTGTACGCGATATTATACCGGCTCGGAGAGCATAAAATATCCCGCGCCGTGTGTACCTACGCACGCACACCCGTGAAACGTCCAAAACCCAGTTTACCGGGCACGCGATTTGGTAGCCCAACAGTCGAATAAACCTAATTATGCTTCAAATCCGGTTTCACGGTTTGTCGTCGTCGTCGTCGTCGGCAATGGGTCAAGCTTTGCATATCATATAGCTATAAGTACCGTAAAGCGTGGTAGAGTAGGAGCGATGTATCTATCCGAATATGAAATGTCAACCGCAGTTACAACTCGGTTGAATACCTACTTACCTGCAAATGACAACCGAAAATGATTAATTGCGACGAATTTGGTGATTTCAGGGGTTTATTTAAAACAAAATATGTCTTCTATTTTGTAGCCTGATAATTATTCATTTTTAAAAATATTTTTGCCTATCATTTTAATGTCCAGTTCTTAAAACGTTAACGTTTTGTTTTTACATATTTGATTTGCTTTTCTTTTACCCCTTAAGCACATTCTTAAGTCTTATGAGTTCTGACTTACAGACTTTCGGACATTGTATTTTTTTATTCACAATATTCTCGGTTATATTTCACGAATTATATGGGCAGACTGCAGATATAGTTTGGTCTATTTGGATTTTAGAGTCCACTCTTATTTTCCGATTTCTTTTTTCTCACTTTAATTATAGCTGGATTCACTATATGTATAGTCCTTCTTCAAAAACAATAACCAATCATTTTTCTAATTTATTGTTGTACTATAAATATGCCACATTGCATTACAAATATCTCTTGATTAATCTAGCTAATAATATAATCGTTATGCATTTTTGTTTTCGTAAATGGTAATTCGTATCTGTTGGTAAGCAAAATATACCCGATTATAAGAATACTAAGAATAGTAAGTGTTTAAAAATAAAATAATATATACACTACACGCTATACATGATATATTATTATGAAATATAGGTATTAATGCAAACATAAATAAGTATTAAATAGTAAATCATTCTTTATTCAGTAACTAGCAATAGTCGGGTATAAATATATTATACTATTATATAATATAAGCTGAAGCTAATTTTAAATTAAAACTTACGTAGCGAATGCTTTATGTTCTCAAACATTGATAATATGTTTAAATTAAAAAAAAAACCAATTAAAATACTTTAAACTTAAATAATTTTGTATACCGTGGAATTTTATTGGTGTAAACACCAATTAGAAAATACAATTACTAAAATATTATGAAATTTGGTGTATTATGATATAAACTTAAAATAAAAGCAGGAGATAGGTAACAGGTAATCCCTTTGCTGTATAGTAGGTATCGAGTGTACATCGTAATTAAGTCACTATAATGTATGTGCTTGTAATTTGAATTCAATGATAAGTCATTGCATACCTACGAAAAATGATCTGAACGGAGATATATGTGTATTTAAATATAATAATTTAGGTAAAGTCTGTCTTTATAAATGACTAAGTATATTTTATGATTTATTTATATTACTTTTAAAATAATAATTAATGACATAGTAGGTTGAATTAATTTTTGTCAAAAACATTATGTGTTTTGTTTTGAATATTTAATTTTGATTAAGAAAACCTTATATAGAACCTCGTTTTAAATGTTAAGACCTTAGGTATTAAATGTTTTAACTACAAAATAAATTCCAAATTTTGTGAATTTTGTAAAAATTTTAAATTTCAAAATAACTTAATGAAAAATATTTTAACTATGTATACCCAATATTTTTAAATTTGTATGTGAACAACTAACAATGAAGCTAGTAATAGATTTTTAAGTTTTTTTTTCCGAATCAATAATTGTATAATACATAAATTTAAAGATAACTAAAAAAAATAATAAATTTAAAATAGACATCTATAATCCTTAAACAGTAAAAAAAATATGAGATGAAATTTAAAATCAGTTCAGATCTGTACATTTTCGTCGTGACGTACCGATTGGCTGACAAATCAATTCACCGACACCTGATTTGCCGACACACTATATTATGATGAATTATATTTACTAATTATACTGTATAATTTTTTATTGTTTTAAATTATTTGTATATATCACAAAAATTGTTTAAGACAACTATTAATACTATAACTTAACCTTATAAGTTTCTGTTTTAGAAAACAGAAACTGTTATTTTTTTTTATGTTTATAATGAAACATTATTGCATCCAAATATTTCCAAATTACAAATCGTACAATTTTATAACCTAAAATTAAAAATTAAAATGTTAGAAAAAAATGTATTATTATGTGCCATAAACGCTTTGACATTATATCATTATTTGAAACTTCTCTGTGTATTGCTCGATCTCCGCAATTATCAATACATTTATAATAGTGGTTAGACTTAGAACCTCTTGTTCTATCAATTCTATGTATAAAATTATCCAAAACTAAAAGTTGGCCATCTCGCTCAGAATTTATTATAAACCACGACATTTTAAATTTAATATTATTACTAACTGATGATGCAATGATTACTAGCTGTCAATTAGTCTGTTCTACATCTCTGAATTTTGAATGAAAAAAGCATAATATTAGACATATTAATGTTTTATAAACATGTGCAAAATTGAAGAAAACGCTTATTAGGAGCAGAGTTAAATACGTATAACGCACGACGTAACCAATATACAGCCATCAACAAAAATATTTTCTACGTCATCTCATTATTTTACTCGCCTAAACACAAACTTATTTATATAATATTTGTAGATATTAATACTATAGTATAGTAAACTCTTCTGATTTTAATATAAAATTAAAATTTTTTTACTCAAACGAGTTGTAGTTGAAATCAAAAATACCCATAAAACGATTCCTTATAAAGTTGGATTTACCAAGGAGCAGTTTAGTTCTTAAGGTTAGATGTCACTGTTTTGGTTAAACATTTATAATGGATGATTTCCCTATAATGTAACCAGCTACCTAATCAGTAATGACTGTTCAGTAGACATTATTCGCTATAACTACTTATCTTTTGACATCAGTTTCCTACAATATATGCCTATATATGGGTATTATAAGATATTTATCAACGATAAAATAAATTCTTGCTTAAAAATTTCTCCTTCGTTTCTTTATTGTAGAACTCGTGATGATTTAACCAAAAACTATTGCAAAATTTGAAAAATTTGAAAATATCAAATATTGCAAGTACTAATCTACTATGTATATTTCAATGAATAAAGTTAATATATGACTTTTATGATTAGCAATCGCCACATTATATGTTCCGAAAATAAGAAATCAAATGCAATATAAAATCATATAATTATTTATATGATATAAAATCAATTATTAACAGTATATGAAATCCATATACGGACCTAGTTCAAAATAATTGGTGCCTATATAAATAAAATATATATACAACTATTTTGAAATATATTGTCAAAATAAAATTTAAACTCTTAAAAGTTCTTTCACTGGACAACCTTCTTCCTCGTACCATTTCACCATTATGTTAACATTATCCAATATCATATTTTATTTATTGTATTTATTATGCTATATAGATTGTAAATTGTTTTATTTTAATAAAAATAAAGTATATGTGTCAAGTACTATAGTGTGGTAGTACAATACGCAATAATTTAATGTAAATATTAATAAAATATTAATCTATGAGAAAAATCAGCCTTTGAATCATGACTATTTTCTTTTAATCATAATATAAGTACATAATACAATTACTTAATTACAGATTAAATGATTATTTATTTCTTAAAAGCTATGCTCGAGTTAGAGATAAAGAGTAATTATTATGTACAGAGTGTCCTGTGATGATTTACCCATTGCAATATCTTCTAAAATAATAGAGATATCACAACATTGTTTGTTATGAGACTCGCAGGAACAAAGACTACAAGTATTTTATATTTTAATTTAATTTAATGTTTTGGTAAAAAAGTTAAAAATATTTTTTTATTTAACTATTTAAAAAAAAATCAAAGATAGCCAAATTTTGACATTTCACCATTATATTTTCATTAATTTCATTATTTTTAATATTTTTTCTAGTTAAAAGAAAAAATTGTGAATTATTTAATACTGTAAGTGTCAATGTTATCACTTATCAAACATTATGTGTCTCGTTAGCTTGTGCCCGTTAATAGTACAAAGATTTTTCAAAACTAAAAAAAAATATTAAATACTACAATGCTAATGAAAATAAAAACAAACCTTCGTTTTTTTTTTTGAAAATAATTAAATAAAATTTTTTACCAAAACATTAAATTTAATAAAAATATGAAATATTTGTATTCCTTGTCCCCACGAGTCTTATAAAAAAAAAAACATAATTATGACATCTCCATTGTTTGGGTGCAATACAATTGTGAACGAATGTCGCTTATCATAGAATTTGTTTTTTAGCTGAAAAAAGAACGATTGCGAACATTTTAATAAGCTACGTTGCCAAGTTTATAATTTCTGAATATGTTTTATTTTATTCGGGAATCCATGTGGAGGTCAGAGGAGCTACAGTTTCAATGGACTACCAGATTGTTTTTGGAATAGAGCTTTAAGTTTTCGTGCACAAACGAAGCATAAAGTTCGGTTTAATCAGAAGTGGAGAGAGGCTATTGAAATGGACCTGAATCAAACTGATTTTCCATTAAATTAATATAGATTTAGTATTATAGATAATTATGTTATTTATATTCTACATCATGCCTACCTATCTAATCGCCCGACGTAATAGCAGAAACCTCTTATACTATTTAATTATTTTAAAAATTATTACTAAATTTGTAATTGACTTACACTAAATATGGCAACACCACACGATTAAAGGCAGGTAAAAAGTTCGTAATCGTATATCACTCCCATTGTTTCAGGAGATGTAGCAATGAGTAAATCTTCACGGAACATCCTGTATACTGTATAGTACCTATATTATATTATATTACATTATATTATTTTATTTAAAGTTGTTGGAATTGTATTTTATAATTTCCATAGCAAAAAACTAAATCATTGACAAATCTACCTTAAAATAAATAACATAAATATATACAAGGTCAGACATAAAAATATGAATTATTTTAATAATTATCGAAAGCAATGATAATATTTACATTCAAAATACGGTTTAGACTGTTCAGAGTAATTATAAATTCAGTATTCATGTGAATTGCAATATGTATATTTATCTGTATTGACGCATTGTTTTAATAGTATTGTAAGTTATAATATAATTTTTTTAACATTTTACTGTAATTAATAGTAAGTTCACCTCCGAAATTAGACAGTATGAGGAGAAGAACTTCACGTACATAACACACGTGAATAGGATTATGATAAAAAAATAAAATTTAAAATATTTTATTTATTTGTTTATTAAACATCAAACGCAAAATTAATAATTATTAATTATATATTTTTTTACATTTTTTGAAGGTTTATCACTATATAAAAATATTCATAGGACAAGATTATTAAAATAGTAACAATATTTCAAAACTATAGATGTATAGTTAACAGATAAATTTGATAAAATTAGTAGAATGGCCCAAGAATTAAATATTACGTATTTGCAGTTCGAAACAAACGATGCAGAGTATGGTTGTGCCTATAAAAACTGCTTTATGTAGGTAAGTACATATAATTGGGATTGGTAAAGGCTTCTAAAGGAACTAGGGGAACTCTAAAAGGTAATAGCAGTAAGGAGTCTAAAGAACCATTTAGAATTTAATGTAAGAAATCTAAATCTGCTTAATCGCAATGAGAAGCAAGCATAGGAATATTTAGAGCTTGTCTTATATTGAATAATCATGAAGTTCTTGATAAATATTCATTATGAAAGCAATGAAATTTAAAATGTATTTTAAACGCGTTCTAGTAGTATCCAGTCTTTAGGATAAGTACGGTTGCCATACTACTGATCCATAAGTATTCAAAAAGAGAACGAACAAGGGCGCAATATAAAGTATAAAGGAATCTAACAGATTTAAATAATTTAGTGTTATGTATGATGAATCCAAGAACTTCGAATGCTTTATTTATCTTCGTACTATGTAAAGAATGAGGACTAAAACAAAGATTAGTTGAGTATTTAAAACCAAGATCTTTAATGTAGGAAACGCGTTCTAGTTCTGTGTCATTAAGTATGAGGTTAAAGTGGGAGATGAGGGTCTGGAGAAAGAAATAATATTATACCTAAAAAGGTTTAAGGATAAGCCCAAATAAGATATTTCGTCGCTAAATGTCATCAGTAATTTAATAAATATTTAATTTTTTAATTTTTAATAGTTGTAACATTTTTTAGGCTAATTAATTAAACTTTAAAATTTAGTACAAGATCCAAAATAAGTTAATTTTATAGTAAATACTATAGTAATTTATTAATATTATTATATGTATGATACTTTCATGTTTTATTACTATATTTTAATATACAATTGGAATTTAAAAAATATTTAGACTAATTATTTATTATTAATACTACAAACCACAAACCTATTACTCGTAATATCATACTTTAATATTAATTTATGAAATAATATAATAATTATTATATTATTATATTTTAATAAATTCGATATTTTTAACAAAGAATAATATTCATATCGTAACTTATACTAAAATAAATTACCAAAATAGTAACACTTATATATAAATAATAATATATATTCAGTTAGTAGTAACTAGTAGGTATATAGGATGAAAGATCATTTTCGTTCAGAATTTTTATTTTTATTTAATGATTCATCATTGAATTCGATTTTACCACATTCATTATAGTGACCTACTCAACGACAAAATACACTCAACACCTACTGTGTTCAGTAGAGTGGTTATATTATACTGTTCGCCTTTTATATTTTGAAATTTCACCATGTACTTATAAATAATTATAATACATGCATCTAATAACAAAATGTTTCAATTCCCTACGATTAATATTTTGTTGAACATACACATAACAACTACAAGCGTAAAAAGAAAAAGTATTTTCTTATAATATTAAATGTTCTTTTATTTATAGTTCAAAAATTACTATTAAGATATACTATATTTTATTAGCTTTATATAATAATACATTAATATTTAATAATAATAAAAAAATCGTTTCCTTGTATGCAGGTAAACGCAGTTCGCATCATAAGTCTGTATCATGATGTTCGATATGTTTTCGTTTACCTCAATAAATAATCATATTTTTGAATCATAAGTGGTATTGATAGTGACACAGGTCATACGCTCTGTGAACGACACTGGCGAGACAGGTATATTGGTGAATAACCGGGCCACTAGAGAGCGTTAATAAAGGTAACTACAAGAAAATTGTTTTTTTTTTTTTATTTCTAGTGTCTGTTTAATAATAAATTATGTATGTATAATCATAGTTAACAATAACTGTCTATCGGTGAGATGATTTATATCCAGATTTATCTATAAACGATTGAAATCAAACAAATTCATAAGGTCTGTAGTGTTGAGTACTCAACAATAGTTTTTTTTTTTTTTATTCGAATTTTTAATGTTCACTAGGATAGCTTAACAATTCTACCTTTGAAGATTTTAAGTGTGAACGTGGATTGATTCATTGGTCCATTAAAGGTAAGTGGGTCGCACAAAATAAATAATAATACAAATATTGCCTGATAAATATGACCAAGTAGGTGCCATGTCTGTCCTTAGACAAATCTTTAACTATTCACTTGAATTATTTGTTTTTCTTTATCATTATTTTTGAGTACCTGCTAATATAAATGTACCTATTTCCCTTTTATTCTGCAATTGTGTTTATATTTTTATCTTAATTAATTAATACATCATTTCATTATTATATTAACGGATTTTAACTAAAAATCAGGTACAATAGATATAATTTTAAATAAATTTAATTTTTTTTAATTATATAATCACCATTAATTTTTCTTTCTCTCTCTCTCTCTAAGTATATATATATAATACACAGTATATGAATACACATACATCAGCCACCGTGACCGTGCATTTATTGTGCATCATTTTTTATTTTTTTGTTAGAAGTGACTGTAGGTCTATTTTCAACAACAAAATTGGATATGTAATAAAAAAATAAGCTAAAAATAGTATTAATATGTAAATATAATAATTAATAACATAATAAACCTAGATGCTTGATGTTTTTGACATAAACTACTGAATTACTATAATAGAAATAGAAATTATTAAACTACAAATTTTAACACATCCTAATAAAACGCCCACATATTGTCACTGCTCAGAATCATTTTTTGTAAGCAATGAGAGATCGTTGAATTTAAATCTAACACATCGATATCCGTAACCTACTCAACGACGAGATTCAATCGAAACTTTTTATACAGCAAAGCGTCAGAGCTACTTCCCCAGACTTAAATGATAGATTAAAAATTATAAAATACTTTTACATCTATACATTATTTTTTGAGGAGACAACTGCATATTCATACCTCATCAGCTGATGTTGCCTATAAACGGAACTGTAAAGGGATAAACCTATTTATAGCCTTATAGGTACCTAAGTATTAATATTTTTTAATTTTTGTTTTAGAAATAATACTATCTTAAGATATAAAATTTCATAAATTGAAATAGTTTTTATATTATTTTTTATAATATATTTAATTTATTGAAATCAATAATAAGTTTTTGAACGATCGTTCAAATTGTCCATTTATATGTATACTTTTTAAAAAGTATCATGTATACTGTACATGTTCATCATAATAACTTTAAAATTATTATACATTAACAATTATATATGAGCATAGGCTGAGTATATCAGTACATGACCAATCTAACAATCTTAAAATAAATAATTTAATTTATACTGTTAATTGACTGAATATTTTTATAATACTATCTATAGTATGATTACTGATTATATTAAATTACTTTGTACAATAAGATGTATGAAAAGGATTAGCTAAATTACATAAATATCTATAATTTAATTATTTAATTATCAATAATTAACTTCATATGTTGATTAAATACATGAGTAAATTTTGAACATTATAATTTATATGATACTATTATATTATAATGTCAGAGAAAATAAATTGTATTTTATAGTAGATTATAGATTATATATCATAATATATTAATGTATTCATAAAATGTATAAGTTCTGAAAAATAAATCTTATTTTTATAAATTTAAATTCAATCGAAAGGTTATTTTTGCGGTAACCAGTGGTATCCAACACATTTCATAAAGATACCTATTCAATAAAGTGTAAAGACCAAGCCTGAGCATAAAGTTAAAAAGTTAAAGTTAAGTTAATTTTAACTTTTTTTACATTTAATTTTCATTAACTTAATTTTTAACTTAATTAATTTTTATTGACATTAACTTAATAAATAACGAGTTATTTTAACCAAATCCAAGTTACGTTATTTTATAAATAATTAAATAATAAATATAATAAAATTATTATTGATTTACGATGCACATTGCATAAAACATAAACATAAGCATTTACTAGAATTAATTTAATTTAATTTAATTGAATTCTTGTTTCTATTAACTAGAATTGTTTAATAAAAATAACTTAATTAAATATATTATGTAGGTATAGCATTCTATACCGCGGTGTACGGGCATATTGTAATAATAATAATATTTAATACCTAGTTAATAATAAATACTAATAAAATAATAACTAATATGATATGGGTAAAAGGTACAACGCATAAATCACAAATATACAATTCTCAAGAAAGAAGAATATTATATTAATTAACCAATTCAGTTATTTCTGTTTTTGCCGTTTTTGGTAATGGTCATTATGTTTATTTAAAATGTTTATATTTATAAACAGCTAATATTGTCAATAGACAAAATAGTTCTTGGCGGTTCACTTTTCGTTCTCTGTTCTCGCAGTATGCAACTACTCGTGTATAGTAATTTTCTGGGCTTAATAATATTTATGAATATTATTATTTCAAACCATATTACTGGCTATTTATTACTTATAAGTTAATAAGTTAATTGAAAGTTTCCATAAAATTTCTAACTTAACTGAGTTAAAAAAAAATTAGATTAACTATTAACTATTAACTTATCAAAAAATTTGCTTTTAACTAAACTTAACTTAGTTAAAAATTATCATTAACTTGCCCCAGGCATGGTAAAGACCTATAAAATTCATATTATATTAGTTATCATTAATGCCACACAGAACTCAATTTTATCAAAAGTTAATCTCGCACAAAATTCAGTAATTGTGATTTTTAATCTTTATTTTCCGCTTAAAATTCAAATGCGAAGATTCATTAATTCTAATCTGTAGCATTATAAACTTATAACGATCGCCCGTACACTGATTAGTAAACATGAAGTAGAGTGAACACTAAGTAAATAGAACTATCGTATTTGTTAGCTGTTGTTTGTTTATTCTTAATGTGTTATTTAATACAAAATTTGTATACCTAAATTTTATTTTCTTGTTACAATAGTTAATAATTTTGAGACATTAGTAACTGGGCACTGAAAATGAATAAAACTCAGCATAGAAAATTTAGCATACTTAATTGTAAATAAGCCACTGCCAATAGGTGTAAAAAAGTGACGGTTTATCATTGTTGATAACTCTTTCAAATTGACTGAATCTATTAAATTTTAAAATATTAGATGGTGCAAACATACCTACTTAAATTCGTTGTTTCACGACTAAAAAATATGTTTGGAAAGCAATTTAAAATTCAACATAAATCAAATATTCTTAGCGTCATTAACTCCATTGGTCATTTCTCTAATTATATTACACACAAAACAAATAAACCAGTATTTAAAACTCCAGTAGCACCAGAACATCTGATTCTGGTTTAACACATACGAATATATAAGAAATTTGAAAATATATTATTGGATCAGATCGAACAGTTTCTCTAAATTTAAAGAAGACAACGTTACACAGCTGCTAATAAAACATTCAACATTTAATAGTTAACACTTATTAAAAAAAATTGTGGTAGAAAAATGTGGCTAAAGAAAATATACTTTTAAATATTAATTCATCTAGAATCAAGATATTTAGGTTCCTCTTGATTTTTATCAAAGCTGATAAAAAGTAACGAAGTAACTAAGTATTTATTAGCAAAAGTAAGAGCAAAGTTTTTATTAATGTAAATTGCTATGCAATTTTCAAACACTTGAGTTTGATGAACTTGAGACAGTATCGGTATCTACTTAATAAATAAATCAATAGCTTAAGGTCTGAAAATACCTACGTCTTGCGTAATGAACTAATTTCTCTGAAAAATAGAATTATTCATAATTTAAAACCAAGGTTCTATTAAAAGTTATATACACATATTACTCTAAGGTTTTTATCAGCATCCAGACAATCATGTATACTTTTCAAAATCAGCTATTATTTGTTAAGTAGGCAAAATAGTGGGTTAAAAATACCACTTATCCATCATCTGATATTCCTTGAGATACAATCTTTTATTTTTAGGTAAATAATAACTTTTACCGTTTTACTTCGTCCAAAATTACTAGTGTTAGTTAATGATTTACAGATATATTTATAAATATTCAATTTAGTCTTGATTTTATGAAATTGCTGGTGGTCTTATATTGGTTGGTTAGGTGAACTAATAGACTGCTTTAAACTGAATTATATATTTGCAGGAAAATGATATGTACCTTTTGAAATTGATTATAAACAAATCAGATTTTTGAAAAAAAAAACATCCAAACCATGGAGAAGAAAAATGAACAAATGCACGAGGAAAGATTATTTTTCCACATTGCGGCAGAGTTTGACTTTTAATGAAGTTGAAATCTCTCAAGATATGAAATCTATTTTTGAAGACCGCATCATAATTTGTTATCTAGATCTAAAAATATTTAAATAATTAAAACATTGATAAATAATCATTGATTTAAAATTCATTCAACTCCATTACAGTATCAGAATTCATTTTTACCTAAGAAGAAAGTCTGATTAAGTTATCTTGTGACAATAGTTTAAAAGCGGCATTTAGCAGAATTATCTGGTAAATACTACCGGTATAGAATAGACCAATAATTTTGTCTCCAATAAGTTATTGGTAATAACAGAAAAAAATCATTCTTTTAATTGATATAGCTCAACATATTTTAATTTCGTTTTTGACTTCTTATTTATATAAATATGTTTTCCGAAGTCACTGACAAAATGCAAGTATCGGACAAAAAACAATGTGGATAATGATTTATAAGTGGTTGTTGATAATTTTATTCTGAAATTTAAACATTCACGTAGTGATTAACAGACTCATCCCATTCATTTAATGTCTTTCACAACTCAATTTATAACTGTGTTATAAATCTTGATAATTAAATTAAAATATATATTATTATAATAAAACAAATATTTACATACAAATAATAGTTAATAGTGAAACAAGATACTAATGGATTATGTTTGTCAGTTTCAATAAACTATTAAAGTTATAGAAGAATTTAAGGTTGAGTATTACAGACATCAACTAAACAACTGAAAACAGAAAAAAATTCTTGGGTGATAATTAGTGAATTAAATCTTGATATAGTGACATTTAAAGCTAATTATCCAAACTTCAATTATTTAGGATATCTGTACATAATGTAACAATAATTCAAAATGAAAAAAAAATTAAGTCCAACAATAAGGGTAGTGTTTAGACTGGCGAGGCTACTAATATTCTTCATGTATTAGGACTATTTGGAATCACAATCACACAATAAGACATTTATGATTTTAAAAATGTTTATTGATACCCCGACTTTTAAAGACTTTTTCAATTTTAAAAAATAGTTCAAAATTATACTTTTGCGCTTTCAGATTATCCTTTGAGGGAAATACATCTACAATTTG
Source organism: Rhopalosiphum maidis (assembly GCF_003676215.2). Taxonomy (NCBI): domain Eukaryota; kingdom Metazoa; phylum Arthropoda; class Insecta; order Hemiptera; family Aphididae; genus Rhopalosiphum; species Rhopalosiphum maidis. The sequence goes on from NC_040879.1 coordinate 56,915,073, forward strand.
AACTTTCTAAGCCTGACAACCATAATTTAATGTATTGTATTTTAGAAACAAACTGTCTAGTTTCTATAAATTATTCAATATTAATCTATTCTAATTAAAATATTCACTCACGACAATTTATAATAAGCACGGACAAAAAAAACGAAGTAATTTTTTTAATAAATAATTAAATTAGTACACATAACAAAATGCGATAGCTGTGGTGAGCTTGTTTTTATATTATATCAATATTGTATGAAATGTAATCTAATGCTTTAATTCATGTAGAATTTTTCACAGCTATATTGAAACAATCTCAATCCGCATTGAGATACGCTTATAAGAAAATTCCACGGTGAGCTATTATGTTATACTTTATACTACGTCAGAACGTTGGACGTATCATTGTGTATTGATCAGTCCATATTTCACAATACCATTTCACGCGGAATCTCACCCTACCCACGACCCGCAACCCTGCCTACGACCACCCAATGACTATCTCCCTAAATTTAGGGACGTTACAATGGGAGCGCCACATACGAGAATCAATTATTTATACGCTGTTTATGCTTTTACTCCAACCTATGAAATCATTCAACAGATATATTTGTATTATACGTCGGAGAGCTACCAAGAATCGCTTGTATTATTAAGATTTTCAGCACTAAGATAGTCACATTCAAATTAAATTTAAGCTCTCCAAAAATAAACAGTAAAAATGAACTCACCGCCGACGTTTGAATCATTTTTATTGTATGACGGGGAAAAAAAGTGAGTTTGCTAGAATTATTATTTATCTATATAACCATCATAACCATATTAATTTTTATTTTAGAATTGTCAAGGAATTGGACACAAAAGTCATGAATGCAGCAATATTCACTATAAACAAAGAAGATCACACATTGGGAAACATGATCAGAAAGTAAGTGATAGTAATAACGACTAAAATTGATAATTTACCGTTGTTATCGAATTAAAAAATTAATAATAATATACTTTTATTTTATTGACTAGTCAACTACTTAAAGACCCCAAAGTACTATTTGCCGGATATAAACAACCACATCCTTTGGAACATAAATTTGAACTTCGTGTACAAACAAAAAGTTCTGAATATACACCACAAGACGCTTTAACAAATTCTGTAACTGATCTTTTGACCGAACTTTCATTGTTTGAAGAACGTTTCAAGGTAATAAATTGTTGGAAGAGTTTTACAATTAATTTTAAATTCTATAAATATATATTTTTAATTTAAACACAATTGGTGAACACCTATTTTCTAAATTATATCACAAACTACAAATTAAAATGAGTAGATACCGTACACGATATTCAATTTTATATTTAATTTATAACAATCTATAGGGTAATTTTTTAAACGTGAATCACATTCTACATCTCAACCGATTATTATGTTTATTTAACCCTAAAATTTTACATATTTATAAATAAATGGGTACAAATTTTTGTAATGGTGATTTTTTTCAATTCAATTTTCTATTTCTATATATCTACTGGTGTATTTTCAAAAGATCATTTTAATTTACATTCTGTATGGAGGGGAATTGTATAACTTTAAAACTGGGAAGTGCTCAGCATACCCCAGCTCTTCTTAGTAATTCTTTTATGGTTCACAAATACTTTTTACTTGAAGAATTTTTAATATGACAATTTACATAAAATTATACAATTTACATTTTAAATTGATATGGTATTTCTAAATTAAGTACTTTTTTTGTTAAAAAAATAATTTAGTGAACTTGTGAACTATGTTTTAATTGTTTTAAAAACTCTTGAGTAAATTATCAAACTGCAATATTAAAGGAAGTCTGAAATATAAATAAATAAATAAAATTATTTCTACAACTAATTTAATATTATTTTAGGTATGAAATAAATACATTATAATAATGTTCTTGAGGCACTTCTGTGGCCATAAGTTACGCACATAAAAAGTATAATTAAGTTCTTATCAAAGTATCATCAATATGATTCGGGATTTATTGCATTAAAATGTTGATAAAAGTATACGCAATTTAAAATAACAAACGATGACCTAAGTTCAAAATACACGTTTAATATCTTTAATTAGCTTATGAAAAAAAATTTAAGATAAAATAAAATTTGAAAATTTATTATTATTAAAAATTAAAAGTATATTTATTATTAATCATAAAAATGCAACCGTCGCATATTTTATCGGAATCTTATAAGCCTACAACATGACAAATTTGCGTTCAGTAGAACCAATTGTGTGTTGTAGTGTGTTGTTAGCTTTAACATTTAATTGAATTGCACATCATCAAAGTTACAGGTAAGAATATTATCTATGCTTAAACCTACGATCATAAAGTTTTTTTTAGATATTTTAATTTTAAGTAATCTAGCTTAAATCATGAGCATTTTAACTTATAATATTTACAATAATATGTAGAAATATGAAAAATCCATCGTTGTACTTATTTTGTTATTTCACAAAATAAATTTATATCTTATCTTTATTATTCTATAACTACCTAGACCTTATATAAACATGCATAATGTAAGAAACATAAGCCCTAGTCATAAAAAATATAAATTGTTATTACATGTTTCTGTTCACAATATTATGTGTATCTAAAAAGTATTAATGTTTTATTTTTTGTTTTAGGATGCTTTAAAACAGAAAAAAGACGAAAGTTTCGAATGAAGATCAATATTGATGTTTATAATTACTATTAAAAACATTTGTACTTAATACCTACTTATTAAATTATCAATTGCTGATTGAAACTGTTTGTCATTGAATCATTTTTAGTTTTTTATTGTCATCAGATGCCTAATTTATACAACTAATACTGGATATACCTGGATATAATATATCGATGTAAAATCAATGTAAATTACAGATTTTTAGGAATTTAAAATAAATAAATACATGGTATAACATACATATACGAAATTCTATTTTATACACTAGGTAGTAGAAACTAAGAATCACTATTCACTATTTTTAGGCTAGATTCGCGAACTTTCACTAATTAATATTTTATCAAAAAATTCAAACAGTTGCAGTTCGATTGAAGCGTTTCTTTTAATATTACTTCTTTTGATATTTCGGAAATTCGAAATTTTAAGCCAGAATAATTCTTCCAAGATATGTCAACACTCGTAAAATTAAAAATATTCAATAAATTGTATAAGTATTGCGTTAAGTACTAACACTACCAAATTTACGGTACCGAATTTAGTAACCTACATAAATAATAAAATGTAATGTAAAGGGCATGAGTAAATGGTGACATAGTGTAGTACTGACAGTACTGTTATCACAGTGCCGCAACTATTAACTCTGAGGCCCGTGTGCAAAATTTATTTGGAGGCCCCAAATTAATACTATTGTTTTTTGTATTGCTACGGCAATTAATCAGTACTTTTTTAGTATTTTAACTTGTATGGAATAATTTCTGTTATTATACGTACATTATACTAATCAGACAAGAAGTGTACCCTACATTATATAATTTGATTATATTATTATATTATTAATTTGAAACTTTTTTCAAACCAGAATCAATATAAATAATGTTATGGCTAGATTAAGCACATGCATGAGATTTTGTAGACTTCATAATATAGTATTTATAATTAATAATTAAACAGAATAAAATAACTAATAAAATAAAAAAAAAAAAAATCCCAATTTAATTTTCATTTAGTCATTTTAGCAAAATATAATAGATAATTAATAAATCACAAGTATTTTCATAAAATATAAATTAGTAGTTAAAAATTAAAACATTATAAATAAAGTAGTTATTAGATTATATTAAAATCAAATTATTTCAAAATTTTTTTTTTCTGACTTATACTTTTGAAAAGTCTGTTATTATTTTTTCAATATTGAGTTTGGCGGTCCGTTTACTTTTAATATTCAAAACACTTATATTTTTCAGTCGATCTTGACTAGAAGAATTTCGAAGATAATTTTTTATTAATTTGAGCTTTGAAAAGCTACATTCTGCAGACGCGAATGTTATTGGTAAAAATATAAGACATGTTGATAATATTATATCTGGATAACTTAAAGACAACTTCATTTCAATAATAAATACACATAGAATTTTAATAGTTTTTAGATTTTGAGATAGAATTCTTGTTTTTATGCACACAATTTGCCGCGTGAAATATGAATTTATATCATCTTTATAAAATTGAATGAAATCATAAGAAGATTTAATTAAGGAAGACTTATCATTGTGAAAAATTGATTTCGGGCTTAAAAATGTAAAACGATCAGAAACACATTTCATTCCATTAAACCGTTCTTTGAATTTAAATATTATACAATATTATATCAGCGTTTTCACTTTGATTTATATGAGGTATTTGTCCTTGTATTGACTATTGATCCACAATGTTCAGGGATTTCAGAAACATCACAACCTAAAATAAGTTCTTAAGGTTCTAAACTGTGATTTATCTTGTAAATTAAAGCCCATATTATTTTTTTAAAATTCAATCAAATAATATACATGTTTATGCATATAACATACTAATATCTAGGGCTAGAATAATGGGATTTATATATAATAAAAATCAAGAATTTGTACATATATATACAGTTAAAATGGCTAAAATATGTAGTATAAAATAACAAAAATATGTAATAAGAAAAATTTAAAATTATGTTAACGTGTACAGTAATTAAAATAAAATTATAAATAATTTTTAAATAATATACAATTAATTATTTTTAATTTCTAATAAATTTAGTTTAAAAAAAAATGGTATAAATATATTTTCACAACCACGCTAACGCAAGTACTGACACTGTTGAAAATTTGTAAATATATTTTGTCTAATAATTGTTGAATATAAAGTATAATCTAAGATCATTAATGTATAGTTATCGAACAGAAACAAATAAGATAAACTATAATCAAGTTATTAATATTTAACTACTACTTTCTACTTTCATATACTTATTTTCCATATGCATTATACACTTACAATTTTTACGAGTACTATATCGAAGCATAAATGTATAATAATACTACTAAGACACCGAAATTGTCAAAATTTAGACATTTTATAAATAATGTTAAAACGTGTATTTATGATAAAATATGTAAAAACATGTAAAATAAAATATGTTTTATTTTATTACAAATCACTTGAAATTAATTTATCATTTGCAATACTTAATGTATCATGTTTTAGTAAAAATATGTATTCACATACAAATTTCAGCCCTACAATAATATCAATATAAATATAAAAATTAAATCAAAAATCATTAAAAATATATTTTATACATTATGCTATAATTTTTGGCATTTTAAATGCATTTTAAGGTTTTTAGAGCATTAAAGTTATAGCCCTACTCATCACATAAGACAATATATCATATATGTATAATGCATATAATATATCGATTATCGATACCCGTATAAAACTGATTTTTTTTTTATATTAGACATTATAAAATGCTTAATATTATTATTGTGATACTTGGCAATTGCATATTATATTTATCCTCTAATTAATAATTATGCCTATAATTAATTTAATTAAAAAGGAAAAACATAAAATCAATAAATATTTGTAGCACAAAAAAAAAACAAAAAAAAAAAATATTGAAACTGACAATCAATTTTGGTTGTAAAGGCCCCTTAGAGCTGGAGGCCCGTGTGCATTGCGCACCTTGCACACCCAGTAGTTGCGACACTGCTGTTATGTGAATATAACAAAAGGCTATAAAATATAACTATAGAGTAATAGTGGCGTAGTCAGGGGCGCAATTCCAATAAAAAAACTGGGGGTGCTTAAGTCTTTTTATTTTATTAAATAAAATTTAAATTTTGATTACCATAAAATAATTTAAGGATCTTAATTTCAAAATTAGGAGTCCTAATTACACCCAAAACCTCCCTCCAATTTAAGCCTATGGGCGTAGTATTTTTATAAGGAAAGAAAAGCGTAACCACCGAGTTGGAACTTCCTTCCGATCGCTTACGTTATATCTCCAATACACTAATCTATACATATAACATATTTATTATTGTGTTTTTACACGATAACTAAAAAAAAAATAGCGCTCCTTTAATCAGTAAGCTCAGGATAAATTTATACCTACCAACTCCTCCTACATAAAAAAAAAAATGTAATTAATATTATTTATATCTTTTGTAGTGACATTATGTGTTCTGTAATTTTATTATAAAAAATAAAAACTATTGATGGATGAAGTAAATTTACATTATGTTAGCGATCATTTTTAGAGAAATATTGTGAGGTAATAGATTAGTTGGATTAGAATAGTTAGATATTTCTTTGAATAAAATGAAAACGATCTCAGGAAATATATTTAATTAAAATAATGCACTATGTTCAGTTGTCGAAATCCATATGGATATTCGCATTTTGTATGTCTAATTTTCCTCAATTATTACATTCCACAAATCTTAGTACATATTTTCTGATTTATTGTGTCTACTAACTAATGTTAAACTATATTTATTAATAAATAAGTCGAGTATAAATTGACCTAATATGTAGGACGTACGTAGGTATGCTATTATATAATTTTCAATATAATAGGACTAATAGGAGTACTTACAAAAATGTAATAGAGATTCGCAATTATTTTTTTGAACAAAATTATAAAATTAAATTTATATTTTATTAAAACTCATACCAATAACTTGAACATTTTGATTATGAAAACTATCGAAAAATCGGGGAAAAAAATATGTCGTTCTTTCGAGATCAAAAACCCCAGAAAAATACTTTTTTTTATGCATTTTAATTTAAGTACTTATTATTTAAGTAATTAAATCCACACTCGTGACCGACCTACTTGACTTCATCCAATATAATTCAGTATTTTTTAATCTTTATATTAATTTTAATAATCTTTACAGAGTAGCAAAATTTCTAAGATAGTATCTAATCTAAAATCTAATAGTTATGATGCAAATTAATTAGATAAAGTTTTCAATTACAATTAGACTAAAGTCATCTTGTAATTTGCATATCACTCGAGTGTCTAAATTCAACTAGATTATCATTATCAACTAAAACAATTGAAATTACAAAACAAATAATGTTCTTCTTCTATTTCCTAACAAATAGTTTAAAAGTTAATTACACAATGATTAAATTAAATAGAAACCGACACGGTTAACAAAACCATCAGAAAATTCCTTTTCTAATATTCATAAAAGCCAAAATTCAAAATTACTTAGGATATTTTGAAAAAATAAAAATAAAATAGGACCAACTGATGAATTTACTTTTAAAAATAATATTAAATTACTAACTTAAGCTTAATACTGTCTCACAAAATACATACAGCGCTAGTATTATTATAAAGTTTTTAGAAAAGTCAAAAGTTGAGGTTCTTATAAAAGAAAATAAACTTTTATCAAACATTTACATCCCACCATACAACTCGAATATGTCACAAAAAAATTCGAAAAAACAATTTATCTTAGCAAAAAACTCACATTGTTGGCGAAGACTTTAACACAAAATATATTATCTATTTTGATTTTAGATAAAATAAACACATAAGCCAAGTTTTCTACGGTACAATTGTAAGTAATCACATCTCCTTTATTTTTTATTAAATTATTATTTACTAACGAGATCTAAATCATCAATTATATTTAAGTCTACAATAAAAGGATTGCGTAACCATTAAATAATTTTGAATAAGAAGGTAATCAAAATAATCGTCAAATAAATTTTTAAGTACATTCAGAAGGTGATAAATGTATATTTGTACGGAACTGGACAAAGAAATATTGTTTTTTGAAAAAAATGTTCAAATGTTGGGAAGTTTGCTGAATTTTCCTTTTTAAATCTTCTTTTCCACAGGGAATTTCGTTTAAAAATGCATTGTTTTTTTCAGATGCGTCCATAATTAATTGTCATTTTTAGTTCTTGAATCGATGTATTCATTTTGTTTAAATGACTAAAAATATCTGTTAAAGTGTTAAGTATGCCAATATTGCCAATCTATGATTAAACTCAATATTATCAAAATATTTTGACAGTGAGCTTTGACTTTTTTTTTAAAAATAAGGAAATTCTTATCGAAGTTCGTACAAAAGTTTCATAACTTGCCGTCTGGAAAACCAACATATTTCTGTATAGTAAAGCAGAACTTTACGTTCAGCTTCCATTTCTTGACCTAAAACTTTGAAAAGTCGGTTATGTAAGGCTCTAGCTCTGATGAAATTTACAGCTTTGACTGCAGTTATCTGACAATACTAAATAATAAAAAGAATAAATTTTATATTATATCATTAAATTAATCTTATCGTCAAATGTTATCAGTAAGACATATTTCATCCTATTAATACCTTAAAAAATTGTAAGAATCGTGTTTCCTAACTGATATTAATTTTTTTTTACATTTATTTTAAATTTAATAAAGATATTTGTTATTTATTCAATTGAAACTGATGAAAATAAAGTCAAACTTTTTCTAATGAAGAATTAGATCACCTAACCGATCTCGATATAAAATCGAAATATAATCAAGAACCAGTAAGCAAAAAAAAGGTATTGCTGAAAAAAACATGGAATAATAATTAAACAATGAATTCAAAAGTTTAAGATTAAATTTTAACAATGTTAAATAACGGAAATAAGTTATTTTGGTAATTCAATTATATTTGGTACAATTTAAATTTTCAAAAATATAATTTAATTATTCTTAAGTTACACTTTTATTTGTTCGAGATATGTACTTTTAAATAAAAAAGAAACTTCATTAAAGCTAAAAGTTACTTATTATTTTAAAAAATATCACTAGTGCTTAAAAAATTATGTTTTTAGTACATAAAAAATAAAATAAAATAAACTACTATATACCTAATTATGTATACTTTTTTATTGTATTTCAAAATAACAATGCATTTTACAAATAACTATTTATTAAAAATTACATTTTTTTTAAAATGCCTAATTCATATGATTTATTTATAAACTTAATACATTATTAATACTGGTTTATAATAAATTGTTTTGAAAAAAATGTATAACTATGTAATTCCATAATTGTATTTATTGAAAAATTGTATATTAAATTGTGCATAAATTATTTACAATAAAATGTAATTAATTTAGCATCAAATCACTTCAAAATTAATTTCATCACAATAATTTTTAACTTAAGCTATAAGTTTTTTCCCAGCAATGGATTTAAATTTTAATGAAAATCATAGGTAATTATTCTAGTAATAAGTATATATTAGGTAGGTACACTAGTAAAATAAATAAATAATAAAAGTATATTCTAGGCAATTTTTAGCCTTTAAGTAATATTCCATCATATTATACTGATATAAAATAAAGTAATATTATTAACATTTTTACTACATATTTTCGTACTCTTTTTTAATGTTAATTTTATTTTTTCCATATTGTTTATTTATTATGGATAGTTTTAATTAAGAAAATTCTAAGATTTTCTAAACATCGATCGAACATCAATTGAATTAATCGGCTGAGACTCGTAGGCCGTTTGGTTACAAACGTACAACGCCTAATACCTAAATAAATTCGTTTTTTGCGTAAAAATAAATCGAAAGGTATATTAACATCCCGAACAGGTCAGTCAGGTCACACACACACACGTCACTCGTACTGTATGATACCAATAGACGGCGGACATAGCATCGTGACCGCGGTCGGAACGACCACTGCAGTTTCGGTAGTGGCACCTTCGCAGTAATTATAATATTTCGTCCGCAACGGCGATTTCGGAGAGGCGACCGGCGTTTTGCCGCTCAGAGGCCCCGCAGTCGGCGGCCGCCGTCGGAAGCCGCCGGGCTTCGTCACCCGGTTCGGCGGCGCCGACGTTTTGCGCTTGCAGTGCGGCGGTCGCGCCGCGGCAGTGGCCAAATCGCTTCTCGGCGTGGCCGCCAACAGCAGCCGGGCCACGGCTTTGCGGAAGTCGCCCACCCGGCGCTCGGTGTCCCGAATGCTACGCACGGCGTTCACGCGTTGCTCGTGGACGGCGCGCAAGCACAACGTGACCACGTCGTGAACAGCACCGCCGCGGCGGTCCGCCCCGACCTGGACCTGGTCCGGCGTACACCGCGGGCCCGGCGCACCTGCCCTGTCCAGTCGCGCGAACAGCTCGAAACACGCTCGCTCGAGCCGTCCCGCGATTTCGGTGACCGGCGACGAACCGTACCGCAACGGCGCTCTTTTGCCGACGCACGTCGCGCACGTCGCGCACAACAGTCTCCGCAACGCGGTCTGCTCGCGCTCCACCTCGCCGATGGCCGCGTCCGTCAGCCGCCGTATCCGGTCCAAGTACTGTCGGCCGGCCGCCACCGTGCGCTGCGCTTCCGACAGCACTTCGGCTTGCGGACGTTTTCCGCTGCCACCGCCACCGCCGGTCTCCGGCGAATGTTGCTCGGTCCGCCCGGCCGAAGTCCGCCTGCGCACGCGCTCCGCGATCCTCGCGCACTGCTCCTGCATGACGCGAAGCTTGTCCAACACCTGTACCGGTTCGGCGCCGTCCAGCACGTCCGACGACGGCTGGCCGCCATCGCCGCAAGACCGGGACTGGCCGCCCGCCGACGTTTCCCGCATGTGACCGGACATGAGCCTGAGCAACGACCGGGACGTCCGGAGCGATTCGCGCCGGTACTGCGCGCCCACCTGGTCGGCCAGCGCGAAGAAACGGCGTCCCTGTTTGGCGGGCCCGAGCCGACGCCGCGCCGCCCCGGCCGGTGGCGTTGGCGGCGGCGGCGGCGGCGACGACGGCCGTCGACCCGCTTCCAACACGTCCATCGCGAACCCGCGGTACCGGCCGTGAAGCTGTTGCCACCTGGCGTCCAACCGGTACGCGCGCACCGTGCTGGCCGTCCGCCGCGCTCTCAGCTCGTTCTCCGCGCGATCGTGCACCGCCGCGCGCCGGCGTTCGGCCTCCGACCGTCCGTGCAGCACGGCCACCAGCCGATCGTGCGCCCCGGACTGCCGGTCGGCCAGTTCCGCCAACCTGCGCCCGTATTCCGCGACCGCCGAGTCCAGCTTCGTCCGGTCATCGGATATGCGCCGGCACAGGCGCTCGGTGGTCCGCCAGCACGCTTCCGTCTCCGCCCGGACCACCTGCAGCTCTCTCCGCCGACGGTGCGCCACCCCGTCCACCGGTTCCTTGCGCACAGCCGCGCCTCGCGCCACCGACGCCACGGTGAAGATTAGGAAGTGCGTACGGAGAAACGTAACATATTTTATTGCTCGCACCCTGTAAACGACAACGAACAATATTAAAATAAGATTAGGTCAACGCAGACTTCTACCGTACAACACACTACACTAGATCAGCGGTCTGTGCTCCGCGGAGCCCTTCGTACCACAATAAATTTACACAGAACACGGACAGATACAAATTAACGTTAAATATGTCTTGGGGGCTCCACGCAAACTTCTATATAAAAAAAGGGTCCGAGGCTAAGAAAAATTAGGAACCGCTGTACTAGATAATGAACCCGTGTGTGCGATCAAATGAAATCTGGTTCACCCATTTTCTTACACTTAGACAGACTTACACCGCATCATGATGTGTAAATAATATATGATGCGTCTTCGGTGCATATATCGCCTTTAGCTTGTACATAATTTATATATTATATAATTGTAGAAATATAGTTAATACCCAAAAATTGGCCTCCGATTAGTTTTCATTCATTTTATTGAGTGTTCCTAAACTATATAGTGTGGTATGGAAATGTATAAAAAACAGTATAAACGACAGTCAACGATAAACGATGGATGGAGTATAATTATTATAAATCACTACGGAATTCGAAAATTATACCGAGTAAAACAACTATAGTTGCGCCATTTAGCAAACGTGTATACGTAAAACGTACGAGTATAATATGTATTAGTTGTACTGGAAACAGTGGATACACGCTCACACCAACGATCATTTAAGTGATTATAACTAATGCGACGATGTATAGGTTCTATCCTCTAGTATCCGTCCACTTCATTTATTACAACTTTTAGTATTGACCTTCCGTAGTTTTGATATTTTTAAAATTATAATAAAAACCAAAATTGAGTCTATCAAAAACGGTTGTATTTAATCATAAATAATATGTTACGATTTGTTCATAGGTATACGGTATATTATGAAATCACGAGAAAATCAAAAGATCACATTTAATTCCCATAGAATGATCTGACTTACTGTCTACAAGAGATAAATGAACAAAAATATTTAAAAAAAAAAATAAAAACATAATTTTCTAAAACTTTACATTCCTTGCTAATAATATAATCGAAAAAAAATGTTAACACCAATTCATTGTATATTTTCGATTTTGTATTAAAATTGAAGACAAATGTATCTATCAAGACTACCAAGTAAATTTAATGTAAAATTATTTTATATTAAATTATTATAAAAATGTATAAACGTTAAGTGACGTTTTTATAGAGTTAAAACAAACTTTAAATAAGTGCCTATCTATAGACCTATAGTTAAAGTCTATATAACCTATATTCAATTAATAATCTACAACTACTATCTTACTGTGTCTATGCTTTATAAAAAACTTGTGGAAAATAGTTTTGAGAACTTAATAGTAATTAAAAATATTAATAATACAATAACGATCTTAAAACTAATATACTTTTAAAAATCCTTTATAAAATATAAATTATGATAGGTACCTAAATATTTTATAGTTTTTTTTTATTATTATTATTATCAGTTGTATACTAGTACTTAACAAAAAAGCACTTAAATCGAAAACAAATTATTTCTAAGCTCATATATACCTAACAATTATAACATATTATAGATATATCTGCTGTCACAAACACACCATAGAAATATAAAATAATAGATATTTTAACAACCGTTACACAGTGTGCACTTGATAAATTACAACATTTTAAATAAGTTTAGACGATGATGTAATCAATATTATTGTCATCCTCGACACAATATAAGATTGTGTTTTCGTTAACAATTACAATGATATGATATTATTGTTTTGATTAGAACAATGTACAATGCTATATTGTACCTAAATCTAAATGAGATATATAATATCAAAATAATAATAGAATGTGTAGATAGAAAGAACGTAACGTCGTAGTTTTAGTATATTAAATGAATCTAGATTGCCTCGTAAATTTTAATTATTGTCTTACATACGGTTGCCAATTAAAATTTGTACATTACTATAAATTCGTAATACTTAAAATTAAATATTATGTAATTTTAAGAGCGACGCCTGTTTAATAAACTACGATAATGTAAGAAATATTCAGTATGTATTATTGTTGATAAATAAGATTAATTAACGATTATTATTCAATATATAAATAATACGAATAATAAAAATTTTATAAATAATAAAAATGCAATAATTATTTTAAAACTATTACATTTTTAAAAATCTTTGATATGATATATGGTGCAGATTACTTATATATGCATATATTATAGTTTTGTTGTAATAGAACATTATTTTCGAGGTTTATTGGTTTGTGTATAAATATCCAGTATCGTTAGTTGTTTTTTTTATGAATTACAAATTTGTAAACTATTACATTGGATATGTAATATGCAATATCAAACCACAGCAATGAATTCATTGCTACCCTACAATGGTTATTGGTCCATATAAAAGAGAACAGTGATAATTAGTGCGCAACAATAGTATAGTATAATTATTACTGTAACCGTCTTGGTTTCACTCACGCGATAATTATTTACTCTGTAATGTATGTACATTATAATTAACGAGATTTTTTTTTTTGAGATTTAAATTTAATATAGCCTTTAAAAATCTCAGTTTCGTGTTTGTTAGTCACACGAACGATTTCTTTTCGTAATTTCATGTATAATTTAACTGTCTATAGTCTATGATAATATTATTTTGTTATATTTAAATGTAGCTATATTAGACAGCAATAGTCATCCTCAGAACTTAAAATATTTTAATAGTTTTAATTTGTAGAAGAGCGTTTCTTGACTAGCAGACTAGGTACCTAACTAATGCGTAATAAATTGCATTAAATAGTTTATATAACCTATTTATTGGTTTTGGTTTCAGATTTATTTGATCAACTCATTAGCACATGTTATAATATTACATACCTACCTACTTATACAGTTATTCACGAGTATATACCAAAACCAAACGTCACGTTTCATAACGCATTATTTTTTTTTTTTTTTTGTGACATAGACTGGATAATAATATATTATATGACTGGAAAAACGACAACTCACAAGAAAATATGTAATTGGTTTAATTATTTCTGTTCACTACATACGATACATTTATTTTTTACACATCGTGTAATTACTAAATATTGGAATTTGGATACATTTTCGCAAAATATAGTAAATGTACACGCGGTTTTAAAATAAAATTAATTTTTCAAAAAAATAATTACACAATCATTATTTGAAAATACACAATATTATATTTTTCGATATAATTTATTTCCTATTTAATAACGTAGTTTTTAAATCGAATATATTAAGTTCATGGACATCCTGGCTCCATTTAAAAACGCTCATGGAATGTGATTATTTATTATTACATTCAAATTTAAAATAAATAATAATATACGAGTATACCAGAGTACAATTCTGCACTAATGCTAGTCGATCGATATGAATGCCCAAGCCTCGCACTTGGTCACGAGAGGATTTCCCATCTTATAATTAATAGTATTATTTAATATATTAAACATTGTATACTTAAACGGTTTATTAGTTTTTGGTCTTATAACCTAACCTTTTAAAGTTTGAACAAAATAAGTTCCCAACATATTTTATTCAAATATATAATTTGCATTTAATATACATAGTATGAACTGTATATAGTAGGTATTGAGTTTTGAAATTTTTTAATAAAATCTTAGTATTAATTTTAGTTATTTTTATGAGCGATGATATTAAAAAGATTATATTTATAAAATAACTTTCTAATAATAGTCCGTGCAGATTTCTAAAAAGTAATACTTTTAAAACTACAACATCTCTAAGTATATACGAAGGACTATATATATATATTATACTTAGAATATAGATACCAAGATACATACGCATAAAAAAGGTAATGAAAGTTGCAAATTGTAACGATATAATCTGTAAATGTATAACAAATCTCTGACCTCTCTTTAGACAATAAAAATAACACTTATAATAAAGTACATCGAAATTTGATGCGGGAGATGACCAGCTAAACAATATGAAAGTAAAAACAAACAAAAAAGAAAATTAAAATTATAATTCATTACGCTTCAGTCGTTGTTTCCAGTGAAATACCTTCACGGATTCATGTGTTACACACAATATCTGCCAGTACAAAGCTTATACATAAATATTATATAATAATATATTACTTTATTCAGTTGGATTTTTCATGATAATTATGATAGTTATTGCCGTATTGATAAATTATTGCATGCCAATCTATTACGGTAAAAATCGTTAAGAAAACGTCGTAAATTCACGAAAAACATTACGATTTTAAAATTCTCATAACTTGCTCCAAAATTATAAAACATTAAAAAAAACATTCATATAAAAACTTACATAATCTTAGATAATATTCTTACTTTTAAATTTGTTAATAGATCATTTAACCGTAATATTAAAAATAACAGAGTAAAATGGATTCTTCTACACGTGTATAATATACTAAATTATGAGTTAATTAGACGGAGACGACATATGCGAGAACATACTAGTTATTTAGGGGTTTGTTTAAGAGAATTGTAATATCATATTGAAAAAAGTTTTCAATCTTAAATATAATTAAATAATAATTCAAAGAATAGATAACTTAAAAATGGCCCCATTTCTATAGTATTATTGATTGTTGCGTAGTTATAAGATTATATAGAAAAACGGTTTTATAAAAAAAATAACCAGCGCTGATAAAAGATTAAGTCATATATATTTTAGAACATTTAATTTATACGTAGTAAAAATGACAATATATTTTGCTTAGTAAGTATTACCATTTTTGTTTTTTGATATCATTTAAACAAATACAGCAAAAAAGTTATTAATATTTTTAAACCCATTTCAAACCTAACGTTATATTCTTTTTAACATTATGAAATTATATAAATAAAAACATTACGACATGATTAATATAGTTTTCTGTATCATGAAAATTATTTTACTTTATTTATTTTTTTCAAACGGGCTAGTGCATCTAATAACAGTTTTAAAGTATAAAATAAAATGCAGGAATAAGATATTAAATAACAGAAAAATTAATAATAGAATTATTTTATAAGTATAATTTTTGAACTATGACAGTAACCTGAGTGGTTCTTTTCACGCAAAATAGTTTTCACGAACAATTTATTGGTATGTAGCATCCATTTAATTTGTTGTGTATATATACAATATAGTAAGGTCGGTCATTAACAAGTTAATCAGTGTAAGTTAAGTTACTTTTAACTAATTTACATAACAAATTACTTGTTTCGTTTAAAGTAATTTCTAAGTTCTAACTTAATAATAAGTTGATTTTTTCCCATGATATACAGTTATTAATCAGTTAATTAATTTTATAGTCACGCGTTACATTTTTCCTAATTTAATATACAAAATACAAACTTCGCGGTTTATGAGTTTTAAATGTATATTCCAAGTACAAACTACAAACAATTGTTTGAAAATAATAATAATAATAGAATGTCAAATCGTTGAATGCACTATTTTTAAATTTCAATGACAATCAAATATCAAAAAAAAATGTATAAAGCTTTACACCTACTAAATATTATGTGAAATGACTAATGAATAAATAACGAATAGGTAAATATATAGTTATAGGTTCAATTATAATATTATATATATTAACAGAATATACCTATGTATAACTTATATATAAGCTATCGGTATGCATACCAAACAAAATAAGCGATACAACCAATAGGGCGCATGTATCTCTCTTGTGTATGTTTTATTTTTTATGTATTTATCCTTTAATCTAATTTTCTTATTGCGGTTTTATTGGATGGAATTTTAAATGAGTTAATTCTACATAATAGTTATTTTTATCGAAGCCGAGTAAAACTATTTTTCTACATTTAAAAAAAAAAAAATAAATAAAATAAGTATATTTTAACTTTAAACTCGACTTAAATCGATCATGTGTATCACCACTATCGCCTTAACTCGGCGAGTTAAAAAAATTAGTCGACTCGATTGCAGCTTTGTATGTGTAAGACGACGGTGTAACCTGCCTGCCCACGCTAAAACGATCGAACATAATAATAATAACAATAATAATCGTCTAACGTTTGACTATTGTAGTGTATAGGTACTCTGCTACGTATGTTACAAGAAAACAACCACCGCAATATAATGGACCACGCCTAGTGTTTTACTACGCCGAGACACGGCACGTATACAACAACGACGATAGTAATAATAATGATAATAATGACGCGATCATCAAGTATTACGCCTATTATGGTTTAATTTTATAATAACATATTATTATTGTATTATTATACGCACACACATATAATATGTACACGGATACACGGCGGCGAGACTATACACAACAATAGGAATAACGCGCGGAATCGCGTTCACCAGACCACCGCGTCCGTACTAGTACATCGTATATAGTAATAATATGCACTTATATTATATATTGTGCCCATACGAGTTGTACATAAACACGGTGCGTACCTATATAATATGTAATATTATAATAGCAGTTTTCACCGGAATAAAAGTCGACAATGCAGTACTATAATAATATAATATACTCGCGGCGTGCGTATTTTTTACGAATAAAAAACGTATACGTTGTTATTATGATTATTTGCGCAGCGATGAATACGAGCGGGCCGCGAATCGCGATGATTGAGACCGGTCGGTCTCGTTATTATAATGTATACTTACAAAATTATTATAAAATACGGCCGCCGTCGATCTGCGCCGGCAACATTCGCATTTGGCACACTAACCGTTTTTGACCGAGTCATTCGCCGTCTCCGCCGATGCAGAGTGCATTAAACCACGCGTTTATTATCATATATATATATATATATTATAATATAATGTACCTCTCTGCCTATATATATATATATATATATATATCGCGGCACTGTGGCAGCAGTCTCGCGCCGGTTGTGCGGAATATACACAGTCGGTGCGCCTAATAACCCGACCCCGCCCGTCCACCACTACCGTCGCCGAACTCGTATATTATTATATCGTAATGATACCATTATAATATTATATTATATTAGGTAGGCAGGTGCTTTCGGTTGTCGGACCGAACCGACGACCGTTAACCGCGTGTTATATACCTGTACTTGCCCTTACCACCTATATATCCAACGCAGTGCCGTTCAGAGATAGCTGTCGTCGTCGTCTCGTTACGTTCGTCTCAGTGGCGTATCTAACCTCCTCCCGCTCGCGCGAAAACGTCTTGAATTCCGAGCCAGTTCGCATAGTCCGCGACTACCAGTAGGGTTATTACCACCCGTGTTCACATCCTGCCAAAGTATTCGACCGCCGTGTCTTCAACAAAAGGTCTGTAACGAAATTTTCACAAAAATTATAATATATAATGTGTGTCGTCGTCGTCGTTGTTTGCATTCAATGACACGCAGGTATATACGGGTCATATACTCGTACGAAAACGTTTTCAACGCGATTTTGCACGCGTGTGTGAACCGCGATCCACCGATCTTAGGACGTTGGATACTTTTACCTCGCACGCAGACGGGTTTTGTCGAGAACGATCGATTGCTCTGTACAATATATTATTATATACTTAATAATTTAATAATATGGTCTTAAAAATTTATATTTCGAATATTATTAAAGCCGATCAACATCAACCAAATAATTTATATTTACATGTAAATAGTGTATTGTATGTATAATGCATAATATGACATACTAAAAATTTAAATTATATCTATAAAAACGCTGAATAAATCATTAAAGTTAGCGCGAACGCGGCATAATGGCACGAATGAGCTTTCATTAAATTATGGTATAGTAAAATAATGAATTTAAACAAAATATAATTTTACCTATTCCGTATATTATCGTATGGAAAACTGCGACTTTGTTGTTTGTACATGTCGATTAGTTTATAAAATATTTCAAAATTATTATATAGGTATCTATACGTAATAATTCACAATAGGTGGTAGATATATTAAAATTCGATACTGTGAAATGTATACTTGAACACTTTTATTGAAACAGTTTTACTCAGTTATTGTATTTTAATCATAAATCGGCACTAATGCATAGTATCGAGTGCGATGAAAAACTGAAAACAATGAAAACCGCTAACTCTATTAACGACCAATGGGTAGACAACAAACGTTAAATGGGACTCACTGACTGCAGGATATAATACGTTTGTACGTGATATTAGAGATACGGTAGAACAGATTATAATATATTGCAGAATATATAAAATTTAGTCTGCAATAAAACGATATTAAATCACTTTTCTTTTTAATTCGCCTTATAACAACACACTAATTAGACAACGCGCGCACAAAACAGTTATCCGCATTCAATAACGACACGAACACTTTATTACGATTATATTATTATTTCCACCGCGAACGTTCAAAGTTGACTGGGTAAGTCTTGCGCAGTTTTCGCTAACAAAGTTTTATCCATATTTCGTCTCACCTCGCCATTAGAGGGGGTGTTTGAATTGTGAACTTTATAGAAAAGTCACACGACTATAGCTATACTATAGCTCTTATTGTATAGCTATGTATACAATAAGATGCATTTAAGTGTCATCATCCCAGTCTTTACATTTTTTAAATATTATTTTCATATAAACATATGTCATTACAAATAACATTTTTACAATCGATTTTAATTATTTTACTTTTTTTTTAAATACATATCATGCGTTTTTATATAATAATATAATCTTTTAATATTCCTAAGCAAAATATTTTTCGGTGTATTTCAGTGTATAAATACTGCATTTTGAACGAGTATTTAATTAGTTAAAATTATTTAAAGTTAAAATAAGCGAAGCAGTAGATTGACATTTTGTTCGTATAAACTTTAAATTCGTATAAATTATAACTACACGCTTGAAATTCAATTGTTATGTATCGAAATACTCCGAAAATTACTGACTAAGAATATAAAATTAAAAATGAATGTCGTTGATGAAAAAAAAATAATAAAAACATAAAAAATGTAATTTTGTTTTTCAGTCGTTGATTTGTAACGGCATAAAATAACATAGAAAACAATATTTATAAAAAAGTTAAAAATTTTTCGAAATAATGAGTATATTATAGACGAATAGACGAATTCTCTTGCAGCATATCATTATACCACGTATACATGCCTGCATTCCTTTTTAACAACTCGCAAATCGATTATTCGTCATTTGAATGTAATAACTACGTGCATCACGCGTATGTCTGAAACTAATCGATGCAAATATTTTTTACTTTTCTAATAATATTCTGTTGTTTGTGCTGGTTTTTTTTGTTCGGCAGATGGCGCTAAAGATATGGACATTTCTGTTAGTAATGTCGCTGCCGGCTGCTGAGCGTGGACGCGGTTTCGGTTCATTGGCGGCTACAGTATTGGGCAATATCGATTACCACCGAATCCAACAAAAACTGTTCATTCCCAACAGCATCGGCGACGATGACGATATAATAAGTAAGTAAATAATATCATCATCGTCGCGTATTGCGTTAAACACTGGGTATTGTGTATACCTAAACAATAATGCGATTAAATTGGTCCCTTGAAAATCCCGTCTTGTCCAAAAAAATGAAATGACGTTTTATTGTAGTTTTGGATTCTTCATTTGTAGATTTACTCAATAAACTCAATTTCTCACAGTTAAAAAATAATTAACTATTAAGAGTGATGCAAATTATAGGAATTGAGAATATGTCTATTGCAACAAAAGTTTGGGTTCTGGGATAAATCGAGTTTCTCGAAAACGGCTTATTCATATTATTTTATAGATGTATGAACAGTGTTAAAAAGTCTGAAATTCTAATAAATTACTTTTCTATGGTTCCTATTTTCATACAAATAATGATTTTCTGTATAATTATTAATCACGATTAATATTGAAATATCATCTAATCATCATTGACTTTATTATGCGATACGAAAAAATGGATTTTACATAGCTGTTTGTTAATCATATTATATCCAGGAGCGTATCCCGGAAATTTTCAGGGGGTCCAAATTTGTAAAAAGTTTAAATTCTTGCTGTCAATTAATGGGAGGGGTCCAGACCCGAACTCCCCCCATGGGTACGCCCCTGTTATATCTATTAACCGCTATTATTGCGGAGTCGATATAATATTATAGACCTTTCATTCGTATTTTAAATAAACATTCAAAATTTATATATGTCTATTGTATGCAAAAATGTACAGCTTTGATCAATACCATAATTTATTTTCGATTATCATTCGATAACACATAAACAGATTCGAACAAATTATCGATCGTAAAATATAAATTGTTAATTATCGTGTTTGATAAATTATTCACAGTGACTTAAAAACTGGGGACATCGATCAAAATTATTCGTCGATGCAATTGGTCATCATCAGTCGGGTGATATCGTAATTGATTTTGATTTTCTCCGTTACAGTTCGGCCTCCTGCTGTGCCGCCGACCTTGTGGTGGACTGGCCATCGGATGGACAAGCGGGCCGCCCCTAAGATAACCAACAAGAATCCGTTCGCGGCGGTGGCGGCCGCGTCTTCAACCACACCGTTGGCCGACGGTCGGTGCATGGCCCGCGTGCAGTCCGCCCTCGGCGACATGATGTCTGCGGCGACTGGCGTTAAAAACGGAAACCGACGTCATACCGCCGTCCCGCAGTCGCTGTCCGGTTTCATGGACCTGTCCGGTTACGCGCTACACCAACGGTTGCGGACGGCACCCGGCGCCGAAATGTACGTGACCGGAATGCGCGCCAAAGTGATGCCGCCACGTGACGCCGCCGCCGCGGAGTCCTCGCCGAGCGGCGCCGACGCCGGCGGTGGGGCCGGTAGCGGCGGTGTGGGTGGCGACCGTTCGTGGGCTCGGGTTGACGGGTGCCGGTACGATCCGCTTGGCAACACGCTCGAGGCACGCATGCGGTTCGGCCGCACGTTGATGGTGTCCGGCTCGGTGCGGCTATTGTACGGCGGTGGCGGCGGTGGCGGTGTTGGCGGCGGAGGCGAAACCGGATGTGACATGACGCTGCGTCTCAGGCCCCGAGCCGGTCTGGGATTTACGGCCGCGCCGCTCACCGTGCCGGAAAAATCGCCGCCCAACCGTCTGACGGCCATGCCAACGATGACCATTCGCACAACGGCCACGTTCATAGATCCCGAACCCGCCGACGACCCGGCCGGCGCGTACGTGAGCGTCCACTCTTACAACTGCGTGGGCGGGGCGGCGGGATTCCCCGGCAACAGGGAACGGCCGGTGGCGATGGCCGCTTCGTCTGATCGCTACGAACAGTTTTTGTCGTCCGAATTGGGCGGCGGCACTAGCGACGAACTGCTGTTGTCGGCCGGCGGCGAAACCGACGTGGACGCGGACGACGGCGGCACAGAGTCCAACAGCGGCGGTCTGGGCGACGAGCGTAGTGGTCGGCGCCCGTCCACGTCGTCGTCGTCTTCGTCAGCGTCCGACGAAACCGCACCCGCCGATAACCCGCCCGTTTCAGTCGACTTCCCCTACGTCTCGGCCGGCTTCGTCAACCCACCGGCACCCAGCCCGGAACCCAGGCTCCACAGGATACAGTACCACAACAAACTACCCCAGCACCCACTGTTGACCATCGCGTCCTCCGCTTCCCCCGCTGCCAACGGCCCACAACACCAGCAGGCGCAGGCGCAGGACCAACTCCTCATGGAAATGGAAGACGTGTTCGTCCGCGGAGTTCGATCCCTGTTGGCCAAACACATGGAACGCACTCTGAAACCCGTCTTGAAGGACTCGCTCATGGCCAACATGGGCTACACAGTGTCGTACGGTTGACATATTTTATTATTGTGTCGTTACACTGCATGCGCAGTGTACATTACCCTAAATTTTTTAGTTTTTTTATATAATTTATATACACATATATATATATATATATATATATATATATATATATAAACTTTAACCGGTTAGTCAATATTATATAGTAACTATATATGACTACGTATTATACAATGCAATAACTTATTTTGAAATATTTATGTTTAACACAAAATATTTTAACGATCAATTCTGTTTGTGTTGCTTAAAAACAATACTAACGATGGAAGTCGTGTCAAACATATTATTATCATGTTGTATTATTTTTATAAAAGGTGTTATTTATATCATACACAAATATTGTTTAGATTCTGCCATTGAGAATGCATCATTAAATTAATATAATATATCACCATACTTGAGTATTATAAAAATAAACGAGTTCTGAAAACCGTCATATCTATATGTCATAACGGTTATTGAGGCAATAAGACACGATTATATTGATGTAAAAAGATTACTAGTAAAACTGCACTTTAAATATTTGTGACCAAATCGGTTTTTGTAATAATACATTATTAAACTATCAATATTATGTCAATGTGTCGAATACATTTATTTATATTTATTATTAAAATCAACGTCCTAAATCCTAAACTAGAATATCAATTATTAAATACTTTTACAAATACAATTACAAACACATAAAAAATATTATAATATATTTGAGATATATTCTAGACACTTTTTACATTTAATTATTTTAAAAGGTGATATTTATTCATACTAACAAGTCATTACTAGTGTCCAATTGTTCATAAGTAATAGGTACGTATTAAAAAATTATAAGTAAGACTAAAGACACTAATAAGAGCGAAAATAAAAATAAAAACACATAATGATTTTAACTACGTAAGTATTTAAATATAGGACAAGAGTTCAGAGCATACTCTTGGTTAAAAAGAATGAATAATAATTATTAATAATTCATATAATATTTACTTTATTATGTAATTTAGATGACGTCGTACCCGCATGTGTTGAATTCGTTTTACTAATGCGTGAAATGGTAAATGTTATATTCAGAAGAATCCAATTTACTTTACATTTAAAATTCTAAGCGACACGATGAATGTATATATTTTACGATAATGTTTATATAATTTTTTCTTTGTGAGTGTATAAGCTACAAATAACAAAAGTAGAAAAATTAGTAGAATATATTTCCATTTACATATTGATTTCTGGTACCAAATTGAATCTATAATTAATACTTTTAAAAGGTCAAAGTTTTAAATTCCCAGTATTTTCCAAAAACCAAAATTAAAGAAAAACAGAAATTTTTACAAAAAACTAGTTAGCCGTGAAATTTATTTTGATGTAATTTATAACAAAAACTGTAGATACTTTAAAAGTTCACCAAATGGTGAATATGATCATTTTCTATACGCAATATAATTATTAAAATATTTATTTATTTATAAACTATTTATTATAGGCAAATAAAATTTTCTAAAGTTTTGTTTTATTTTTTTATAAATACCGAAAAAAAATCTCGTTTGATCAAAAACATTTTTAAATCCAATACAAGGTATTTGATAGGTAAGCTATTTATAAATGAATTAAAAAATATCTAAAATGTGTCACAATTTTTTTTTATAAACGTTTTATAGAAATATAAATTAAAAAAATAAATCCTAAGAATTCAGGCTTACCTGCTGTCTTTACTCAGATTTGTTTTTTTATTACAATGATCCACTTAATGACAAGGAACACTCGAAACCTACTATAAAGCTGAACAACTTTCCCTAGTTGTTTTTCGATTATTTTGAAATTTACTGAGAATATTTTCCATTTGGTCTCTCAAAGTACCAAATAGATATAATTTTTCTACCAGATACTACCACAAAATTGAAGTTTAAGTATTTTCACTATTCCAAAAAGCAACAACAGACACAATATATTTTTTTAACAAAACATACAAAATCAATGCAGGACAACATCAGAGCGCATTTTTTTTAAATTGTAAATGTATGTTTTTGTATATTAAAAAAGTAATGTAATTTTTAACATTTTACTTTTTAAATGAAAAGGTAACGTAACGTGGTAAAAATTATGTCAGGTAACGCGAGAGTAGTTTTAATAAATATATTTAAAGTAACAATTAACGTAATTTTATTACCCACTTTTTAAAAGTAATTTTCCCAACACTACAATTATGTTAATTAAGGACCGCGACTTATAAATTACTATATAATAATGTTATTTTATGGGTCAAAATCTTAGACAAACTTTGCAAAAAAGACATTTAGGTTTCATAACAAAAAAAAAACAGTCTAAAAAGTCAGTAAACAAATATGGTTTTTCTATTAAAAGTTTACAATATAATATTTGAATTAAAATATTATTTCAAACGGAGTCCCATTTATTTTAATTATTGATAAAATAAATCAAAAACCTTTTTTTTTGTTTTTAAGTTGAATTGAGATAATTTTACAAGTATATGTAAATACATTTGTACAATTTACCATTTATTATTTATAAACTAACAGCTACAGTCTACCTACTAACATTTTATCATACAGGACATTAATAAGTATATTATATAGTAAAATATACTATGAATATACTATGAGAAGTGAACAACTTTTAGAAACTTGAATATATTCAAGTTTGAATACAGTTTATTAAAACAGTTTTACACGTTATAATTATATGAGTAATCATAATATATCAAATTAAAAAAAATTGGGAAAATGTCATACATATTAAATATTGATAGAATACAAGATTAATGATGTGAAAAATAACATAATCACATATTATATCGCTTTGCTGCATAGTACTATTTGGTAAATATGCAATTGAGTAGGTCATTAAATGATAATGTCTCAATGAATTAGATTTGATTTCAGTGATGAATCATTAAAATCTTTTGCAAATAGTGAATACGTCATATACAATCATTATCTAGTTTCTATTTCTAATGAAATTTTATAATTTATTTAAATTAATACATGAGTAACATATATTTCTACTTGGTAGGTTAAACGAATTGTGATTGTAGCCAAAAACATTACATAGATTCTAATTAATTATTAACTAATGTAATATTAATATAATAATATCTTATAGTCAACACTGACCTACCGTAAGTCCGTAATATACCTTATGATGAATTATGAAAAGTATATCAAAATATTTAAAACCGTCATTTTATTTATGTATCTGATTTCGTACAAATTTTAACTTGAAATGCCTATAAAAGAAGATTATGTATACGTAATTTTCGAGTTACTACAATTAATAGTTTTTGAAAAACACTATATTAAAATAAAAACGCTTGCCAAGTCAGAGATCAAGATGTAAACTTTCTCGATTTTCAATTTTTAGAAATTTATTAATTGTATGCAATATGTATGTATAATATATTTTATTTTCATTTTCATTTAGTGAGATAGATCTCTGAAACCGGAAAGCGGATTTTGTTGTTTGGGGTCTTGTTAGATTCACATTGGCTAGGAGAAGTGCAGTGAAGATTTTCAGAACCTTATCTTTTATAGCTAATTCACTACAGAGCTTCAAAAAAAAAAAATGATAACACATTTTATTGGGCGTTTTTGTGTTTTTCAGCTTAATAGCTTTGTAGTGAGTTAACGATTGAAGATAAAGTTCTGAAAATCTTCACAGCACTTCTCCTAGCCAATGTGAATCTAACAAGACTCCAAATAACAAAATACGTTCTCCAGTTTCGGTAATTTACCACGCTAAATGAAAATCAAGCAAAAAAATAACTATTTTTTTAACTGTGAAAAATTAAATATTTTTTTTAAACATTTTTAATCCCACGTTTTCTATCTACTTGTTAATCCCTTTTTAATGAGCTATCAACCAACTTTTTAGCTAAAATAGTTTTGGAGAAAAGTTAAAAAAATTGACATTTTGGTACTGTTCACGCCGACTTTTTTGTGGATTCAAATTGTTATACTGCTTGGGTATGATATCGGATCTCTCTCATTAATATTTTATGTTAAAGCTAGCTTCATTATCCACTTAATCATCACAACTGAGTTATATTTTTATCATTTTTCTATTTAACAAGAATTCTTGAAGTTTTAAAAATTCAGACTTTTTTTATTTCAATTACCATACTTACTTGATTAAAAATCAAGAAAGTAAAAATCGTTTGAAGATTAGTTGTTTTTTGATATTGCCAGATGAATTTAAATAATATCCTAAAATATTTCAATTATTTGGAAAATATGTAAATGGATTTTCGATACTTATTTTTTAATTTCAATAAAAAAAAAAAACGAAAAACATTGTACTCAATTATCAATATTTTTACTAAAAAACAAACAGTTTATTAAAGGTACGCAAAAAAACTTTGTTTGTTATTGAAACAATTAAAATTTATTGAGAAAATTAAAATGCAAATATTTTATAAATATGAATGAAAGTATCTTCGTAGTTATTTAATTTTTGAATTACAACAAAAATAAATCGATTTTTTTGTAAACAGGATTTATGTAGGACATTTTCTAGTTTTTCTTGATTTTTAGAATCTGAGCGTAGCGTTAAATTTATTGGTTTACTAGGATATATGTTTTGTTTTTTTTTTTTTGAGTAATAGTATGTTTCTTGTAATAACAACAAAAATTCTCCAATTGGTTAGGTTACTTTGAAATAATTTAAAAAAATTTAAAAGAAAAATGAAAAGTTTAGTTTTTGACATAATATACAAATATGATACAATTTTCCTTATAGATTTTCTTTTCGTAATAAAAAAATATCTAAAATAAATTTGCACGATTTTTTTTTAGCTTTTAAAGTTTAAATATCTTCCAATCTTATTATATTATTCATAAAAATAATAGCAGTATAAAAAACATATTGAGAAACTTAGCCTATATATATATCTGAGATAATCTTCACTCAGTATTATTTGTCATAAGTAATAATTTATCGTTGAATTCAAATTTATTACATAAATTGCAATAAATGTCAACATATATTATACTCTTACAAATAGTACATACTAAAACAACTTCCTTAGTTTTTATTTTTATATTTCCTAATTACTTTTTACTTTTACTTTTTAGTGGGTACTAAGCATTTTAACCAACTAGACCCAATTTGCTAACAGAAATCACCCTTGAAATTGAAGATTGAAACATTATTATTACCAATCTAAAAAATGATGATGGACACAAAAATTATTTTAAAAATAATATATATATATAAATACATAAATATATCATAATTATTGAATCTATTAATATGATACTGGAAAAGGCAAACCTCAAAATTTATCTATATTTTATCCGACAAATTTTTATCTTCCATTGCTATATATCCATTGTAGACTATTGTACAAAAATCTCGGATTATATATTATAATTCTTACATTATCCGCTTTATCCGTTTATACATTTGACATTTCATAAAACTTTGTTCAAATGTTTATAAATATAGTAAAATAAGTAAATATTATAAAATATAATAATCTGAATGGTATTGCAATTGCTTTCGTAAAAAAAAAAAAAAACACAATAATAACGATTTTTCAAATGGAGATACTTACTAAGATATCAACAATTTCAAACCTACGAATTGGAGAGGGAGTAATCTATTGGACAAAGAGAATTTATTTTTATATTCCTGTTCGAGTTAACTGTCACAGTGTGACTGCATCGTTTGAAATAATCTGTGTTGTAATTCCTCGTTGTTTTGATACTACCTGGTGACCGCTCTTAAAATAATTCGAAAATATGTTTGACAGGAAAATTGGGTAATCGATATCGACCACAATAATAACCAATCTATTCGTATAATATCGAATAATAATATATTACATTATAATGTTTAGTCGGCTGAAAACTAATAGAAATTTTTGCTCGATTTATTCGAGAATATGGACTCAATATATTACGTAAAAGCTTTGTTATTATAAAGCAAAAATAGCGTTTGCGTATACATGAAAAATTATTTAAATCGTGGTTTTAAGTGTCATAATATGAAAATCTATTATTACTAATAGTAATCAGTTATCAATCAAAATATTAATAATAATAATAAAGAAACAAAGGTTTCTATAAAAATATATACAATAGTTTACCCTATAATTTGAGACATAAATTATGGACTTGCATTTGGTAATATCTGAAGAACCAGATGAGTATTGAATGAAGTTTAAATTAATTGTGCATCAATATCTCTATCCCTCTTAGAACCATTTTTTTGGTTATTTGAATAAGACGTATAACATCAAGTTTATCAAGTTCTATGGTGGTAAGAAGATTGTTCATATTTCTATTTTAAATGAAAATATGTTTCATCCATTTTATGAAAAAATAATGGTAAACGTTATCTACAATGTTCGATGTTAATATAAATCAAAATTAATATTGTAATTATTAAAGAACATCCAAAATTGTTAGATAACCTATTTCAATTAAAGTCAACAAAACAGACCACTAACGATAGTTTAAAGTTAAAAGTTTTTTTTCATACATTTTAACTGAACCAGTTATTTTTAAGATGTACTAATTAATTAATTTAATGGTTTAATTATTACACAGGCAACTTTAACTTAACGGGTACGTTTTTAATATAATTTAAAACAAAAAAGATTATTTTAATATCTAGTAAGATTGTTTAGGTCCCTATTTATTCACTGAACATAATAATTATAATTCTTGATTCCATTTTCAAAAATATTATTTAACAACTAATATTCAATAAATTAAATAAAAGTAATATTTTAATATTCAAATCAAAATGAATAATTTCCAAATATGTATTTTGATTAAAGTGTTAAGCTGTTACACAAACGTACATTTAAACGATAAAATGCATTAGCATTATAAAAATCTAGATACCTATCTACATGTATTAAGTAATACATATTGCATAAAACATATGAACGGTACAATTTATTTTGGATTATTTTACATAGAATAATATGATAACACTTAAAAAAATAAATGTCATTTTAAATGTATTTTAAACTACTAGAGCTAACTTACCCATCGAAACAGATAAAATATTAATAATTTTAATGCTAAAAACAAACTTTATGAAACATATTTATAAGATTAATATTAACATATATATTTTTTTTTATTATTTAAAAAATATTAAAATTTTATGCGATAGGCTTTCAAATTTCTTAAAACTATCTTATCTAATATTTAATATTGACCATTTATGACAAAAAAAAATAATTTAAATTGAATAATTATTGATTTATTTTGTTTTCTGTGATACTGAATTGCAGATTATTCGAATTTTATCATTGTAAAATGTAAATGTTATGTATCTAAATGTAAAATAGTCAAAATGTCAGAACAAAATAAATAAAATGCAGTGCAGTAGATGCAAGTGCTGATGCCAAACATTTAAACAAACAATTTTTTTTTTTTTTTAATTCTAAAAAATAGAATTTTATAATCTTATTCAACATTTAAGCATTTAGTGAAAAAAAACATTAATTTAGATAAATTAAACATTAAACAAATAAATAAATATAAATAGCCCTCGACAGATAAATAATGCCTAAATACTAAATTTAATATTTTTATGTCTGAAAATTAGAAATAATTGAAATAAATTAAATTATGAAGACAAAAGGGATAATATACTTTCTTTGTATCTTGAAAAATAGTTATTTTATGCTTTTAAATTAGTTTTTTTATTTTCCTCCCATTTTTGATCATTTTATGTTTGAAAAAGTTAATTTATGTTATATTTTTATTAATTAAAAAATAAAAATTAAATTACAATATACATTCAATAAGCAAACTAAAAGTACGCTTGGTATACTTATAACTAGTGTTTGAAATCATAAAGTGAAACATTAAATTTTTTTAACAAAAACATTGATGATATTAATTCATTTATTAGTACCATATGTTAAACTAAACATATAACTATATAAGCATATAAAAATATTATGTAATGCAATTATAATATAATGTATAGTAATGCAATTTATTTTTATTACTCTATAATATTGTATCCTTTAAAAATGTTTGTATGTTATTTTTTTAATTTTAAACATTCAATATAGTTTTATAATATTTAAAAAAACAATTACTAATGACAAATGTGAGTAACAATAAGGCTTATTAAAAAATAAAAACAATAATAAATTTTATTATTATTTTATAGAAATTACTAACACTTCCAAAAGTAAAATTTAATACTTGATATTACTGTAATTGGTAGGATATAATAATAAGTAATATAATTACTAAGAATATTATACTAATCAAAGTATGAAGTAATAAAAGATCTATTAACAATTTTTATCACGAAACCTTGTCAATTCTTTTTAATTCTTCCACAAATATAGAGATTTCGTACAACTAGAGAATAATAAAGGTGTATTCAAACGTTTTTTAATCATTTACAAACCACAACAAAATTGTTTTAAAACGTTTTAATGAATAAAAAATGTTTTTATCGTAAAAAAGCAATCCTCTAATGTAAGTTTGGGAAAGGGGCTCTTATACCCGACAACGAATCTATTATGCATGATCTCATTGTAATAATTAATAATATATACTTAATTAATGCTACAGCCATGGCATTACTCTATCCAATTGTTGCTAAAATATTTGTGACTTCTGGGCTTTAAATACTTGTGTATATATTAAACAATATGTATATTATTCGTAAATATTTATGGTTTTGATTAACAACATTAAATAATTATCGGTAGTGGCGGTAGTATGAAATAACAATACTATTAGGTATATAAAAATAAATACTGATCTAATATGAAATATAATTTTTATATCAACGATTGTGCATATATTACATATATATATATTTAATGTTAAACTATAATATTCAAGATAGCTACAATAAATTTTTGTCGCCACTGCGACACTATACTACCTACTGAAAATTAAAAACGAAAATGTGCTTCTTATAAACACATACCTATAACTATATTGCTAAAATATAGGAATAATGCGTACAGTAGTTACAGTTTTCTGAGGCAACTCTGTACACAATATCGTTTCTGTTCAAAACATAATGCGGTGTAGCATAAAGGTGATATTTCACGGTTCGTTCGACTGCGTAATATAGCCAAAACGGCTAAAGGTACGACCAGTGACCGCCACCGCGTTAAAAGACGATGAAACTATACCTATGTGTGTGTGTGTATGTGCCACAATCAGTTTACATATACACACATTCGATACACACGTCAAACCGACCAACTCTAAACATAAAAATAGAAATAATATAGGTAATAATATATTGCAATATAGGGCTATACTTCCAATAATACAGCAGCAGCTGCAGCGTACCGTTATTTCTACACTTAGTTATATATACGCTTTATTCTAAAATATTTATATTATCTTTAGTGTAGTAGATAGGCAATTTATACGTTGTGCATTAACGTCGTATAGTGGTGTAGCACATTATATCCCTTTGAAAAAAAAATACAAATAAACAGGTCATAAAATGTTTATAACACGGATAGAAAGTAAATCGCATATTGCACAGTAATTAATTTAAAATTTAATTTTTACGAACAAAAAATCGGTTTCAATCATTTTTACAGACATAAACCATTAGCCATCGCTTTGAAAATGCACCTATGGTACATTTTAAAACTACTAACAGAGATAAAATTTCTCAATAATTTTACCATTTTATATATTTATACAACTCCACGGGTATTCAATATTGACTATTAATTAATAGTTAAATTGGAAAATATCGTAAATGTAAACATTTTTTATATCTAATAATAACAGTGAGACATCATTTTTATGAAATGTAGTTTAGTATTTTATTTTTATTTATAACTGCTTATTATCCATCGGCAATTGTTAACAGTTAACTTGATATACAAGTGCATAAATAATAATAATTATATTATTATGTAGTACTACTTACTATATAATATTAAGTTAGTGAAAACTTTATGTCAGTGATTTGACGTTTCGAATATTTCATATATTTTATTTTTATTTACTTAAACCTAGTATAATAGTTCTTGAGCACATTATTTCTATGACTATTTATTCACGGATTAACATAACTAAAATGAGATAGAGGAGATTAACATCCCTCAAATATTGATTTGACCTTTCCTTAAAATACTTTTTACAGATTTAAAGATTGTTTGTAATTTGTTTTGTATAAGTCACTATAAAACCTACTGTTATAATATCATTGTCAACGTTTTTTTTTATCGAGACAATTGTGCAAGTGACCAAATGAAAGTGATATATCAAATTCAATTAACAGCAGTGAGGACATTTCAAATAAATTTGCATCAAGAAAGTTATCATTCTATTAGATTATTTTAAACGAACAAAATTATTATTAATGTTAATTATTACAGTTTGGTCCTAACAATTTTTGTTTAATCTTTCTTTGTGTCTTTAGTTGTATTTATTCAAATGGTGGGTCGAGTAAAGCCCCCCGTGGATTTATATTCATATAAATACTTTTTTTTTATTGAGACTATTATAGCCACTTAAAATCTCAACCCTAATTTATAATATATGCCCATACAGCATCTATCTACAAATAATTATAAAATAGCAACTTTATCTTTTGATTAGAAATGAATGGTAATTTGTTTACTTTTTTTTACTACAGAATTATTAAAAATTTGTAACAATGCACTATTTAAATTTCAAATATTTATTTATATATTTATATTGATTTTAAACTTATTTATACGACAAAACAAAATTAATCTATTCTAATTAATCTAATGGTAAATTTAATTTTTGCAAAGTAAAACTAAACACGATCGCCTTATTTTATATTTAGTACTAATAGTACAATGTATTTTTTTAAATATTTTATATCAAATGGTATATTTATATAATACAATATTAAGCATTTAAATACGCTACCTATGCCTATACTTTTTAAACTTAAGTAAATAATAAAACGAATTCAGTTTATAGTTAATAATTAAAAAAAAAAAAATAATGGAAATAGGTTAGGTACCTATTTAATCTCTTGCAGAAGTTGTGACATTTATCATTTGAATTCGTTTTATAAAAATTATGTAATGTTAATGACAATAAAGTACTTAACGTGAAATAAATTGTTGTACAATTTATTGTGTAAATGTCATTCACAATGTTATATATTATTATTAAATATCTTATTAGATTAAATTTTAAATATATTTTATTTGAATTATTTTTAATATAAGTACCATATAATTATTGTTTATATTAAGTTTCTTTTTTATAATAAATATTTTGAATCTTAAATTACATAATAATAAAACGAATAATTTTAATTCTAATAGATTAATACGTTGTGCCTACCAACTTACTTGCCTATTATATCATTATAATAAAATAATAATTATTATTATTATTATTCTTTTCATTATTGTAGTATAATATAATAGAACATCATTGTCATTTCATAGTATTTCCCGCCACCTAGTTCAATTACAATAGGGTGATTGTAACGATCAGATTTAAGGTAGTGGGTAAATGGTGGGGTCAGTCTAGGATTGTTAGTGGTAATATAAAAACGAACGACAACAGGAGAATAAGTACAATAATACGAACTCTGCGACTAGTTTCACTTGATTATTTTTCATATCATAAAATCGTAGAATATTTAATTCTAATAATATTAGTAAATAATTATTTTGGTGTACCTATACATTTTGATCAAAAGTATTTTTGACAAAATTTTAGAAAAAATAAAACATATTTACTTAATCACAATTGTCACAATAGTATGATGAAGACGAATATCGTAAGTTATAAAAGTTACTTATTAAATACTAAGCTTATTTTAATTGTATTAATACAGATATCCATTAATATAGATACTCAACGTAGTACAATATAATAATCATTTATATTTTAGGTTATTATAGAATTAAAATGTAGTATTTCTGTACATATTACTTTATCATATTATTTGTATCTGACCCGATATGATTATTTAGTAGTTAATGATATAATGTTAATAATGTCCTCAAAATATTTAGATTCTACTGACTAAAAATCTATTTCGAATAAAATTTGAATACCTATCCTTTAATATAATGATCATTACAACAATATAATCTTAACGAGCAAAAAATGTAATTAGTATTAAACATATAAGCCATTAGTTGATTGAAAAGATTAAAAATTATTTAAATATGAAAATAAATTTTTTTATAAAAAACGACTTTTGTATTTTTCGTTTTTAAAGATATTTATCGAATTATCACTATCATAACATTTTTAAAATAATAATATTATGTTTGAATCGTAGATAAAAATACAAGGAATTTTATAAATTAGTTCAAAATTCACAACGAGAAATGATATAATAAAATACAACATTTTTATTATATTATTTAAATAGATTATATTATATATGAAAAATTGTAAGGGGTTTTCTTTGAGTTTAAACCATTAGATAATATTATAAAAAGCGATTTTTAAATTATTTTCCCAAAAAGTATTTATTATTTATTGTACCTATGTAGTTAATCAAAACATCGAACTAGATATTGGAAACACACGTGTCACCCATTAAAGTTAAACATTTTTTAAATATATACCACGGTATATTTGTGCTTACTAATTAATAATATATTGAATTTTGTTCAATAATATTCTTACGATAGTCATAGATTATACGATTTCATCAACAACAAAATATTAATGTTCTATCATGAATTATTATTAAATAGTATATCGTTTTAAAACATGTATTAGTACGAAGCAAGTAGCAACCCGCTGGATTCTTCGGCGCAAAGCAGCATTAAATTGATATAGCCCGGCGGTGTTTGCTAATCGTAACCGTAAGACTTAATGATTTAAACAAATCAATTTATTAGACTGTACGATTGATTACATAAGTACGATATTGTATTGTTATAAGGAACTCGCGCCAATGTATTCGACACACACCCAATCCATGTAAATGAAATATTATTTTCTGCCTATTGGAAAACTACCGTGGCTTTGTATAATATTGTACAATAATACAATAAATGTATATAGGCAGTATAATATTATTGTCGTTATTATAAACCACGACGACCACTGCCGCAATGTCGTTGCGCAAATTGTAACCGCTATCGCGCCACAAATACGCTCGCGCACGGTTCACTACACTTCTTTATTCGTATATATAATATATTTCGCGCCATTATCGTTATATTATTTCTAGTATTTCTACATACATGTGATAGTATTGCATTATGACTTTGTATTACGACAGTATATTTTTAGGTCTTAGATACTTGAGTTTAACTCGGAAAATACGTTTAATGATCATTATTTTTTATACAACCATAACATAACTGTATAAACTACTGCGAATTTGACTATATGTAGTCTAAAATACAATATTATATACGAATACAATTTACAATAATTTATTATTTGGATAGAACTAAACAGATTTTCACAGTTCCTTACCTATTTATATATAAATAATATGTACTACAATGATCATAGGCATTCCTAGACTATAGGCAGTCCACGTTTAGGTAGGACCCCTATTAGGGACGGATCCAGTGAGATGAGGCAAAGATTCACCCCTCTTCAGAATTCACACCACAGACATTCATAATACTAATTTTTTTTTTTTAGCTATATGTAATCTAATAATTTAATTATACAGGCAATTCAATAAATTTAAGAAATCTACATTCTCTATGGCTGTAGTTATACCTATAGCAGAAAGGTTTTTCTACTCCGTTTTCGTCTATAAGGCGGGTAAAACTTAGCTTCATTACTATAGACGCAAGATGATCGACTAACTGTATTATGTTTATTGAGTGTTAATAGATTAATCGATATAAATACTGTAGTAGAATAATTCGATCGCTTTATGAATACGTTCATATTTTTTTAATTTAAAAAATTACTCGGATCCTAGTAATATTTAATAAATAAATTATATTACATAAAAATAATAGATAAATTCAAAATTATTCCAATTATGCATTTATTTAACTATTCGTTTTGTTTTTACAATTATATAATATATTTCACCATCTCTAAATCGAAATCATAATTTAACAATATAAGTGCAAGTGATTAAATAGGTTATATTATATAATATTTAAAAATGTTCAAAAAAAAAAATATTTGATAATAAAATAATGTTCTTCCCCGCCATATCTTGGCTTTAAATCCGTTCCCGGACTCCTGCATTATATATAGGTACATAGACACAGTTCTCGCGAATTCATGCACACGAGCCCCATTTGTGTATAAATTACGTAATTTTTGAAAGTATTTCATTATGATAAACGTACGTACGCGGAAAGGATATAGCGCAGGCATACAGGTATATTTATGAAGAATATTCTCGGACAAAACAAAATAATATATATTGGTGTACGCCCGGTCGTTCTGTATAGATATACCATTATACTACTATTATAATACATGACCTATGGGGACAAAAAGAACGATTCAGGCACTATAGCTTCGGTGGGCGGTTAGTCGCCGCGCAGTATTACACAATACTACATATTATTATTATAATGTTATTATTGATATATTTTAATTGAAAACATTTTCGTACGATACTTATATGGCCGAGAAATACGACTAACGCGCAATTCAGTCGCATTATATACAATAAAATAATGTGTGTATATTATAATGTGATGTTTATAGGAACAGAGGGGCCCGGCGATGTCGATAGGTGTGCAGCTTTTGGTCGTCGGAGTTTTGGTGTCGGCGTGTGCGGCGTACAGCGGGGACGAGGGATCGGCAGACTATTTCCGCGGTCACGAGCCGCGGGGCGTGGACGGCAACAGACAGTTGCCAGTCATACTGATGCACAAACAAGCGCTGCAAGAAGACGGCGGGTTTCAGTACGCTTTCGCGGCCGACAACGGTCTCCGGCAAGGCGAATCGATCCGGCCGGACGGAAGCCGGACGGGAGCCTACTCGTACACGGACCCCGACGGCAAAGAAATCTCCGTCAAGTATACGGCCGGCAAGGACGGTTTCCGCATAATTCAAGGCGACCACGTGCCAAAAGCCCCGGTGTCCGTGGTGCCGTTACAACAGCAATCGTCGGCGCCCGCTTACGCGCCACCGTCTCCCGGCCGTTCGTTGGCCAAGAACAGGTATAATACTCCTCGTCTCGATAACACAATATTATAACATTAAAATATTATGATAATACTACGTTGTGCGCGTACGTCGTACAGTATTGATATACAGGGTGTTCGATATCATTTTGGCAATTGTCATTACACTAATTGGGACTAATAAACGATAATAATGATATTATAGTAATTAATGATGAGGTTATTAAATATTTTACATTATAAATGTACAGCAGTGTTATCTGTTATTGCTCTATGTGGGTATTAAAATATGCATACGGTAATTAAGAGTTTCCAAACTTATTGAACACCTTGCAATAAGTACCTACCGCGATCTTCCGCGGTATACGCCGCCAGCGGTGCACCGAATCGAAGGATTATCAATTCGCTAAGAGGTGAGGGGGGACCCCTGGAACGTGCCAAAAATCAAATAAATCAAAAATCAACATTTTTACAGCGATTGGTAGTATTTTTCTGATTTGGACTCTGTAACTGGTTATTATACACTATATCGCGACGCATAATGATATTTTATTTATATATTAAATAATAGATTTGTAGTTTCTTGTAGAATTCTTGATTGCGCCACGCCTGGTGCTATACACGACAGACGAATACATTTTGGCCAGCTGCTATTAAATAGAAATGATAGTCAATGATTGACGAACAATCGAATTCCATTAAATATTCACTCAGTGACGATAATGAATAAGGCATTTTAGTATAGATTTTGAACTGGATTAATTGGCCCGCACTGTCTTCATAATATAATATTGTATTATTTTACAAAAGCCACCTGGTCGATTGAGATATTTTCAAATTAAACACAATAGTGTATAATATGAGCTTTTGCCTGCATGTTGGTTTTCTATAGGTTTTTGAAATAATTATTCATCGATATATTCCATTCGACATTGATGATTTGATAACAAAATAATTTAAAAAGGCATATTACCCAATATCGCATATAGTAGCACACATTTTACATGACATGCAAATGGCTTACCCAACTAAAAATCTTAATTTATAGTGAATGCCTAGATAATATCTACTAAAATTGAAGTTATATAATTTAACATTGTATGTGCGTCAATTACTACAATTTTATTACATATTTTTGAATCTATTTTATTTGAATTTTACACCATGTTATGTTAATAGATAACAATTAACTGATAACTACCTGGTACCTACCAATTAGCCACATGTTTTAATAATGAAACTTGTATTTGGTTCAAATATAAATTTTATCCTCCCCCTATAACAAATAAAACGATATAATTGTGTGCTTGCGTTTAGTAAAATTAAAAAAAATTGATTTTCATCATATCAGCTTTCTTTATGTATACATATTATTATAATGTATGTACGTATACTTGTACTTGTAAATTATGTAGGTACCTTTAATACATTTATCTATTTTCCTTGATAAATTAATTTCGTGTTGCTCAATAATTATTATGTTATAATTCTACTTCTAGTTATAGAATTCTAACTTGATGTTTTGTACAAAAGAAAAATGAAATACATAATAACGCAATCACATTAATTTAATATCGATCTAAATTTATCAAAAACAATAATTCATTAAACTTCATTCGCTGTATACAAAAAAACATGTTTTTAAACACGTTAAAATGCTATTAAATTTTTGGGATAAGTATATAATACTTATTAACTCATATATCATACTTGTGTAACTTTTTCGTATAAATCTTTACATTTATGAATTAATAAAATTTTAAACTTAAATTGTTATTAGGTAGGTATATATTTAATATAACAACTAAAAAATACAATTATACACATCGTTTCACGTGTGCCATGCAATATTATATTATTACTTATACTTGGCAGATTGTTCGGAGCACCCGGTGGACCTGGATCTCAATTTAGCAGAGGCGATTTCAATGGCGGTGGCAGATTTGACCATAATAGTGGGGAAGCTTTTGGTTCACCGTCGCCATACAAATCGAAATATTCGAAGCCTCAACAACACTACAGAGTTCGCGAAGATAATAGTGCCGAATTAGCAGCTAGGTACGATGACGATGGATCCGCATTCGACGGTGCCGGAGATTATAGCAGCCACAGTCCGTTCAGGGCACCTTCGACACAGGCGCATGCAACTTACAATGGCGCGAGTGCTAACTCAGAAAAAGATGATGGCTCTTTCAATAGCAACGAGCGACAACCGCATTCGTTCGGTAGTGGTTATGCATTCGAATTTGGCGGTTCTAACAATAATGGTGGAGCGTCACCTGAATACTAAACAAATTACCTATATGTTTTCGTGTTTCTCGCGAACTTTGATGATTAAATGTATAAACCATAATTTCAGCAATAACTTTAAAAATAATTATTTTGTTGATAATTATTTATATTCTTTTGGAGATTGTTATAAGATATATAGTATATTATATACATATATGCATCATATATCATGATTATCTTCTAATTTTTAAGTTTTATAATTATTATATTATACTGTATATGAACGATGATACTAATTACTAATTAGTTATAAGTATTTTTTTGTTATGTTTTTAATAAAAATTATAATATAATTAATAAAGTTTATAATTTATTATGTCATGTTTATCAACGATGCGTTGATTTTACGACAAATCAGGTTTAAGCATAATATGAAACAAGAACAATAATTATAAATTTATAACTATTAAATAATACATATATATATATTTATATATACATACATTTTCCATTCTATAAACCCAACTGAAATATTTCTGTTATAAATTAGAATTATGCATCCATTTTGTCTTTTATTATTATTTTCTGTATTGATATTATTTTTTTACCATAGCTGCCAATCACAGAACCAATACTCCATAATTAATAATTATTTGTAATAATTTTGGGTTTTCTCTTTCTCTGTTAATATAATATGTGACCACTGCCGCATTTATAAAAAACGATTAATCAACCAGTAATCGGTATACAACACATATATGGTAAAATTATTACGTGTCTGTCCATCTATCTGTCTATATTGGGGCCACGACGGCGGTAATAAATAATATTTTTACTGGGTTTTCCACTGGAGGGGAATGTCATTTTTTAAAATTGTTTTTTTAACGTACCACCCACTCCCATCCTTTTTCCAATCGAAAAAAAGTCCTAATGATATAATAGCAATAATAATATATGGTATACTAACTAAAAATAATGCTGCTATATTTCGAAAAAAAAAACATATAATATTTCGGAGTTAAATTTTACTGTAATTTGTAGTTAAAATAAATAATTCAAATAATAAATATCATAATAAACGTATAAATAACAACCGTAACAATTCTGAAATTCGACAAAAAAATGTATTATTTAATAATAGGTGCCTAATATTATATAATTCACCATATTCTTGCAGAATTTAAAATACTCAACATATATACCTATTATTAGTCATATATAACATATATTACATTAATTTATTTTGCATCAGAGATCTTGTAATTATTTTCCTTTTATTATATTCTAGTTGAAAATATGCAGATTCAAAGTTTGAATCAGTTTGAAGAGCTTGTATAATATTAATTGAATTTTAAATTCTTCAAATAAAAAAGTATAAAGTACTTATAAATATTTTCTTTATAATTTTATTTTAGATTTGAAAATAATACATTACTTTCGTTTTTTCGTAATAAAAATATGACTTATAAGTACATAAATTATATTGTTATAATGATATAACTTATATATCGTGGACTTAGTGTATAGTGTTATACTATTATAATAATACCGTCTACCAACTTTAGTGTCTATATAGTCTATACATATATATCGAGCATTTATGTTGTTTTCTTAATATTAATTGAAAACCATATAAAAGACGTCTTATTTATTCGTGCATTGTCGTAACGTGTCAACGTCAATAGTCAATATAGGTACCATAATTGTGGTTAGTTATTAGTAAAAATGTATGTATTGTACAATATATATATATCATGAAGCACGAAAATCAATAAAGTTAAATATTATAACTCGTCATCATGTCGAACACAATTAATGATATTAAAACAATATGTATGCAAATATGCAACTTAATTTCAATACCGTTTTACTGATCGGTTTCTTTATACAGACTATTCGTATTATATTATATAATATAACTGCATCGAAATACAAAACAAAAAAATGTATTAAAATACGTTAGATTCGCCGACGGATTCTAACTTGGTATTTTTATTTTCTACTCGATCTAATCTGGATTTAATAACTTAATAATCTCCACTTACGTCGTACCCACAATTTAGTATAGCTATATCAACTATAACTAGGGTCTATAACTTAATTATATCCGG
Source organism: Rhopalosiphum maidis (assembly GCF_003676215.2). Classification (NCBI taxonomy): domain Eukaryota; kingdom Metazoa; phylum Arthropoda; class Insecta; order Hemiptera; family Aphididae; genus Rhopalosiphum; species Rhopalosiphum maidis. The sequence continues at coordinate 56,957,485 of NC_040879.1, forward strand.
ATGTATTTCATTAAAAGGTTATAAAGTTTCATTTTATGTACATAAAGGAACTAATTTAAAATAGGTAAAACTGGTACTATAATACTATACGTTACTATAATACGCATAATGTAATAATATATATTAATATGATATACATGTTATTCTGCTGCCGTTGAAACGTTTACATTTCTTTAATATGAAAAATAATCTAGATAATATTTATCGTATTGAATATGCATATTATTTGTTCGGAAAACGCAGAACGACTCAATGAGTGCGCGATACTGCGGTGGTCAGAGATAGAATCGCAACAAGACGGATTTCGCTGTTCGATAAACCATCGCATATATTATAATATAATAATATATAGGTGTGCTTACTGAAGAGGGCAGCGACAAATAATTAATTAATTAATTGGTATTGTAGAGCACACGTTTCGCTCTCAACACTGTCATCGGCACCGTGTATAGTATTCGGTAAGTGTGGTGTCTGGTTACTCTGGTGACTGGTGATGGAATGAATGAGTGTGTGTGCGCGCGCGTTCTGTTTGATTTAGAACAGCGTATAGTACGACGAAGAAGACAAAATATTGTTTATGAAAAAATATATATATTGTAGTCAACACTCGTCACGCGATATTCATTAAAACGAATACTGATATACTATATATAGGTATGCCTACACCGCGCTCGTATGTATATATATATATATGAATATAATGCACTTCCCTGCAGTTATATGTATATATATATATTATCTACCTATAATATACATATTATATAGCCGTACTGTCACCCATCACAATGAGTAATAGTACCTATACCGGCTATACACCTATATAATAAACATTACTGTATAATATAATAATAATAATAATAATAATATTATCATCGTCCATATCTACGCGTTTATTTCCCTCGTAAAATCGAAACATCGAAATATTTTATCGTAACGGTTATTATTTTTTATCATCATAATAATATTATAACACTGCTGCAGCGTCGATTCCTATAATGTTATATGGTACGTATGAAGAAGATGTACACACACACACACACACACTCATAGGATGTGCATACGATGTGTACCATATATGTGTATGTGTGTGTATGTGTGTGTGTGTGTGTGTATTATATTATATATTATTATTATAATATTATGTATTATGTACGATGTGTAGTGTAAAATACTGACGATGTGGCGGCGACGGGTGTGTTGCGCGCGCCGTATACATGCGCCGACGTAATTATAATTATTGTATCGTCTCTGCCGTCGTCGTCGTCGCCGCCGCCGCCGCCGCCGCCGCCGTCGCCGTCGCCGCTGCCGCCACCACCGCCGCTGCCGCCGCCGTCATCGGGGTTGTGTGGTAGTAGCAAGCGGCAGTGGCAGTTGATAGCGGTCCTTCGCCGCGTAATGGTTTGTCCACCGCTGCGGCGCCGAACGTGTATTATCATCGCCGTAACAACAATAATAATATTATAATAATAATAATAATAATAATAATAATTAAAATCGAAAAAAAAAAAAAAAAAACATTTTCGTGTCTCACGCTGAAAACGCACACACAGGCGCAGCATCATTCATCCGAACGGTACATAATATTTATAATATTGTTTTACTATAGTCTTTAATATCGTCGTAAAACGATCGCGAGCATATTATTATTATCTGCACACACGCCGTCACCCCGCGTCGATCGTCGCCGGCCGGTATTCGACGGTGGTCGCTTTTCTTCTGCATACTATAACAATATAATATCGTAATAATAATAATAATAATAAAAAGTATTGTTTCGAAAACAGAATTTCGTGTTTTCGGTGCCGCCGCGTGGCTTACATAATAATATTATTCGTGTAAAAATATATCGATCGTACACTATACCTTTAATTGTTATTAACTACGTTTTCTTTTCATTTTTTTTTTTTACCCGTCATAACATTGTTGTATTATTATTTACAATAATATCGCGGATGACACATGTTCGAAACGCCACGGCGTTACACAGTCGATAAAAAAACATAACATTATATTAATTACCGGTAATACTATCCAAACGCCTATAATAATCGCCCCGTGGCGTTCTACCGCGATTGGCACACACACAAATGTGTCGTTTTACGATTTTTCGTGCGATAATTATTATTATTAATAATTGTACGTTGTACGCGTATCGCGAATAACGACTACGTCGCTCTATATTAGAATTGATCTCTACGCGAGCCAAACACGTTAGCTCAGTATTGTAATACATATTAGTATTACTATTATTATTATTATTATTATTATTATAATGGTATATGTATTTGGAGGACATTGATTTTGACCAAGCAGGGGACTCGGCAACTCGGCGCCGGCACAATTACCATAATAATAATTGATTAATTAATTGACGACCACGGCCACGGCTTGTGAAACTATTTACACCGGTGAGTACACACACACCATCATCACAAAGCATGCTATTTTTCAATTTATAATAATATTTATCAAACGCTGTACCTATGTTACATTGATGATTTGTATTTTTTCCAATAATATTATTGCCGACTATGTATATTAATTACAAGTTACGATAGGTAACGTCGTACATCTTAAGAATGTATAGATACTTCACCAGTCGTACAAATTCTTTAGGACTACATGCATAAAATAAATTATGTAATCATATACCTATATCCCCTATAATATACAAGACAACAGAATGAAATAAAAACCTATAAATTGATTTTTATCACCGGTTTTATTTCCGTTTTAGATGGTTTCCACTTCAATAAGTAATATTGAATGTGAGTAAACTATATTGTGTATGGTGTTTTTTTTTTTTTTTATAGTTTTTATTTTAATTTCTATGAATTTTATTAGGTAAATATATGTATCGTTATCTTTATAGTTCTATGATTGTGTTGGTTGATCGTAATTATATAATTATTGAATAATAACCATAATAATTTACTTGGATTATAAGAAAATAGCAGCAGCAGCATGCCAGCATTAAAAATAATCGTATAGTATTGATGATTACAACTATTAGTTTGTTGAGGGTGTTTCGAGTTAAACGATCTATTGCCTTGCCTTCATGCATCGTAGGTATATAAACTGATATTTTAATCGCTTATACTACAACACGCCCTACCATATTATACATACGTGCGTTCGCACGTAGGTATCGATATTAAAATATTTGAATTATAATAATAATAATAATTATTATTTTATTATTATTATTATTATTATAATGACCACACCGCTGTACTATACCACTGAACTATAGGCTACTTAATTATAAACATAATGTTATTTATAATACCATCGTCGTAAAATAGTAATCGATTTCACATCGTTTTATAAGTTATAATTATAATTTAAAAATTACGAGTTTGGGAAGCAGCGTTCCTGCCTCCGGCTACTCACTAACCAAAGAGAAAATACATGTATGCGTGTGTGCGCGTTTGACTGTGTAGTGTATGTGTGTACAGTATGTATAATGGGCTAAAAATGACGTAGTATAATTACGTTTTCCATTAAATAATTAATTTTTACCAAAGATTATCACAGTAGGTAGATGTATACAAACTACTACCATACTATAATATATTATTATATATATTAGACGAACATATAATATGGTAATTCAACCATAAATTAATTACCGCAGTGGAGATTCGTAATATAATACGTGTATGTATGTATTATATATAATATATGACAATGGAAAGCTAGGTTCAATGGGGTAGTTGCTACTTAAATCATGATGAGGTGTCCGAGTATGGTTAAGGTCATTGTTAATAATATCGTGGCGATGGAGAGAAACAGCGGCGGCGGTGCGCGGAGGCAGTGGCAGTCAATTGACGTTATCCGGCGGCATCCGCTCAAATATTATTACATCGTCGATGCGTTATAATATTATAATTTATAACGACGACTATAAGTAAATGACAGTGATAATATAAGTAGAATAGAATGAAATTGGCATGTATTATCCACCAATAAAATTTTAAACGGACGATTATTAGTGTCGTATAATATATCAATGTATAAGGCGGATGCTGCATTAGCTACAACATATCGTATATTGTGACGTTTGTATGACCAATTAAAATGTATAGGAACTCGTTCAATGTTTATACGAGATGTTTCTATTTAATCGCCACGCAGTCGAACGATACAATTTATTGAGTGTGTGTGTGTATGTATGTTTCAGGACGTCGATGAAATAAATCCAAATCAAATTGCCTTACATCGAAAGTATATTGCGTACACCTGGGTATATATATACCGTCGCCGACAACAAGTATGAAGGTATCGCCACTGTTGCCGCAGACGTCGGCAAAAAAACAAGCAGAGGACGTCCCTATTCGCGACGACTCGGAAGCCGCTAATAACTGTTTGAAACGCCGTCGGCTCCATTCTCAGACGAATATCATAATCAACGGTCACTATCGACACCACAGCAAACACCATTACTCTCGGCACGACGACAACAAATCGTCGTCTATGGACTGTTTCGACACCATTAGCAATAGCGTTAACGGCAACAGCAATAGCAGTTGTAACAGCAGCAATAGCGGCGAAGACGCGAGCGATTGTGACGATTCACCGGCGAGGCCCAACAGTCACCCGAATCAACAATACCCAGAAGGGGGGACGTCCGCGGCGCCGTCGCCCGCACACAACAATGACAAAAATAAGGTACGTTATTTTTTTCTCCGATACGTCGTCGTGATGTATAATAATAATAATAATAATAATAATAATATAATAGCGTCGGCGAGCGTTAATATATCGCTTGTTGTTATACACCGTAATAATAATATGATATAATATTCGTTTGTGATATATATAATATTTATGTTTCTCATACTATCGATTCGATCGGTATTTATATTAAAAAATAGTCTATGTTATAATAATGAAAAACTACTATTGCAATAATTTAGCATCGATCGAATCGATGACGGCGGCGGGGGTGTATATATAAGAGCCGAGAGATTAAAAGGCCGCGGCGAGTAATAAGCTTTGAAAATAAGTTATTAAGCTGATATTGCTACGGCGGTATACGGCGGCCGCGGCGTGCTGGAGAATAGTGGTAGCAGTAGTGATGGCAGAGGTCGACGACAATGACGACGTAATTTTTCTCTGCTATATGGGGGTGAAACGGTATAGCGCGGCGAACGCGGTGGCGGTGGCGGCGGCGGCGGTGGCAGTATAGTAATAATATAATATGACGCCGCCAGCTTTTACGTTTACCTTCCCTGCACCTTCCACACTCAATCTTATTCCCCGTTGTTATGTCAGTGCCGCCGTATTTTTAAAAGGGTAGGTCAGTTTCGTCGGCCGTCTATTGTACACAATAGTCATGTATAGTAATAACAATAATAAACGTTACAATGCAAACTGTGTATACCACCTATGACTGTGACCTATAACAGTATCGCTATATAGTGCTCTATAAAAGTATATACATAATAGGTTACGATACCTACCTAGTTTACGATATGTACCTAAATATATTTGAAACAATATTATCATAAAACAACGATTTGCCAAATAAAATCGTACGACGGCTATAGACGGTTAGACGCGATTGCGTAATGAAAATAATTACGATTTTAAAATTGTTATTTTTAATCCGATTAGAAAATATGTTATTTGATATTAAATTATTTTATTTTAAAGTAAATAAAATAAACGTGTATATATATTTTTTTTAAATATTCAGTTGATTTGGTTTTAACTTTAATTTTAATGGAAATCGCCCTGTCCCGCCTTATTAAATCAAGCGTATACTTATAGAGTATATCGACATGTATTGCGTAGCGTACATACTGCATATTATAGTATTCTAGAGTAGGTACATTATTTTGCAGTTTTATTGAAAAATGATAAAATAGTTATTCAAATGATTACGACCTACGTGTACATATTATATATATATATATATTAAAGAATAGCTTTTCCATATACGTACACAGCTGCGTAAATGAGATGTATACATTGAGATAGTGCACGCCGGGGGTGAACACGCAATAAAATCGTGACGCGGCACGGGGTAAGGGGCAAAGAGACAAGTGGTAATAGTGGCGGTGCTGGCGGTGGTGGCGGTAGTAATGGCGTTGGTCTGCTGTTAGTACTGCAGCGTTTATAGAACCGGCGCCGGTGGGGGTGGCGAAAATGGTGAAAACAGTATATATATATATATATGTATATGTATAATGTATATTATATATATTATATAGGGAAGGGTACGATATTATAATTAGATGACGTAATAGTAATAGTGGACCGTATACGAGGGTTGGTGAACGGCGGTCGCGGTGGCGGAGGAGGGTGAATAATCCCATTTGCTTCGGCCCTGTACCCTGATTTCATACCGCCACGTCGACTGACCAACCCTTTACCACCGCCACCGTACACACACGCGCACATACGCCCACACACACACACACACACACGCGCGCACATGCATTCTCCCAACCGACCGACGCGTTCACCCCGTTCCCATATACCACCACCGCCACCGCATCGTGCCGACCTGCTGGCATACAACGCATAAACCCTCTCCTCCGCCATGCTCACCGCCCCTTATTCGCTCTATCCGTTTTCCTTTTGCTGTATATACACTATAATACTATATATAGGCATTCGTCGCCGTCTCCGTCGTCGTCACCGTAGCTGCCGCCGCCACGTATATGTTCTTCACTATGTATATATAATATAATATTTAATATATACATGGTAGGTATACGCACTATCCTCTGTTGTACACGACCGAACTGACAGACCTGATAGTAATTATAATTTCATCTCTTCCCGCTATCCTCGGTGCACACAACACTGCATGCTGTCACTGTTAACCGTCCGAACATCATCCGACCACCGCCGTACCGTCTTCACCTCCTTCTGTACCACCACCGAGAAACCGGTCAGTTCTAATAAAACCGCTTCGCCTCCCGCCTCATACATTTTTCCGGCCTCCGTCTGCTGCTACACGTTCATCGCGCGCACTACTAGAAACAACTGTTACCATATACCGAAATAGTATTGAGCAATATGACGTTTACGGCGGCGTTCATGTAGAGTATTCAGTGTTTTGTAAGTACCACGCGTACATAGTGCTCACTACTATACACGTATATTGTATACATATAACATGTATCACGGTACAATCGAATTTTAATCATCGCTCTGCAACTCCGAACGTACACAAAGTTTCACGCCCACGCGTTCTCGTTTTACGCAGTTATTCCGAATAATAATTCTGATACACGATATATTTTATATATTTTTATCACAGTTTTACGATTATCGCATTTTTTCGTCTACGGTTTGTACGGTACCTACACAAGTAATAAATTTTTACCGCCGCTGTCGTATAGGTATACATTTTATTCTAGGAAGTGATAATATTGCATCGTCGTATATATAAAAACGCGAAGAAAGTCAAATGCGTTTATAAATATTATTGCATTCTATCGAAACGTATAACATTTTCCCGGGAAGAAGAATAGAGAGTAGGATTTATTGAAGCATCGCCGCTATACCGTCGCCGCCGTTACGATGAGGGCTATATATATATACATGTACGTGTGTATATATATATATACATGTATATACATATATATATATAGGCAGCAAATATAAAATATAAGCAGCGGCAGAACTGTTGGGCCTAGGCAGCGTCGGCGGTAATCTTATTATTGTATTATAATAAATTTACATATATTAATCAACAGCGGCGGCGACTCGGACGGATTTTAATTATATATCCCGACGCGGCTCGGGCCAGCCCGTTCGACGGTGGTGGCGGCGGCGGCGGTGCTGCTGCTGCTGGGGTGCCAACCCGCACCGTCATCCCCACCCGGCCATCACTCCACCACCCGCCACTGGTATATACTGCAAACTATAGTATATAATTATATATCGTCGTCGGTACAAGGGAGGTGTGTGTACGAGAGAAAAGGGTACTACGCTACCCATCTACTCGCCGCCCGCCGACGATCTCTCGCCTCTCGCGCACATTATTCGTATTCCCGCTGCCGTATTATTTACCCCTATCCACGCCTCTGTCCATATATACAATATATATATATATATACGTATAGATAGATATGTGTGTTATGTGTGTGTGTGTGTGTGTGTGTGTACATACAAAAGCGAATATATACATATTATATTTATATATACATATACATATAAATATATAAGAGGAAAAGGGGTACGCCGTCGGTGCTCATTTACATTAATCCAATAATTGCTGCATGCAGCGGCAGTAGTAACATTGCTACGAGGAAAGGAGAGAGGTGGTGGTAATTAGCAATTCAAATAAGCGGCGCCGCCGATGCCGCCGCCACCGCCACCACCGCTGACGTCTATGGTGTGGGGGGTAATAAGCTCGAAGGCGGTGGTGAGTATAGTATATAGTAACGCACCCGCCACCAATAATATTATTTTGTGCCGTCGCTGAAATAATTGTACCATGTTTTTTTTTTCAACTTTAATAACATTATTATATCGCTCACATAGAAGTATATATTATACTAATATAATATATATATACGTATATTACGTGCGTGTTATACGGTGTGATGGAAAAACTCTCCGGCACATTCCGCTAAATCTATTCGCAGTGTTCGAAAATAATGTACGCGTCTATATATACCTACACATACATAAATGTATGTATGTATGTGTATATATATATATATTATGGATTTAATAGGCACCTATCTATACGGCGAATGTGATCGCTACTGCGCGATGGCAGTAATAGCGGACCCCTTTGTAACTGGCGTACCGTCATATATATATATATATATATTATATATACGTTTGTGGTTAGGTTGTATATGTATATATAATATATAGTGACCGTCCGGGTTAGAAACGCCTCTGTCCTGGCGCGATGAGGGGAGGGAGAAATTACGATGATGATGATGATGGAGGACAAAACAAAAATACGAGTTGAAAAAACAAAATAGAATTATAAAAAAAAAAAAAAAAATCGACAAAAAAATAATAAAAATTACCGACAACAGGAGCAGAAGAGGGCAAAACGAGGACGAGTGTAAGTGAGTGTGCGCGCGCGCAAGCTATGTGTGTGTGTGTGTGTGTGTGTGTGTGTATGTGTGTGTGTATATGTAATTAATTATTCCAACGGCAGCGGCCGCCGCCACGGCGGTCTGATATATTTTTTTTCATTTCATTATTTATTACGATTGTTTTTTTTCCGCTCACGTCCGTCCGACTGGGGCAAAACGTCCGTCCAAATACGTATACGTATATATAATATAATATGTATACAATATATACATATATACATATATTTGTGTTATTATTTTTATAATTCGCCGCCCTCTACAGCTCGTCTCATATAATAATATTTGTTTTTTTTTGCCAGAGTTTTATTTTTTTGTCCGCAGTGCGTACGTTATTATTATTATTTTATTATTATGATTTTACATGAACACAAAACTTTCGAAAATGACGACATACGTACATTGAAATGCTGAAAATAGTCAACACTATATTATATAACAAAAGAATGATAAAACGATTAAAAAAATAATTCTTCGTTCGATCAAAAGAAGATACGAGTGTTTTATAATTAAAAAAACATATAATGTTCCTTATTGTTGTGAATAGTTGTAAAGTGTGAGTATAAAATACAACATTAATGTAGGTAAGTGAACTTTTAAGTTTACAAAAACCAACCTTCATAAAATTTAATATATTTTTGTTTTTTGTAATTCATACAATATTGTGTACAAATCATACAATAATATATTTTAAAATCAATATTCAAAAGAACCTTAAGTAATTTAATAAATACTTCAATTTCAAGACTTAATCTAAATATTATTTTTAATAATAAAAATAATAAAATAATTAATTTATGCAAGAAATTGCAATATCAATTTAATATCTTTTTTAAATGGTAAAAAAATAGTGTTTAATAAACGTCATGAAGTCATTAAAATGTCAAATTAAAAAATATTTTTCAAAAACTTCAAAATGCATCCATGCATGTAAAAAAATACCTACTTGCTTTTAAAAATTGATAAATTTTAGTTATTTTGCAGTTATTATAATAATAATTCTCGATTTTATACCTTGATAAAAATTAATGCGAATTTGGTATTATCAATGTCAATCATTCACTGTTTGTAGAAATTAAAAAACGGTTGATTTCTATTAGGTGGAGATATTTTATAATACTTTGAAAATTGACACTGTAGTGTTTGATTTAATATAAAAACACAAGCTTAGGGAGAAAATGGAATTGATGGAATAGTTAAATAGTTGATAAATAACAAATAATATGATATACATTTTAATCTGTGTATTTATTTTGATAATAATATTAAATTAAAAAATGTATTAAAAAAAATGTAATTTATATGCGTAAGACTTTTGATATAGAACTAAAAAGCTACCATTGTTATTATACTGTTTATACTGTAGTTTAGTTTTCGTAAAATAAAACAACGAAATCGATATATATCACGATATATATCATAATATATCAATATCTTAATAATTAACAATGATAATATTTATTATTAAATAAAACGCCCAAAGATTGTTTGTACAGCCAAATAAGTAAAAAACAAAATATTTATTTGTGTTTTAAATATAATGTTAAACGTGATATCACAACCTTTTATAACATTTTAATAGTTCAATCTCAATAATTTTGAGATAAAATTTTATATGATTATTTAACGATAGTCAAATATTTGATACTTTCAAACTTAAAATATTCATAGATTTAATAATTTTAAGACGGTTTTGTTAAAATAATACAGTCATAATCCTAATGTCTAAACTTTATAATATTATGAGTTCAAAATAGATGATTATATTTATTACGTCGATTTTTTTTTTTATTATTATTATTGCCTAATTTGAACTATCTAGTTTTTAAGTACTGTAATATTACGATACTAAAACCACTATTTTCAATTAAAAATAATTTTTAAAATGCATTTATCAAAATTTCTATCCACTTTCACAGCCGCTCGTCTGGAATTCACCGAATTATTATTATCTACCAAAATCCGCTGGTAGATATAATTTTTACTGTGGTAAATATGTTTTTAAATCATCCTCGTCGTTTTAAATGAAAATTGTACTGCGACTTACTACAGTAAAATTGAATGATGAAAGTGTCACTATGAGTGATTTCTTTCTCAAAAACACATGTGAAAATTAATAACAAACAAAAACTAACTATTATTATTTAAATAATTATATCGATCGTATTTTAGATAAAACAATTTATTCATACATGTATATATATATATATATATATATATTATATATATATATATATATATATATATATATATATATATATCCTAAATCTCGAGTATTAAGAAAAACGATTTTCAATTATAGTATTATTGTGATATCAAAATAATAAAATAATTTTATATAAAAGTAAATAATATGTATAATGAGAAGGTGAAAAAGATATAAAAATATTTACATTTATAACAAAATAATATTATGAATTTACAAAATGTCAAAATTTAGTATTATTATAAAAACATTAAATTTTAAAATTTCTAAATATATATCGGATAAATCATTATTGTACCTAATTATTTCTAAATCTTAAATTTCCATAGGATATTTCTAAAATGGTATAAAAAATCATTGTTATTAAAAATATTGTTTTTAAATAAACATAAAATTCCAAAAATCAGATTAATAATTTCATTATTAAAGAAAAAATTAAAATAAGTATGCTGAGTGAACAAAATGTCGATTGCAATAGAATTTTCAGTTATTGTAGGTATAACTAAATATTTATCTAGATTTAAAAAACACACAAGAAATAAGCAGGACATTTTTTATTTTTATTTAAAAAAAATCTGACTGCCATACCTATATAGTTATCAGTAATTCAATAAACTTATTCGTATAGTTTGGAGAAAGCTAAGTTATTGGCTGTCCATAACAATATCCAAATCTTCTTATCTCACCAAAAAAAGGACAATATCTCTAACTACATTTAAGTAATGTATTTTAGTTCACGGAGAATCTTTATTTGAGTCACATCTTGTAAGTTTCGAAATGGTTACTTCGGTTGACAGAGAACAACTTATACATAAGTAATCATAGATTTTAATAAAACATTTATAATTATTCTAATTTAACACGATGATATTAAAATGGTTCGCAGAATAGTGACTTTTATTAGTAGGGGCCGTAACGCCCCTAACTCATATATAAAGATCGATATGTAAAATATGCAGTTTTGGAAATTACTTATCGTTATCTACTATACAAAGATTTGATAGGGGAATTTAAACATTATACCATATTCCCTTTATAGATAGGTTAAAAAATTTCACATAACATCAGATGATTTAAAATTTATAAAAAAAAAAAATACATATAGATACTCACTAGTTTAAACCATAGGTGTATTATGGATTAACTACCGGTGGCTTAGCTTCTACCCTCTCCCTATCATTTATATGCGATTAGATTACTCGGGAAATTAAATTAAATTAGATCCATTATTTAGTATTGTTTACTAAATGTTCGCACTATTTACCTAGGAAAATATATTTCAATCAATAATATATTAATATATTATTATTTATTATGACTAGAGGTCAGATTTTATGATTTTATATTTTATTTTTCTAGTGTAGCTATGTAGTTAAATGGCAATATGATATATTTTTCATTCATGAAACACAGAACTAATAGAAATAATCTTATTTTACATAAAAAAAAAAATCATATTCTAGAATCTAGAGAATATTTGAAAATAAAAAACAATATTTTTATTTTTGTAAATATTTTTCCAAAGAAAATAATTAATAATTATAGTACACATTTATTATTTGTATTGTAACAAAACACGATAAATTTAAACTGACTCATTTTAGTATTTTTTTTTTACAGAATATTAAAAAAATATTTTGAATTTTTAAGGACATAATAAAACATTATATATATAATATAATACATAATATAATAATATAATATATATTACCTATTTTTAACGACATAAAAACACCATATTTAAAGGATTTTAAGAGAATATAAATCCTACCTCTAATCTTGATTAATGTATATGTAAATTGTTATAGTATAAATTGTTTTATTTAATTGTATCTAAAATTTGATATTACCTTTGATTCAACAAAAACAAACTAAATGCTCAATATCAAAACCATTTTAATTATTATTTGTATGAAGACTATGAGTACATACAAAAGTGCGTATAGCTAATACGTAAATGTAAATGTATATTATTACAATTTATAAATAAATAGGAAATAAACTGTTTGGTAGATATATTCCGCATACGTGTATGTGTATATCATCATACATTTATATAATATTAACAGCAGAATTATATTTATTTATAGAATAACTACTTCACTTGTTATGTTAAGTAAAATATAAAATAATTACCAATTCTGATTGAAATCGTATTACGTACAATATCCTTATATTAATATAATGTACTAGGTAACTTTACGACTTTACGAGTGAGAAATGTCTTCCTAATTTCAAATAATATTCGTATGTTTGAATGTTTGATATAAATTAATAATACAACAATAAGCGCTTGCCTTTGATTAAATATTGCCCGTGGAAAATCGAAACGATTGTATCTGCAACCCGTTTGAATACAAAGTATAAGCAAATGAAAAACGCCAACATAATAGTATATATATATATTATATTATTTAGTAATATTAAATTAGTCTAACGTTGAAAAACGAAAATGAAACAGTCGAGTACAAAATTAAGTTGTCGACGTCATCGAAAATCCGACTGGGTTTTCCGTTTTCGAACTGTAGCCTATGCGGGTTTTTTTTAAGCCCTAGTGAGACCGTGGTCAGGGATTTGTAATTACAACATTAGATATAGGCCTTTTGCGCCTCGCTACGCCCGCGATAGAGCACCACTATAGTTTATTTCAAGCAAATCTAACGTGCACGAATCCACGATTATAATGTACAATAATAATAATAATAATAATAATAATATAATTATGTAGGTACAATATAAAATTTGCAACGAACTCGATAATCGCTATAATTATACGCATCGTGGTTTAAGCTGTAATAATATGCCTATAAATCATAATATATACGGTAGCTGATCCAGCCCAAGATAACTTGCAGGTGATGTATACATGTAATTAATTTTTACAGACAAGCAATTAGAAAATTACCTCAGTCCTGAAACTAGTTATTGCAATTACAAAAAACACTATGAGAGATGTTCAAGATAAAAATAACGATTCTTATGCGACCACGAATATGATGTGTCTGAAGTGTGGATTTGATTATTTAAATGGAAATTTCATATTTTTCGCTTACCCTAGAATTTGTATTCATATCACAAAATATATTCTTATTTACAATCAAGTTTTACATATCAATGAGATATAGGCACTAGACAACAGTTATTAATTGGTACAGACATTTTATTTGATGACGCATGTCAATTTATATGAAAATAATATATTTATAAAAAAAGAATTATGAAATTATCGGAATCGAAAATAAATTTGAAAAAGGAATGTGATAAGGTTAGGTTTGATTAGCTCAATAGTCAGTTATGCATTTTATAATCATATTTTACTAAAATATTTCGTATCTTCGACGTTTTATTGTTGATTTTCTATAACAGTGACAAAATCGAAAACGACCTCTTAGAAATATCAACTATAGTTCTGCTTCCAATCCATGGATAGAATATTTAAAACAATCGTCTTCTGTTAGTAGAAAAATAATTTCAAAAAATATCATTAAACAAGACCAAAAACATTTCTCGCCTTCACTCATTATCTAAAATACATAAAAACACGATGATGTTAAAATATTTTTTCATGTGCATTTTCTTCATTTATTATTCCGTTTAATCGTTATAGTGATGAAATTATAATTTTTTAACATTTTTAGACCATTCAAATCAGAGGACTTGTATAGAACTTTTATAGTTATATTTCTATTGCGACTACGTTATAATTATATTGTTATTTCAGTAGGTAATTATTATTTTTTTATTTATTATTAAACACGATGTTGAATATACCTATATATATACATTTACGTGACACAATACGAATATAAGAAATCGAATATAGTTTTATTACTATATATTATATTGATTTTTTTGGCGACAGCGGGGAGCAAGTGTCTAGATCTGCCACCGAATATATAGAGTATTATTTTAAATCGTGATACATGGAGCATTAATATTATCATCATCGTTTTCATCATTAAATTTTCTATTTGGTCTAAATTAACATGCAGATATAACTGCAAATGATAAAATATTACATTATGTGCCTAATGGATCAAAGTCCTAAATTATTGTACATACGTAAGTACACAATACACATGTTAGGTGTATAACTAGTTTATTTAACAAATAGGTATGAATGTGAGTAATAACAATAATTAGTATATACAACAAATACTCTGGAATGTAATACTATATACCCGTATTATTAATTTGCCATCAAAAATCGACTACTGCACCAACTCGCTTCATTGTTATCAATAACTAATAAGAATATAATAAAACAACTGAATTATTTTAAAATCTTTCATCTGTATTTCGTGCGAAATTATTTATGCATTATGTGAATAGCCACATTTTATAAGTTATAACTAGAGCGCGGATTTTTATGCACTAAAAAAATATCAAAATTTATCATATAATACAGAATCAAAATTGTAAGAACATGCAATAAAATTTTAATTATTTACATCACAATTTGTATATTTTAATATTATAAAAAAAGTATTGTAAAAAATACATTAAAAATTTATAAATTAATATTTTTATTCATTATTAAAATGAATTGTATTGTATTTCTAATTTATCTTCAGTTATAATTTATAACTATCTATTCTAGCATTTCTAGCTTTATTGATTTTAACTCGCTGAGTAATTCGATTTCATTGTTCCCATTAGTATATTTGAGTGGTTGTATAATATATATTAAGCTCGGGTATTTTCTATTTAAATCATAATTTTCATAATTCTGTAACCAAATCATATTTACCTTATTTTAATTTCAAAATATACTTTCCAACTAATTTTCATTGCGTTTATTTTCGACCAAGACTTTAAAATATATATGTATATATTTATTTAGAATAAAAATATTTTACACAATAGGTACAATATTATTGAAATATTTTCTGTTGTCATATTGCAACACCACCGCCAAGTATAACATTGATGCACCAGCGATGATTCCTGTTAAAAGTTTTATACTTATAAGACCCGAGAAATAAGAATAATTTTATATTTGGTACTGAATGTTTAACAAAGTTACAGGCGTTTTTTTATTAAAATAGTTATATTTACAATTAATTATTTAAAAATAACAACATTCTCATTATTTTCTGATAAGGACGTGAAACTGCATTTTTATTTTTATTAAGTTTTTATTTGTACTTATAAACTTTATAAGCTGTATAGTGTTTTTTTTTTTAATATTATAAAATATGTTTGCAATTTGTATTTAAATCACTCTACAATAAAATATTTAATTAATGAATACATCACATTCTACAATATCTTGATTTAATTAATATGTTAATTAAAGTAGAAAATTAACGTATTGACAGCAGGAGTAATTTCCTAGGACGTCATAATTTGTTCGGAGATAAGTTTTTTTTTATAGAGGGAGTTCAAAATGTTTTTCTTATTTATGAGTAAAATGGAGAGAAACTTCTGATTACCTACTATTGTGATCGGCAAAAAGATAAATCTATGTCTGTATGTTAGTTCCTACATAATATATCAAAATATAATTTATTTTCTTCAATATAAAAATAAATTATAAAATAACAACTTTTTTTTTAATATTGCTGATTATCCTATTCTTTAACATCAGTGACCATAAATGACATCGTCATAAGTACCATACAAAAGTTATATAAAATGAAACAATTTTGATTAAAATCAGAGTGTACATATACCCTAACCTATACTTCGAGAATTTATTGTAATGATATAATTTTTTATTGACATCAGGTAGAAGTATTTGCATGCTCTAAAATATTCATAAAAATCTTTCCTAAGTAAGAAATAGACATGAATGTTGTCAAACAATGAAGACAAATTACTTTCAATATAAACGAAAAAATCTTGAAATATATTTATCTCCTAATTTTTTCTTTTTACAAAATCGACTTTAGTAAAATTACTATAATTTAAAAGATAATAAAGATATTACAGATATTTTATATTGAAGAATAGATTATTGATTATTATTTTAAACTCAAATTAATTTTACGTCATAATTTTGATGGTTTATACACTTTTGGATTTAAATTGGATACATTTAAAAATAACAGATCTTAATTGTGTTTTACGCGAACTTAAAATTTGAAGAAAAAAATAAATACTTTAATATATATTTATACAGACTATTATTGACATTAGTTTTGTACGTATAAATTATTAAGCAAGGTTAAATTTGCATGACATTAAAGCACCTTTGTGACGAGAAAAGGGTTAAATGTATATGCGGCAAGTATGTATATAAATTGTAAGAGCTTTTAACGTGTATTACAATTTATTGTAGCTACTCAACGCTAAATATGAGATGCCAGTTTAAATATAAAAATAAGTGAAGGTGGAAAAGTCATAATGAAAATACACGTTTATATTTAAATAGTTCGCGCTAATACATTAAAGTATACATTTATAAAAGATCAATTGTTCTCACGTGCATTTTAATAATCAATCTAGGGTTTTCGGTTTTATAAGTATAAAAATATTAAATGTACACATTTTTTTTCTTGTTAATAGGATGGTTATCAGCAGACTACTGCAATTGGAAATAACAACAGTTGTAGTAATGGAGGAGATTGTATGACACCGGCAATAAGACATACTGTACAACAATTAGCTATTAATAGTGATGATAAAATCACATTATCGTTGTCAACACACTCCGAAAAAAATAACGACAGTGAAACCTACAACAGTACACGTAAATAATGTTTAATGAAAAATGATTAACTTTATTGCAATTAGTTTTATTAGGGTTCAGAAATTTAAAAAAAACAACCACGACCTCAGAAAAATAAAAACGAATAATGACCTTCAAGTACCCATATATAATATTATGATCTGCTTAATAATGGATAAAAAAAAAAATTATAATATTAAATAATTAAATGTTCTAATATACAATGAGCATGGAGCATCCATATTTTGTTGTTATTCCTTACTGAAAAACACTTAATAGCTTAAAAGTTATAAAGTTTAAAAGAATTGCAGTTATAAATCTATTAGATAGAAGCAATACAAAGCGTTTAGTTATTTTTCAAATTTGTTGTTCTACGAAACTTTTTCTGATTCGTCATGGTTTTTAGATGTGATATGGATATCATTACATTTTTTATTATATTCATCAGATATTAACTAACCTGACTTATCTGTACTCCATCAATAGAAAATATTATGAACATAATATACTTCCTACTTTAATATTAACAAAAGGGAACACGGGAACACCAATTGTTTTTTTTTTTCATAAAATCATAAAAAAAAAAATAATAATAATCAATATATTTAATATTAATAAATTTATTTTTATTTATTTATATTATCTGTGTGCGTGTGTGTGTGTGTGTTTTTATACTTTGTATATAAGATATTTCTGTACATTTCCAATTATTTATTTCAACATAAATTTATTATCTTAAAGGATACCTAGTTCAATATTCCCACGTTACATATTGCTAACAATTCTAATAATTACACTATTCAATTATACTTATTTATTTTATTTTTGCAATAGATGAACCGATATTATCGTCAATTTCAATTAAAAACTTAAATAAAAATGCAACGACTAATGAAAAAACTCCTTCTGTAGTAGACACTGATGTTGACGATCCTATGGTAACAGTCAATGATATTAACAGTGAAACTAGTAATGACGATTGTTTGTCTCAATCGCCTTTGAACTTAACCCGTTCCCAAGGTTTGTTGAGTTCCATTAATATATTTATAAATATAACGCATACAGCTGAGATTCAATTTATTATTATCACAAATAACTCATATATATATTTTAGGCTCGTCAGAAGGTGGTAACAAGAGTGGAGACGACGATGAAGAATATGATGACGATAGTGAAGAAAAAAATGGCATTGGTAATTCCATTAATGAAAATGAAAATATTGTCAAAACAGAAGTTCCATTTCCTTGGAATATTACCTCAGCTAATAATAAACAAAAGCAACAACATCAAGATGATAAAATCACAGCACCACCACCTCAACTTTTGTTAACCTCTGGTCAACTTACTACGGGATGCTTACAAGCAGCCCAATTACTAATACCAACAGCTCGAGGTAATAAGCACCAATACAAATTGAAAATTATAACTGTTATGAATTTTTGATTAAGTATATAATATAACTCACATATTTTATTACATTAAAGGTATTATGACTCAGACAATTTTGGCCATTCCCATTAATGATATGGTTTCTTCTGCAATCACAACTCCTACTTCAAATCAGCAACAACTACAGCAACAGTTATTATATCACTCAACAAATAATGTTCGACAAAAAAATATTAATCGACAACAGCTCAATCAAATTTGTCAACCGTCATTATCCTTACCACTAAACCGTTATTTTCAACAACACCAAACTACAGCTGATGATTCGACTACTGCCAGTGGTACTCCTGACAACGTCAATAATGATAACAATAATTGTAAGTATTATTTTTGTTTAACTGTATTATAAACTTTATATTTCCAGAATTATGCATGTATTGAATACATTTTTTTTCCAGACGATGGTAGTATGATTAATAATGACACGGTTACAGCAGATCAGTATAATAATATTCAACGACGAAAATGGCAGTCCCCTGACCTTAATTGCAAAAAGCACAACTTTTTAACAGTAAGCTCTATAAATAACAGGGTCCATTAGTTATTAGTTATTTTTTATTTTATGCACATATACAGTACTTATACAAATTTATTTATTAAGTAATTAACATTATACAAAAGACAAACATATACCTGACTTTTCCATTGAAGAACTTTAATAACTATTCAGGTATTAACATTTGAAATTAAATTTTATTTTCAATATTTGTCAACAGCCTCAACAAAAGCTATTACCTCGCACCAAGAACGAGGAAAGCAGTGATTCGATAAACGCACAGCGTTCAAAAGACTCGACTATGGTTCAAATACCAACGGGCACAAATGGAGATTGTCGTATTTATTCAACCAATAATGCTGCTTCAATTGTTACTGCTGCGACACCAATGTCACCTCCTACACTCAGGCGTAATGATGGTAGTAATGGAGGAGGTGTAGAAGTAATTCAACGTCAAACTGTATGGCCAACAGCAATTACAGCAACCGATCAACATAATGGTGGCGATGAAACAGAAAATGAAGGTAAACATAGAAATGTATTTAAATAGTTACGTAACAATAAATCAAAATATATTTGAATAAAAAAAGATTTGAAAAAAAATGAAATTAATGAAATATTTTAATGGAGAATAGCTAATGGATTACACATAAAGACAAACAAATTTTACTGCTGCCTAAGTGCCTATAGTTATTAACTTGTCACGATTTTTGCCATTTCTATAACTTTAAACTTAACTAATTACGTTTCAAATAATATGCTAACTAATTATTTTAACAAATTAATTTTGACAACAATCTTTCGTATGTAATACATAAATTGAGTAATTTAGAAAAATGTATTTTACAGTGATAGGTATGAACCAATTTAATACAATTTTTAAATTTTAAAAAACTATGCATTTATCTGTGTATATTGAACAATTTGATGAATATTTTTGAATCCCTATATTCATAATTGCTAATTGATAAACAATTTCCCTATCATTTATTTTCATTTACATAAATTCTATCAACATTTGTATAAAATTATTTTACTGTTTAAAGGAAATTATATCCAAATTAGTTAATACATTTACTAAGGTTACTTTTAATTAAGTTTGGCCAATTAATTTTTCTATTCAAATTATATACAGTAAATTTTTAATCAAAATTTGATTTTTCTCTTCAATTAACTTAACTTAAACTAAACAGTTTGCTACTTTAAAAATTAAATAAATAACTTATCCTATCATGCTAATTATTATAAGAATTTTCAGTTCTTAACCTAACCTAATCCATTAAAATGTACAAATTAAAAGTCTAAAATTAAAAATAACTACCTATTTATGAATAAACAATTTTGTATTCAAATATATATTATTACGATGAGTTACGGCAATCAAATCTAATAATAATAATAATAAATTAATAATACCTTCAAAAGTGTAGGCCAAACATATTATCATTAAATAATGTATTTATAAAATCAATAATAGTTTAGGTGACTAAGCAGTGGCGCCGATAGTAATTAAAACTAGTCTCGTGAAATATATTTCTTACAACACGACCATCCACCCGCCCAAATATACCTAGTCATCAGCTTTTCTATACACACACACACATAAGTATATATATATATATATCATTATATTCCAATTTATTCATACGACCCATCATAATTATGAACAATTATGTCCCCAAAACTTGAAAATGGACAACGGCGCCATTTCAAGTCTGTAACCAAGACAACGAAAGTCAAGACGGACGAACACGGCGCGATCATATATTATAATTTATTTGGTATCATAATATGAAGCTTATAAACTGAGATTAAAATTAAAATTAAACACAATTATTAATATTATATAGGTAGTATGTTTATACTTAATTATCTAATATCTATATAGTTTTCAACTTCAAATATAAGTATTGCATTGTTTTTAAATGCCTAAAAATAATTTGTAATAATGCATATTATATTATATAAATACATAAATCACAAAAGTAATATGTACAATTTAATTAAACATCCTAAGATCGACCTTGCACTTCTTTTATCATTTTTTAAATATCTACTCAATTGGCACAAAATAGTAATGACATATAGGATAGTCCACACATTCTGCATAATTAATTTGATAAATAAAATCATCTTCAAAAATAATGTTTTCAAACCAATATCAGTGACCTAACCAACTTCTGCATTTAATGAAATAGCCACCTATAACATTTCAAAAAGCTTGTAATAGGAAAGGTTAATGAACATAGATATATGATAATATGATACAAAATTGCGAACTTATAATTACATTTATGTTACTACTTGTATTATGTGCATGGTGTAACGATTTACCAGTTATGACTCGTCGTTTATGTCACGCTCAGAAAATTATGTTATGTAAATAGATTACAGAACACAGGGTCGTAAGAGTACACATACCGATTCAGTCGAGTTTCAATAGTTTCGTCAGCTACCTAGGTAAACAAAAATCAATTATAATATTGGCAACGGCCAATTTTGCGATTTAAAATTATACCTATTTTTCTGATTAATTTACTATTAATCATAAATCATAATGGATTACATTCATAAATTATATTAAGTTTCTCTTTCAGCTCATACTCCGTTATAGATCTTCAAACACTACTGTCTCAAGAACAGAGTTATTTAAATGATAGTGTACCTACTGTACTATATTATTTTATAACTATTTCAGACTTTAAATAAATCAATGTTTTATACTGTGTTCAATTGAGTTAGTTTTAAATTTATTTAAGTTATGTGTTCAAGGTTGAACTAACACAACCAAACACAAATAGAAACATAGATTTATCTTAAGTCTTAAATAGTAATGAAATAATAAAGTACCTACACTAACGTCTAAGTAACTCTATTCTTGAAAGTAGTGCTTGAAGATCAAAAGTGCCTAACTTAAAAAAGTCAAAATTTTTGGTATTTTATATTTTTAAAATAATAATAGTAACATCATTAATTAAATGTACATACCTATTCATAATTAATCAATAATGTATTACTAATATTACTTCTTAACCGTTAATAATTAGAAAAGTGTGTGAAAACCAATGTAACCATTATATTATTATACATATATTTATTCAAATCCATTTCTACTTAAGTAAATAAAAAAAAATGAACTTTTTAAATGTATTTTTATATACATATATTAATTATATATAATATATCAAGTAAATAAAAAAAAAAATTATCAATTTTTCTTTATTTTTTTTAATAAATACAAAATATATGACATTAAAATGATTTTCAATGTTAAAACGTTACAGCTACATTATTTTAAAATAGTACACGTCTTTATAACCGTATAGATGCAATCATTATTAAATAAATAACTGATTATTGAACTCTACTATGGTATACTAGTGATACTAAACTCTAGCACTATTATTTTTAGAATAACTGCAATAAACAACTAAGATCATTTTTATTAGGTAACAATTTTGTAACCTAACTGCCCTCTCGGTTTTTGAAGGAACCTCAATTTGTTATTGTGTTAACAAACTCTTATTTAAAACATATAAAATTCTAAAAATGACCTGCTAAAGACAAGCAGAGGCGTGTTTGCGATTTTGGCGCCCTAGGTGCGTCGATATAGATTACTACTACTTACGTACAACTTTTAGAAACTCTATAGTTACATTAAAATTATATATGCTTATTAAAAAAAAATTTTCGAAAACAAAACGAACACACTTACAATAAACTATAAATTATAATAATGCATTATTAATATTTACACTTTATTCATAACCGTAACGGGCACAATATTTTCAGAAGATAAACAGCAGCCACATCAACCTTCTCATGTAATATCTCCTGCGCCTCCAACGTCTTCCACCAACATAAACACTTTAAAGTCATTAGCACCTCCATCTTCACAACTCAACTGCCACATAAAACCATCCAAGGACGAAGACTCGACCTCGGCAGCTGCTGCAGCAGCGGCTGCATATAATCAGCAAAACGCTATTTGCACGTAAATAAAAAATAGTATTATAAAAACTTACCCGTGCAGATATTATTTTGTGCATTAAAAATTGAAACGTTTCTTTCACACTTAACTTTTCAGAGCACTCGCCACACACATGCTATGTGCTTCGCAACTCGCTGCTGCACAACAACCAATGTAAGAAATTTTAATTATCTATCGTTAATCATAATATAAATTTAGCTTTAACGTAAAATAATATATAAATATGATTATGAAAACTATTCGTTTATTATTAAACTATATTTATTTCAGATGTGTATTTATATTAAATTATTTAACTTTTGACATTCGACTAAGTATGGATGTTTATTTAGCAGTCTTGTAAAGAATACTTTTATTTTGTATTCGGAATATGTATTCGAATAAACTGTTAAAAAAGTATTCAGAATACGTACTCGAATAATTTTCAAAAAATATATTTAGAATTCATTCTGGAATACTCAAAAAATTATTCGAATACTTTGAAAATACTATTTATTAATACTTATTTTGCTCAAAATATGGATATTATCTACACTGGCAATAAAAAATTACTATCACTTTTTATCGGGGTTTTTATGCTAGTACAGTAATACCATACACCTTTTGTCCTTATACTATAAGTTGACGGAATATTGTAGTCGTATGGCTGTAGTTCCGGCGTAAAAAGTATTAACGTGACAGCGCTGGTAGGTAGTACATCGTACACCACATGTCCGCACATCAAGTCAACTAGTATAAGGTCTATGGGCTATGGCTAATACTATACTTTTTATTTTTTTACCACTACTCAGGGTGATAATTTATAAACACAAACATTTTTTTTTTCAAATTTAGTATTTAAATACAAAATAAAAATACTAAAAAAATATATTCAGAATACGTATTCGAATACTTTTATTCGAATACATTTATTTGAATACTTTACAAAACTGTTATTTAGTTATAAATTATTTGAATTTATCGTAACTATATACTATGTAATATGTATGTGTGTATGTTATTTAGATTTGAGAATATGGAAAGTGGCAATTCATCTAAAAAACCAAATAATGTATACAATAACAATAATAATAACATAAAAACAAATAACATGATGGGTGTAGTGAACCCAGCCGTATTGGAAAAATGGATGATGGAAGAGAGGTAAGTGATATAATTATCTTTAAGTTTTTACATTATACTTAGTTAAATTAATATTTTAAATAACTTAGATAAAACAAAACATTTCTTTAAAAATGCAATTATGCAATTAAATAAAATTAAGCTTAATACCATGATTAACTATGATGACAAAATAAAACGGTACCCTCTTAATAGGGTTCGAAAATAGCAAATAGTTTCAAAAATATATTTGGTAAACTATTAAATTTACCAGGTTTGAGTTTAACAATGGAAGTGAGTGGAGTTTATAGATTATTTATAAACTTTCGATTGAAAAATAGAACTAAAAATAAAAATGAGTTAGAAAAGTTGGTAACAAACACTGAAAAGTTCCCTGTGAAAATAGACATCAGACAAGAAGACGCTTTTAATAGCTTGCTTGCTTAATATTTTACTGAAATTAGAGTGAAGACAAATAAGTACATACAGTTGTAGAAGGCTTAAAAAATCTGAGGTAATCAGCAACTGGTAATAATAAAGCTTAGGTCGTAGGTATTTAAATTATATTATTATTATGAAACTGAAAAGTTTTCTGAAGTCTACAAAAGTATTTCTAAACAAATATATTATTCAGACACCAGCATGGCATCATACTACAAGAACATTTGTAAATATACAAGTACCTATACATTTGAAAGAATTGAATATTTTAAGTATTAGCTTGGGGCGATGGTAAATGAAAGAGTAGGCAGGAGGTCAATATAGATCACTTCGGACAACTGTGCACTGTCCCTGTTTAAATCCAAGAATTTATTAAAAAGAAAAAAGACAACAGTCTACAAAATCATGGTTTACAATGTTCATTTTATGCATATGAAACGTGGGCAACTACGTTATTGGACGAGAAACAACTGAAATTGTTCGGAAAAAAGTTCTTGAAAAAATTAAACCTATAGAACAAAAAATAAATGAAAAATATTTTTAAATTAGGACCATTGAACAGTTGTCAAAATAATCGTATGGATAACGTGGCATAGTGGACACCTATCACGATGAACAGGAGATTAAAATAGATCGGGTATATATACCTAAAGATCGAATATACTGGAGAATAACAGAATTGAAAATAGATTCGAAACGACCAAGAGGCAGACAAAAACAGTGTCAAAGTAGAGTAAAATCTTAGAACTGTTTCAAGTAGAAAATACAGAAAAAAAACAACAAAATATGAGACTTAAAGAATTGTGATTTTTAAAGCGGTAGACCTCAAATCTCTAATATACCACAAAAAAAATAAAAAATATTTATTTACTAATAAAAATATTGTATTTATAATAATTTTGAAACAAATACAAATATATAATTTAAATTAAAAACTAATTCGTTTATGTTACATTTATTGATCCTCTTTTTTTTTAGGTATTATTATAATAATAATAATAACAACAACAAAAATATTACTGGAGGCCACTCACATCACCAGAGGTATAACGCAGCCGCCGCAGCGGCTGCTGCAGCAGCAGCTGTCGAATTGTTAAGTGGTGGCGTTTCTGCATCATCAAGTGGTGGCGGTGGTGACAGCTTAGCTTCTTGTAAAAAACGAAAAAGACGAACTTCGTTTACACCACACGCCTTAGAATTGTTAAACGGTCATTTTGAACGCAATACACACCCATCAGGTAAAAAAAAAAGATATAACATAACAGGTACTTTTTCTTGACGTAACAATTTTTCAGTTTTTAATAATATTACTGACAATATAGAATTAATAAATCTACTTATTAATATCGTTCTAAATTTAAATATAAATGTCCATTGTTAACATAAGTTCGATACCTGAAATTTATGTTCCAAAACTATAATTAAAAAAACACCTACCTAATACTAAATAGTAAATACCAATAATGTTGTCGCCGATTTAACAAAGTATATATTTAAAATGAAACTATTATTAATGTATAAAGTCTATCAACCGAATATATTTCATAAATTCTCAAACGAATAATAATAATAATAATACATTTTACTTGTTTTGAGTGTACATTGTCCTATAACGAACTAGTTTATTATGACTTTATAAAATAGGTAAATCTACAAAAAAGCGAGTACAACACATAATATACACCCATATAATAGGATTTAAAACTTATATTATAATCTGTCGTCACGAAAATCGTGTGAAATATTAATGTAGGCAATTTAAGTTAAAATGTATACGATTAATTGTTATGTTATACCGACTAATTGAAATTATCTTAAGACGCCATTAAATCGTGTTACACTAGATTAAATTAGAAACACATTAGTTGAGTTCGACGAATATTATTTATCTAGTATTTTATTAATATATAAATACTTTTCCGTTTTCAGGATCTGAAATCACTGGACTGGCACACAGATTGGGCTACGAACGTGAAGTGATACGCATTTGGTTTTGCAATAAACGCCAGGCGTTGAAGAACACTGTTCGCACTATAAATGGTAGCGGTCCAGCCCATATGACAAGCACGAAATCTCATAATAATACAAGTGGTTATTAAAACACTGTATTATTTATAAAATTTACGTTGCATAAAATTAATGAAACATACCCGGTTTTTCCGACAATCACGATGTAGTAACTGGTCATGTCCATATCTGTGTTGCCTTTTTTACACAAAATCTCAAGCGGCAGAATTATTTTCTTTATTCATTCACAATACCCGTTGATTCATGAGAATAACTAGTGGTTAAAAGACCAAATATGAGAGAAAATGTTTTAAAAAATAACATGTTTAACTTTTTCATAATTTTTTAGTTGTTTTAAGTGTCTAATTATAATTAATATTAAATAACTAATAGATTTTAATTTATAATATTTAATATTGTTTGGATTTTCATTAGTAGCTTAAAAAAAACTATATCTATATCCCAAATAAAAAGAAGGAATAAAATATTTTTTGTGAAATAATACAAACTAACAAATAGTACCTATTTAATATGTGTAAATACTGTTAGTGTACAATATGGTTAAGTTTAAAAACTAATTTATATTTTGGTGACAACAATATAAGCTTAAATTAAGCTTTAAATGTTTTCACTCAATTATAAATTATATAATGCATGTCGAAGTATGAAATTAACTTTTATATCGAGAGTCAAAGTTACCAATTAATAGACTGTAACCAAATACTAGGTCTTTTACAAATAGCAGAAAAAAGACATTTCAAAGAAAATTACATTTGGTATAACAACCAATAATAAACAAAATTTGAATACATTATGTGTCAAAAATTTCATTTTTGTACTGCCAAAAAGTATATCTAAAAATTTGTTCGACTTATAAATAGTAATTATTAAATGTTGTTAATAATTACAATAATTATACAAATCTAGTCATGGGCACAACTTCAATACCATAGCCTGGAAACTAGATATTATTACAGTATGCTGTATTTACATATTTTTAGAGGAGACTATAGAAGCGCTCCTTAGAACTAGCTCTTCCATACTTCCAATTGCATAAATGCATCTAGTTATAATCATTTTAAAATTAAATGTTATTTGTCTTAATATACTTTAAGGGATATACTGAAAGGAGTATTTGGTCTCTTAACCATTGAAAAATAACTTACAGTTAATACCTATTTATTTTCTCATAACATGCCTTATAACATATATTTAATTTATATTTGTATATTATTTTTACTATATGTAAGCAGTATTGTAAATTTCCACATGTCAGTCTGCGTGTGTTTATGTGTATGTGTGTGTTTGTAAATGTATATGTGTGTATACTTACCCTATTAAAATGAGATAGTTTTTTTTTGTATTTTAACCGCCTCGATTATTTCATCTTGTGTCAAGACTGTTAAGTATTAAAATCGAAATAATTTATGTAAATGAGGTAGTAAATTAATAATAATAAAAAAAAAATTATATATGTTCTTTAGTTGTTCTTCTTTATTTGTCATTAAAACATGTATTTTTCTAAGTTAGTGTTACGATAAGTATTTCGATGTATCATCATTAAATAAACTATAAGTTAACCATATTATTTATGATTTTTTTTTTAATACAAACATAAACATGATTACATAATGAGTCTAATTTAAATATTTATACTAAGTAGTGCTCTTTTAAACTGAATATATTATTTACCTTATAATATAGAAAGTAAAGAATTAAAAATATATATACATATGACTAGAATATAAACAACAGAATACACATTTAGAGTATTTAGTACAATCATTCTGACTTTTATGAAATGGCTGGTATAGTTTTAAAATGTTGCATAAATCTTTATACATAAAAATTGCGAAATGTTTTAAGTACCTACATTACAAACATTTTTTCAATAATAGCCAAAATATTTAATCAGATACATTAAAAAAAAATTGAGCTTTTAGTTTTTGAAAAAATTTAATAGGATCATCAAATATCAAGACATATCTCTCTAAACATAAGTTAACTAATCGTTTTAAAAACAGGAAATTTTTTTTAACAAATAATTTTAATACAGAATGACTAAACTATTCAAAACATAATACACAAATAAGAAGAGAGAAAAATATTCAACACAAATAACTGTTTTTAGACTTAGTTTTAAATAAATAATTAAGTAGACAAGTTTAGTAAATAGTAGACTAATACTAATTAAAAAAATTGATATTTTTTTACGCTATCAGCTGCTACATCAGTTACTAATAAATAATACGATGAGCATTGTTGACTATCATCAATAACAGAATCTTGAACTTCGGAAAATGCTACCATACCAGCTGGACGACGTAATTTGCAGCCATTGGAGTCAACAGTGTTTATTAATTTTTCAGTTTCCATATCAATCAAGTCAATTACGTATGAGTTATAGTAGCGTCTAGTAGCCAGTATAAAATTATTACAAGTAGCCAATGAGCTATATGAATGTAAGGCTAATAAAAATTAAAAACATGTATTACTTAGAATTGCATTTAATGAAAAAAATATTAATACTTAATATAACCAAATGCTTACATTTATCTGTTGTTGTCGTAACTGTAATTGATCGCTCATAAGTACCTTTGCATGAATATATATCTAAACAGCGACATCCAGTTGTAGTTGCACCAGAAATTACAATAATCTGTGATTGTGGCCCTATTGCCATAAATGTACCAACACATTCAGCAGATTTCCCATTACTTTTCTTATTATTTATCTATAAAAATATTAATAAAATTAAGAATTATGAGTAAATTGTTGTTGTTATTCATAAACATGTCAAGGAAAATATTATGTTGATGAAATTCTCAATTAAAAATCAAATAACTTAGGTATTAGTTGTGTGGTACATAGAGAAAATATGAGAATTAAAAAATATATTTAAAACAAATGTTCATTATCAAACAATAGATGCATTAAATTAAAAAGAAAATTATTTCATTAAGCGTTTTGTTTTTAATTATTATTTTATATTCTTACTGTAAAGAGATGTTGCCCTGTTGTCGCTTTGAATGCATGTATGTTACATGAAGAATCACCTATTAATACATGATCATAAATTCTGTCCACAACAACACACATAGGTTCGATCATACTCGAATGTGTCCATGACTTAACTGTTTCACCACCTAAAGTCATTCTAAAAATAAAAACATAGTTATTGTTACCATGAGTTAAATAAAAAAAAATTAATAAATTAATAAATAAATAAAGATATTTTAAAATTATTACTGAGTCACTATGTTTGTACGCCAATTAACTGTAACTAATGTTTCATCACTCAATAAACCAATACCAGTTGAAGAACGACCACGCATAGCTTCAATATTTTGTATATCACAAATATAATTTAAATCTGTGTCAAGCACTCTTATTCGACAATTTCCTGTATCTAAGACATACACCTAGAAAAAATACAAAATTTTAATGATACATATTATTAACTTTTACATCATATTTAATATAATCTTTTGGCCTCTTACCCTAGTAGAGTGGTGATCTACAGCAATTGCAACAGGCTGTTGCATTGAAGGTCCTTTACTATACTGGCATATAGGGTCAATGTTTTTTGTTATAGAAAAGTCAATATGTCCAATACTACCATTACACGCTACTGGTCTACCTAGCACATAAATATGAAGTCGATATCTAAAATACATAAAAACAAAAATAAAATCAATTCATTTTTTTCCCTTACTAATTGCATTTTATATACCTGCCACAAATAGATAAACGTAGACGGATTGTGTATTGACCATTTTTATGATCAATAATACGCACTCTGTCATCAGTGGTATTGTTTTCATGGGATTGATGCCCTAAATTGTTTGCAGTTCTTTCTTGCTGTGTGTCATCTAAAGGTCCAATTAATTTCAGAGTTACTGGATCACCACCTAAATTGCGTCGATTACCATCATAGTCAATAGCTGTTAATGTAGCAACCCGTGCATCTACTAAACGAGGTATCAACAAATTTTCTTCTGGAAATACAAAGATATTTTATACCTATAGAAAATTGCTTATTGAATTGGCACTTTATTTAAATAACATTACCATTTGATTTAGCAACATTCAGTGTACAATTTCCAGGACAAGTAGTTGTAGTGCGCACCCGTCCCATTTGTCCTATTGCATTATTTACGACATTTTTTATTGCTGTTAGATCTAAATCCAAAGCAATAAAAGCATTTTCGCGAGGTTCTTCAATACCGCCTGTAGGTTTTTGCAAACGATCATTTAAAATTTGTATTCGTTGATTGATAGACTGTACATCCAATAGTTGATGGACGTTGCCACATTCGTCCATAACCTAGTCGTTATAAATTTAATAATATAATGAACATATAATGATTAATGGATTAAAAACTGTGTAATACACACATACATACACATATACATATTGATTTTATACATACTTTGGTTTTTTCAATATCAATAGCTGAGAGCTGTTGACTCAAAATTCTATTTTTTGCATCATATGCCTTATGTATTTGTTGTTGCAGTTGTTGCTTACGGACTTCTATTATGTTCATCAGATCATTAAATGTATCATCCAAAGTAGATAAACATTCATTTCGAGCTATATCTAAACGTTCTAATTCAGCACATACTCCATCCCTCG
Source organism: Rhopalosiphum maidis (assembly GCF_003676215.2). Classification (NCBI taxonomy): domain Eukaryota; kingdom Metazoa; phylum Arthropoda; class Insecta; order Hemiptera; family Aphididae; genus Rhopalosiphum; species Rhopalosiphum maidis. The sequence continues at coordinate 56,989,565 of NC_040879.1, forward strand.
AATAGTTCAACTATAATTTAAATGAATTACAATTCATTTAAATTAATATGTATACTGCCAACATTGGTATAACACATAAATATCAGCGACACATACTTTTGATACACATTCATTAGCTTTATACAACATTATTTCTGATGTACGTTTCATAGCTACAGACACAGGTATTATTGTATGAACCAATGGCGGAGATTTAGATGAAATAAGGGCACTACTGCCAATTGCTGTCTCATGTTTAGTACAAATTGAGCAGAATACTTGATCACATGTTTCACAATAAAGCAATTCCTAGTAAATATAGAAAAATAAAATATATATTATAACCATTAATATTGCTTAATAAAGTAACCTAGAATTAGATGCATTTACATGATTATTTATAGTGTATGCAACATGCATCTGATTCGAAATGGCAATGTTTAATATCACAACAAATTCAAATACAATTTTATTTTGTTTATTTGGATGTATAAAGCATATTAATTGATAAATGCATATAATATACATGTTTAAAGAGAAATAAATAAAAAAAAATTTTAAGATATTTATAGTGTAAATGGAATTTCCTAAGACTCCCATTAAGGATATGATCATATAAGCAGTATTTTAAATTATTTCAATAAATAAAAAATTTCAATTTCAATTCTTATTTAAATTAGTCAATCATTAATCATTACATTAATTGTATTGGCCTTTTGTACATTCAATCTTAAAAATAAATCATTATTCTATTTTATGACTACTTCCACTCCATAATATGCTACAAAATGTACTAGAATGCAAATCACATATGAAGGTAGTCAAGGTAGGTAATTATATATTATGTAATATAGATTTATTTCATACATAACTCGGTAAATAAACAGATTCATTATTTGAATAATATTTATTTTATTGTTCATTCATTTTTTTTATTTTTTTTTTTTTTTTTGATATGTAACTATTACCTATTTGTTGTTTTATTAATTAAAACCAACTGACTTTGATTTAAATTATTATGGTTAGCTATATTTTAAACTACTTTTTTACATTATGTACCTATTGTAAAATGTATAATATTTATCTCTGTGATAAAGATTATTACTACTATATCAAGTATAAGTATATTACATATAACTACATCATTAGTCACTTTTTATTTTTGTATATTCATATTAAACATTTTTTAAATACTTAAAGCATCAAGCTTGAGTTAAAATTTGCAATACCTGATTAATATGTGAAGATAATACACCACCACCACAACAAGTTGGTATTAAAGTGCGTCGTCTATGAGTAGATATCAAATCAAGTAGTTGGTTGACTAGAAATGATGGAGGAAGAGCTGTGACTCCGCCATTTTGAGGAACAACTATTAGTTCCCTGCATATTGGACACCTAAAGGTTTGCCGCTGTTGTTGAGATTCCTGTTGTTGCTGAGATGATTGTATAGTACTACTATTGCCTCGCCCATTGTTCAAGTCTTGTGCTGTACGTCGATTGTTAGCCGCCGCAGCAATCCTCGTCAAACAGTGAACACACACGGTGTGTGAGCACGGTAAGAGTTTTGGAGCACGTTCAACGCCATCGTAAACGCCTTTAGGTACGAGAAAATTTAAAAAAAACTGTTATTTTATAACACACACATACCACCTCACAAACAAAACAACATGGTATAAAAATGCTCACACAGACAAGTGGCGCACGTCAAAAAGGCGTCGTTGAAGTCGTCATAATCGATTGACACCGTTTCAACTAATTGCGTTGAATTGCTGCTGGTGCTGCTGGTGCTGTTGTTGCTGTTGACAGTGACCATTTTTTCGCAAGTCCACACCGGCCACAGAGTCAACGCATCGTTAAGAAAACAAATTAATGCGCGTATCGAAATTAATCGATTTGCAAGGTTTGTAGTAATGAATCAACCGCCGCGGCGGCTGCTGCTTTTCGTGAATTAGCATAAGAATTTACAACCAAGAGAGGTTCCGTCCGAACGATCTGTCCCCGACGACAAGCAGGTAGCCACGGAGATTATTATTCCGTTCAGTCTTTGTTTCTTTTATCGTAAACAATGAATTATAAAATTATAAACAGTATTACAAAAAAAAAAAAAAAAAAACGTTATCACCATGAATCCATTGTTATTGTTACAGCGGCATCAAGCTGCCATTGTGTGATGCCGTAGTGATAACACCTTTTACGTCTTCACTATTGTATTGGTCTCTACTATATAGTAATAATAACATACACACGACTAACTGGCGCAGGCAGGTGGCGGTACGCGGGGAGACACAGGTGCCGTAGTGGCGCGACGTCCCGCTGGTGGTATTCCGACTGGATGGGAATCGATGAGAGCTGTTGTTGTAGACGACGAGACGATCGTAAAACGTAAAACTTGCAGGTAACGACGAGTCGTACTGACTACTGACGACTCGCGCACGATTAACGTCCGACCGTCGTAAAAATCGATCGTTTCGAGGTTTGTTGACCGGGCGCCACCACAACACGTCGTGTCTGGTATTGGACGCACGAAACGACGAAACCGACCACTATTATAGACTTATTAAATGGTAATGACGACGGTTTAATGTGCACACGTCGGATTCGTTCTCCCGAACCGACGAACCGTCGATGCTCCGCGGCGTGACAGACAAAAACATAAAAATAATAACAATATATATTTTTAAAAAGAAAAACCTGTTATTGTCTCGGTCACGCGGACATTAATCCGATACCTATCGTTTATCGAGTATATTACGCATAATAATAATTATTATAATATTATAATTTTGTTAAACGTACGTTTTACGTAAATACGAAATGCACAAACAGTACTAGAGAGCGCGCGGGCGCGCGTCCGTTCACACTGGTGCAGTGGTGCAGAGCATCGAGAAAGTTTCGTTCGGACACGCAAACGTCGTCTGAAACGCTCCAAAACTTTCCGGGCACGAGTGGTGGGTCCGCATCACACGCCGCCGCCGTTGGTAATGCGCACATGCCGGTGCAGTGGCCGTAATCCCTACCAATGTGTGGCTATATTTATGGTGCACTGGATGACTATTAATATATTATTATAATAACATAACACGCCACACGCGTAGTATGTACATAAAAAAAAGTGCATCTGTGCACTGCGATTTAAAAAATAGTGTAATAATAGGTTTATTTTTATTCAACATTTTTTTTTCTTTTCATGGACTAGATAGTTCTCATCGTGTGGTATGATGCCGTCTCGTTGACCGAGTCGATTAACGACAGATTTCCTTACATTGCACTTACTATATAGATATAGTAAGTACGTATTTAAAGCTTTGTCTAGGTAGTGTATTGACTCAGCAGTGGCAAAGCTATCCTAGGGCGGCAAAGTGGGTCAGTGCCCTGGGGCCCCGGAGCTTAGGGGACCTTTTCGCCTTGAGGGCCTTTGTTTAATTTTAATATCTATCCCACATGTACGCGGTAGATAAATTTGTATACGTTGTTATTCCAATTTCCAACCGAAGTATTATTAGGACTAGTGGTCCCAGATCTATATAAAGTCCATCGTAATTTCGCCAAACATTTTATACCTACAATTTATTAATTATAATTAGACTATTGTTAATAATTCCGTCCAAGTATTTTGTACAGAAATTTTTAAGATTACTGTTTTCAATAAAGTACTAGATATAGTAATCTCTCAATTGAATACACGTTTTGATGATATGACAATTGTGAGAACAGTATGAAAAATATTTGATTTTTAACACCAAAAACGTTATTAAACATAGAAAAAAGTTTTGTTGAAAACATGTGGTTAGTTTCAACTTAAATATTATAATGTGATTTAGAAAAACATTTTTCGCTTCAGATTCTTAATGTTTATCATTCACAGTTTTGTATAGTATTATTGTTATCAAATACTTGTACTCGAATACATAATTAATATTATTAGTATTTAAATACATTTTGAAATTTGAAATATTTTTATGGTATGTGAAAACATTTTAGAAATATTTTTAACAAAATTTAAATACTTTATTTAAATTATATAAATAAATCAGTTTTATCAATTTCTTATAAAAATAAATATAGTAACATTTTAAATATTAAAAAAAAAGATCAGATAAAAATTTCGAAAAAAATTGACTTTATAAAAGAACATATTTTAACTGTTGGGCCAACAAAACATCTTAAAAATGTTCAGAGAATTGATTGTAAAATTTACAGTATTATGTACGGTTTAGGTATATATGTCGCATCCGCTTAATAAAATCGCTCATTTCATGAAATGTATCGATTTAGTGAAAATGACTTTTTATCACACTATATGGACAATGTTTTGACCTTTTCACGAAGTGGATAAAATTCATTTTATCCATATTATATAAAATTACTATTATATACTTTTGGTATTGGGTAATAATATGATACAGCCTTAATGAAAATTAAATTACATATTTTCTTAAACTTTATTTTTTATTTTTACACGGATTTTCATTTTATTTTTAAAATTGAGTTGTTTAAAAATTTACCTGCAACATTTTTTCAGCAAATTTTTGAATGCCATCAAAGCCTTTTTTCGTTGAATTTTAATTTTTTCTTTTTTTTTTACATATGTTACACATAATAGATCCAGCTTCATCTTGATGTATGACTTCATTTATTTCAATTTCACATACATGACATGTATAGTTAACGGTTGAACATGTACATTTTCTTCAATTTCTTCTTCAGCCGTAATATTTTTTACAAAAATTAGTAAATTAAATTAGTAATTAGTAATTAAGTAATACCAAAAATTAATTGGAAGTCTTGAATTTGACAATCCGTAATTTGTCAATAGGTGCGTTACCTGTACAATATATACATTATACGTATAATACGATGATTAATCTCGCGATAAAGTGAAACACGATGAAATTAAATGAGCGACGTAGTGATCATGATGGAATAATCACGACGAAATAATATTCGCGATAAGATACTGTACAATTATTAAACATGTGATAATCGCGATGATCGCGCGATGAACTGTTGCGAAATCTATTTCAAATATGTCTAAAAAACAAAAAAACATCGATAAATGCACTAAAAGATGAAATATGCAATTTTTTTAATTAATTGACCTTAAAATAGAAAAATGTCGAAGGTTATATTAAATTAGGTTCATTAAATTATATCATAAATTATTACCAAATACCAAAAGTATATAACAGTAATTTTACATAATGTGGATAAAATGAATTTTATCCACTTCGTGAAAAGGTCAAAACATTGTCTATATAGTGTGATAAAAAGTCATTTTCACTAAATGGATACATTTCATGAAATGAGCGATTTCATTAAGTGGATGCGATATATATATATATATAGATTTATAAAAGTTAAAAATATACTTATATTTATATTCAAATACTTTGTGGGTATTCGTAAAATACATTATTTTATATCAGTATTTTTAATACTTTTTCATGTGAATACTAGTATTAGTATTTTAATACTTTTTTACAAGACAGATCATTTGATTCTACCTAAATTAACTGAGATGACCACTGTTCACCTATTATGCATGGAAATTATAATCAAATTTGGAGTGATTGAATGTGATATTACAGAAGGGTACACTGCAATGTCATTATTTCACACCATTCCTGTAACTCCTGTAGGAGCTGAAAAATCCTTTAGTAAACTTAAAATTATTAAAAAACTATACACCAATGTGTCAAAAACGTTTAATGAGAAATAGTTATTTCACTGACGAATATGCAATGTTGTTAAAAATTAAATTTAAAATACTAATATAAAATTAATTTTTTTAATACAGATTGAAAAACTAATAAAGAACAATAATTAAACTTTCAAATCTTAATAATAAAAATAATAATTTTAATAAATATTTAACGACAAAATAATTTGAAAATGTTCGATATTTTACGTATTTCATTGAAATTTAAAATTTAAACGCAAAAATATTGTGACTATAAATTTTTTATTATTTTTTTATTGGTATATGAAAAATTTATGAAGAACCTTATATTAAATTTTCAAGCATATATTTACCCAGTGAATAATTTTATAATTTACATTTATAAGAAATAAAATTTTAAATCTATAAATAGCTCAAAAGAGCCAAAATATTTTGAAAATTATAAACACATCATTGTAAAATCAATACATTGATCGGGGCGCTCTCATATTCTAAAAACATACTTATCATGAAATATACCTTAATAATATAGATTATATACTGATGGCCGCCATCTTCGGTAAGAATCGTGTTTCTTATACAATGATATATCATTGAATTCAAATTTAATACATCCACTAACAGTGACCCACACGGCCATACGACACTGAACATCAGATCTACTTGTCTATGTATGTACCTTTTTTATGTCCGAGTGTATACTGTATAAGTATTACATGCAAAATTCTGACATGACATCTTTGTCAATTTTTTAATCAAGCTATTGGTATACCTACTCTAAAACAGCGTTTCCCAAACTCTTGTTTTAGCTGGCCCGGTAATTAATATTTTTCCCCTTCGTGACTCACCAAAATAATTTATATTTATCATTGTGTAAAAAAAGACAAAATAAAACACATTTGAATGTCCACATTGAATTTTATAATAAAATTGAAGCGCTAATTTGTAACAACAATATAATTATGAATTTATTTTTACTAACAAGTTCAAATTATCAAACGAAATGATAAATAATAAAATTATTTTATTTAAACCCACTATTTTGGAAACGCTGCTCTAAAATAAGTATTCTGCTTTGGATTAAAAAATAAAAAATCGTGCAAAAAGTAAAACATAATAGTTAATAATAATTCTAAAATAGTTTTAAAAAATATTATTATGTACAACTTAAATTTTTGAAAATAAAATATTTAAAAACGTAATAGTTTAAATACTTTAAATTTACATAACCAGTGTACCTACCTACATACATTATTATTTTTTTTTTAAACAGAAATTGTACAAAAATATTACCTAATATATTAATATATTATATACAGTGGCGTGCGGTGGTAAAACATTTTGGACAAGCGCTAAAATAAGTATACCTACCTATCAAAAATCCAATAAAAATTTACTCGTGTTAATATTTTACTGAATATAATATATGTAACCAAACAAGTTTATTGTTAAATATGTACAATATAATATAATATAATAAGTAAACAAGTATTATAAGTATTTTAAATTTAAATAAAATTAAAATTAAAATTTTTTTATTAACAAAATCTAGTAAAAGTACACAAACGTCTGTTTCGACTCTAATTTGGATTTTTCGATAAGAATTAATAAGAATTAAGGCATCGCTGATGACCTGTTCTACCGACTACCAACGAACTATGCCATAAAAAAATTATCCAACATTTATGCAAGTTCTTCAGGTATCTAATAATTCTTCTAATTTCTACCTAATACCTATAATGATTAATGAAATTTGAATAGCTATAATAATAATAATATAATTACCCATATTATGTTTATTCTTAATATAAATTACCAATACAAACTAATATTATATTATATTGTAATATGAACATATTAATTATATTAATATAATATAAATACAACATTAGAGTACCTACCTAACAGTGTTGTAAAAAATATTTTAGAGTACTTAAAATAATCTTTAACAATTTTACAACAAAAAATATTCAATTTAATTCTAGGTATTTAGGTATATTAATCAAGAATGTTAGCACTGCATTTTAAAAGTATTATTTGTTCAAAATGTTGATCTATCGTGTTCGTTATTTATTATTTAATAGACATAAACCAAAACCGATATCGAATTGTTCATAAATTAATAATGATTAATACAATATATGTAATTATTTTATAACGTTGAAGCATGACAAAGACTGCACGGTATTTTTGTTTAATAAGGATTATAAATAGAAGTAAATTAAGAATTAAAGGAATAAGAGAATAAAAAAAAGTATTCAATAGTAAAAAACAGTATTTGAATACTTTTACTCAAATACTTTACAACACTGCTACCCAATAACTTAATATTTAAATATATTGATATCACGATGCAAAAATAATATATACTGTAGGTATACTGTATAGTACCTATAACCTATATAATATATTCTATACATTCGTGATTTATATACAATAAATTATAATAATTAATGCAATTACGTCATATAATTATATAATATAGTAGCTTTAATAGTTGTATCTAATATATTATACTCTATAGGCTATAATGTACATTACAGACGGCGACGAGAATTTATACATTATTGATGAATGATGTTTATTGCCTTATTGGCCCACATAAATAAATATTGTTTTTAGATAACTAACAGTTAGAGCAGGGGTCACCAGTTAATATTAACCATCTTAAGGGTCACATTAGGAATCTGAAAATTTTTCGCGGACCAACCATCAAAATTCTAAGTACATAAATTAATTAATAACAAATATAATGTTGTCGTAGTATATGTTATTTATTCTTTGTCTGTGGGCCGGATAAAATTAGTTTGCCATTTGTTGGTGACCCCTGAGTTAGAGTGTAAGACACAGACACGTGTAACCCAAGTTCAACTCTAACTAAGTATTCTAAATTCCAACGCAGAATACTAAAATACAGGATACATAGTACCTATCTACTTATCATAGTGTTAAAAAAAGAGAATAGCAGCCAAAGTAAGTAATCACTCTGCTGTACAGTTTAGATGATGAATGTACCTATACCTCATCATTGAGTACCTAAATCACTGTAATATTACTGTTAAATTTGAATTCAATGATAAATTAATGGATACGAAAGTAAATTTTCAGACGGAAAAACGGTCAGTCAGCCAAAATTACTAAAGACTAAATACATTTTTATGATATATTTAAATTGTTATTAAAGTAATTTAATACGGTAATACGGTAGCAGGTAGGTTAAATTCAATTTTGCCAAAAACATTACGTTATTAAATTTAAATATTATAATAGCATATAATATATTATTGTATATAGTATATACTGAATTACTGTAAAACAATATGAATAAGTTCGTGATATAAATAAACAATAGCATAAAATAAATCTAAACTATTTGAAATTCTGATTATATTTGTAAAATATGCATAATTATACCTATATTGTTATACGTAAAAACTTCAAATCCCCACTAATATTTTTGATTAACAATAAAATAATTAAAACTGTTATAATATACTTTGTTTAAAAATTTAATGTCGTCTAAATTTGAACTTATAATATCTATAAAAAGTTTGTAGGTACTTATGTATTTTCGTTTGATATTTTGACTTCAATATGAGCTATTTTTGAGCAGCCTTATGTTAAATTTTCAAATCTTAGGTACCTATGAATATTTTAAATTTTATACATTTTTAACTACCTACAAAATAATTTACATATTTTCATAATTTTAACGAATTTTGTCAAAATTTGTACTTCAATGTTTAAAAAAAAAAAAATCGTGCCGAAAAATATTTAATATTATTGAATACATTTAATAAAAACTTACGAGGAACCTTAAATTAAATTTTCAAGCTTTTTTTCCAAGTGAAAAATGATTTTATATTATACCTATAAGACAACAACATATTTTTATTTTTAAAATTTTTCTATTGACATTTAAAAATCTAAATTTCAAATTCTATCAATAACTAAAAAAGATTCTAGATAAATTATAGCATGAATAGAAAATGCTAACACATTTGGAAAAAATATAAATTATCTACGTTTATTTGTTTTTTAATTACGACAAAATCGATTTTCTTATTTTTTATCTTCTTGGATAAGAGTATAGAGTATATAGAGTTACCTATATGGCTATACCTATGTATAGTCGAAATTGTAAAAAAAAATACCTACCATCTTTTATATTAGCCGATAAGCACTAAATTGTAAATATTCTAGATATAATATTATAATTATCCTATTTAACTTTAATTAATCTAAATTCCTAAAAATAATTCAAGTATTAATTAAGGCCCGGACCTGGCAATAAAATAATTCATTAAAATAGTATTAATTTAATATCAGCTTTAACATTACAAAAAAACTACATTTGACAGCGATAAATTATCGTTCAAAAACAAAAAATTTAATTATTTTTTTTTCAATTCAAAAGTTAAAATAATCACTTTGAAAATTATAAAAAAAAATATTGTACATTTAAAATTTTATACTATCCTGTAAAATGTAAATAGTAATGTACAATTATTTTTTAATGTGGCGCCGTCCGGTCGTCGCGCCGATCATTATGTAATATGTATAGAGTATAAGTACTACATCTGCAGATGCAATACCTAATTTAGGGGGGTGGCGCTATGGTGAATAATAGTAGTCCGTAAAATATATAGGTTTATAAGTTATAGATGAAATACATTATACATATATAATAAATGTAAAGTGTATACTAATATATTGATATATATATTATACGTTATGGCACTATAGGTAATTTGATCTTTATCGATTTTATCAATACTTATTATTACATTTTACTTTTCATTATTTATGCTGAGGTAAGAGGATGCTACACACGCATGTGCGGTTTTTATCTTATAAACGTACAATAGGGCAAATTTGTTTCAGTAGAATACATTTTGTGGTGTTAACTTTAATATAAGAGTGATTTACCTATCATCAAACTTAAAGATAAAAATATAATTATAAGCGTAATTTAAGGGGGGCTTGGGGGGGCTAAGCCTCCTAAAAATCAACCATAAAAAACCACTAAAATGGTTTGTATGTATCCCCTTCCCCCTTTATATATCTCAGGGAGTATACACACAGTACATACTCATACATGCAAATTATAATAGCCCTCCAAATTTAAAACTCAAATTGTGCCTATGAATATAATCTAAGGTTTTATTGATATTAAGTATTATTTTAAAGTAAGTTATAGCTATCTACAATATTACAACTTAAAAATGCTTATAATTCACTTTAAGATTATATTATTAATAAACCCTATTAGATTCCCTAGATGATATTCTCACCGTTAAGTTTGATGATATTAGTATGTAAATTTACCTTAACATTAAAGCTAACAACATAAAATGAATTCTGTTGAATGCAAATTTACTATGTTAGTAAGGCATTAACAATACATACAGGTAGGACATCCTCTTAATAATTTACAGTTGTTTTAAATCAAACATAAGATTTAATATATTAATGAAACAAATCTATGCAAAGCAGTTTTATACCTTAAATACCTTAAATTTTTAATATAATATTACAATCACATATTTTATGCCAACAGGTTAACTTATCTATCGTAATTAAGTATCAGGTGACTTGATATTAAAAGTTGGCATTTTTTAAAACAAAAAAACTATACCTACATAGTACAGACATAGTTTACACTTTGCAATACAATACAAATATACAATTATCATTAATATTCACTAATGATTAAGATACTCTTTTCTGTGTTCTTTATATAACACACACATGATAAAATACATTAACTAAATATATTTATTATGAGTAATAAGAATTAAATTTCACATCTAAAAATTTTTAGCTAGTATTCAAATAAAAAAACCAAAAAATGTGAAATGCATTATCAGCAGTAAAGTATCAAATGGGTAGACCCGGTAGGCCTAATCTTACATTGTTTTTAAACCATTAAGGCTTAAATGTTAAATAGCTATCACTTTTATCATTTATACTTACTGATATTTTAAGAAAAATTATGATTAAATTATTAATAATATTTATACATAATAAATAGTATAAGCTTCCTATATTGAGGTAAAACAAATTTAAACTAAATGTATTATGTATTTAGAAGTTTGCTTCAGCACTTTATGCCACTAGATAAGACAATATTGACAGCAAAGAATTTGAAAAAAAAATTTAGAATTTAATAGTTAAACAAATAAGAAGTGATTATATAAATAGTCAAGTTGTTGGTTTTGACATTTATGCCTTGGTTTATTATTATACAATATCCATATTTATTATTTTATTTTATTTATTGTATTATATGAAAAGTAAACTAAATTACTATATAATTTAACACTTTTATTCAAAAATCAAGATGGACATTAAGTTATTAAATAACAATAAGAGTTTAATTTACTAACTAACTACCTACCTATAGTACATCAACCATAATAAAAAATATTAAAATTAAATGTTAAGAACTCAGTTTTTTATGTACATGTTCATTTGATCATTAGTTTTACATGTTGTAAAATATGTGGTTAACAATGTAGTTTCCAAAGTCTATGGTATGTAACATATTATATCTTTGGATTTAATATTTATATAATATTTATAGTTTATACAATAATGTTACTAATAAGTAATGTTATAAAGAAAATGTCTATATTATTATTTATTTAGTTTTATTATTATTAATACCTACTTATATAATTATAATAAAATGAAATAAATGATTAAAATATTAATTGGTTTACAAGTCATACATAGCCAGGCCTATCTTAAATATTAATCCTAGACTTACCTGGTTATAAGGTACTTGTGTAAGTTTTAAACAATATATTTATAACTCTACAGTTATATGTATGTATTATGTAAATATTAAAAATATTATACATTTTTTTTATTCAATTCATATAAATATAACTTAGGATATTTTAAATGTAATGAAAATACACCAACACAAATAATAAGTTTTAATTAACTTTAATTTCAACCGTTGAAAGAAAATAAAAAAAAATATACATTTCTTATTTTAACACTACAAAAAACAAGAGGCATGAACATGCAAATTAATGAAATGTATTCAAAATTCTAATATTTATTGACAAAATCAACTAAAAATACTAACTACTGTTCACATTTGTTTCTTTTGTATGAACATTGGTTTCGTCAAGATCAGATTTATTACTATCATTTATCGGCGGGGAATTGATTTTCTTGGATGAAGTTTTGTAATCTGGTAAAACATTAGTTTTTTTCAAAGTATCAATCACCTGATTCACAGAAAGTGATGGATCAGCAACTACCATGTTCACAGCTATATTTGTAACATTTTGGTTTTGTTGAGTCTCTTGTAAATTAATTGGTGGTAATTGGCCACGAGTCTCTTTTTGAAACATACTACAACACAAAAAGTAAGTAATCAGTCAAATTAATATTACTAAATCTAATTACAAAAAAATCATAACACCCACGCTCTGAATGTATCTTCTGGGTAAAATATATCTGGTATTTTCAGTGATTGAGACGGTTTTGCATAATGTGGCTCTGATTCAGGTGGAAACGCACGGTACACATCGTACCAAATTGGTCGATCATCAATTTTCATGGCACCTGACTTTATGAGGCCGTTAACTCTGTAGATATTTCAATCATTCAGATTACTTTAAACTTCGCATACGGCATTATAACTATGTGTTGTATTTTATTAGCAGTAAAACAATTATACAGTACCTCGTAAATATAGTTCCCAATTTTTCCAAACGACTTCCAGCCATAGTTGTTGTATTTATTAATTAATAATCGTAACACTTATATTATGAATCTTCACAATAACCAGTCAATGAAATCAAAAATGAAAAAACTTTGTTGAGATTCGGCATCGGCAATATTGAAATTCAGTATTATCATTTACGATAACATAATAGATACCAGATAAAAAAATTCCATTATCGAATCAACCGGAAAAAAAATTAGAAACATTTACATTTTAACATTGATTATATGGCTAAACTGATTTGGCGATAACGATAAACGTGTGATAAAATATAAATGTTAATAAAATATAATGTATACAATTACAATAAATTTAAATATTTATTAAACAACAAGTGAGTGTTATGAATAATTTGTGAAAAAATATGTCGAAATATGAGAAGTTCTCGTGTGTTTATAGTTCAACGCTTGTGAAAAACGAATGGTTTACAATCCGTAGTTAGACTATTCTACTTATATATTCAAATATTTCTTATTGTTCTTAGTCTAGCCGTCTCGGTAAAGTGTTTAGTCTTTGCTGTTCACATAATAATTCATAATTTCAATAATTTTCATATAAATTCATTGAGCAGATAATCAATCCGGCTACCTCTTATCTCAGAGTTTTTAGTTTGACTCATTTCTGTTACTTAGTTGTTTATGCCAATTACTTTTGACATGAAGCTTAATAAAACAAAACTCACACAATATCAAAATTTAATACTTTATTATTGTTTTGTTTCACAGTGACTGCATCAAACAGTTGTCCTTTTTTCCACTCCTATTTCTTACATTGTTATTAAAGCATAGTTTCTACCTAGTTTTCTATATTGCATTATTGCTGCATAATCGTTATTAAATTACTCAAACTTACTGACCATAAATATGTTTATGTTTTTACAAAACTATATGATATATTATTATTTCTAATATAAGTACAGAATGAAATTTTCAAAAAATGTAGGTTAATTTTAAGCTATTGCCTAGTTATACCACACACTTAATCACAACATGAGGCATGAATGAATAAAATAAAATTAATTCAACCCATTATATTACTAATTATTACTAATAATATAGTTAATTATTTTAATAGTAATAAAGATTCATTATAAAATGATATATAGGCTGACAAACTACTTTTGTTGAGAATAATTTTTCTTATAGAAAGATTAAATTATTTATCATTGAAAATAATTTACTTTCCACTTAGTGAAAGCTGTAAGTATAATTTGTGAGTGGGAGGACAAAATGTTTTCATATTATTATGTATCATATCATATAATTTTGTAAATATAATATTTAGGATTTGATGTTAGGTCTTATAAATATAATACAACTGTCAAGGACCTACCTCAGACCCCCCTTAAATCTGACACTGACTATAGGTAATGTATAACTGAACATTTTGTAAAAAATGTATCTAATATTATACCTTATTATTACACACTAGCAAAGTAGAACTGTATTGGTTTAGTTGGTAATTGACCTTTATGTCAACAAATACTGAAATACCTATGTATTTGTTTACATGTATCCATATATGTATTTAAAATAAATGTAAAGTGATTAAAAAATAATTATAATTAGTTTTAAAATGAAAATATAAATGTTTGATGCAAATTTCAAGTATCAACTATTTTTCGTTATTGAATTAAACAAAAAACCAAAATGGTCTGTGGAGAAATAGTTAGGTATTATATGAACAAATATTGAAAAGTCATACAAATTTCAACTCCAAGTTCATAAAAAATTAACATGACTCTCTGGTAAACTCGTTATTTTTATTATAGGTAGAAAAACAAAAGAAAAATGTTGTATTAACTTTTCAATTTTAGTTAAAAAAAAAAAAAGTTTGTATATTCTAATTGCAAAATGATGTGTACATTTTCAAGATTTTGTCTAATTTTATCAGTTTTAACTAATGCTTATAAATGGAAACTTATACAATCTAGATCCAATTTGCTATCCAAAACTACCTCCAAAGTTGAAAATTAAATCATTTTTTCAACTACTAATTGTATATATCACATAAAGTAATAAATTACTTTATACCGACACAAAAAAAAATGTACAAATTGTAAAATTACTAAAATCATTAGGTACATAATCGCTCAGATCAGAATTGAAAGACTTAGGCCTTAGAGCCGTTCTTACAATAAATATAATGTCCAGTTAATGTCTGATAATTAGGACTTAGATTTATATGTATTTATGAAACTAAAATATGTGCTAAAAAAACCAAAATATTTACTTTACTAATATGATTTATTTATTAATATTTAATTATATAATATATCCAAATGAGTTTCTAATGAAACAAATTATATTTTAAATAGAAAAAGATATTAAAAAATATGAAATATAAATAAAAAAAGCTAAAAAGAATAAAAATGTTGATTATCTTGATTACAATTTATGATAACATGCATTTTTAAATTTTCAAATTCAAAAGATTTTCGATTTGGTCGTATAATTGCCTTATACCGACTAAATGATCTTTCAACTTCCACTGATATTATTGGACAGTATTGCATTTTGACTATAGCACTATGCCTGAAGGAGTATGTTATATCGACTGTAGATTAAGTTCTTTCAATAATTGATATTATTTTGTTACTATTTTGTTCTTCTTTTGGAAATATGGGAAATTGTTTGTATTGAAAAATACAATCGTATATAATTAACAATTATTAAAAAATCGTAAATGAACAAATTGTCAAAATATATATGAAAAATGGAATTATTGAGAAATATATACTTTGGCAAAATATGTAAAATAAAATATAGTTCATTTCATTGGAAATCCCTTGAAACGAATTTATAACTCACCTAAATTAATTTATCAAGTCACAGTAAAAAAATGTATTTACATATAAATCCGAGCCCTGCTGATAATGCTAACCGTCAGAATTTCTTATGTGTTTACCGTCGAATAAATTTCTAATTAAAAAATAATCGACCAATTTCATCAACATTTTAACTTTAAAAGCTTATAAAAAAAATACTTTGACTATAATTTTTTTTAAATAGTTTAATTGTAAATTACTCGTAAAAATATATGAGAAATGTAATATTATATTTTAAAACTTTTTTCAAAAATATTATGGACATTTATACTTTATAGTAAAACAAAACTAAAAATAATTGAAAATTTCAAATGCCAATAAGGATTTATACTTTATGGCATTATATTTATAGCCATTTATTATTGATGCTTATAATCTATTATCTAATAAAAGCATTTGTTTTTTCGTGTATCTATGGTTATTCGTTCGTTTATGAATTATTATAAAAAAAAATAACAAATCCTACTGATTTTCATAGTTTTGAATGAAAATTCTTATTTTTCCTTGAATTGTTTACTTATGGAAATATCAATTAGATAGATCCAATATACTCCCATAAATTACTTAAAATTGAAATTCGAAGCAATTTTAATGTAGTCTAAAAGGTAAAGGGCAATGAAATAGCACAAAAAAATAAATTAATGAAAAAACAACCATTATTCAATTATTGTAAAATTAATACATTCATCGGCTCCGCTCAGAATTTAATAAAGTTATCAAATGCCAATACATAGCTCAAAAATAGACAAAGCATTTTTAAAGTAATAGCCATAATAATAATCTTAATGAAAACATTCAGTGAAACTTTCAAGTATTTTAAGTTATTCGTCTAAATCGCGAATACTAGAATTTTTACGTAAAACAAGTTTTCGACAAAATCTTTTTTTTTATTTTGTTGTAACTAAAAAACGAATAACTTTAAATACTTAAAATTTTCACCAAATAATTTATATTAGTATCATCTAAAAATGATAAAATTTTGAAAATATTTTAACTTTTTTGAACGATTTATAGACAATTGAAATTTTCGGTTTTTTAAGTTTTTTTTTTTAAGATTTGATTAAAAATATTTGGCTAAAAAATATTTTGAAAATCTAATACAAGGTTTCTTATAAATTGTTACTTATCAAATTAAAAATCGTTAATTAAAATTTATTTTAAAGTTCAAATTTGTACAAATTATGTCAAAATTGCGAAAATTTGCGTGTTATTGAAAATTCATACAATTTTAAGTTTAGAAGTGCAGCAATATTTCCTTTATTTTTTCTGCTTTTACTTGGAAAACATTTTGATTTTTTACCCAGACGCCAATGTTTTGTTTCACTTATTTTTACATAAATACTGTAAAAATTTAAAAAAAAATGATAGGTCACAAAAAACGAAAAATGATAAGTCAAAATCACGTAAACTAATCGTGGTCTATCGTTTACAACGGACTTGACATAAAAATAAAAAAAGGTGGACAAGTGGGTATCGCTCTGCTGTATAGTAGAGATGGAGAGTACTGAGAGTAGGTCACTATAGTGGATGTGTTAAATTTAAATACAATTAGGTATAATTTTATAGTTTGTAGACGAAAAGTGATTCTGAACGGAGATGATTTGTTAGTCAATGATAATTAATAAGATATATTATATAATTACATATATTTAAATTGTAATGTATCGTTATTTTACGCGATTTCGTATAAAAATTAAATTTCATACACTCATAAAATGTTTTCTTTATTGATGCGGGAATTTATTTTTACAGTTGAAGGAAAACCTATGGATAACCTTATACTGGGTTTTTTAATCGTATAAATCACAAAAATTTTACGAATTTTCAACTTCAAAATTCCTTGCAAATTTTCGTGATTTTGATATAGTTTGTAAACATTGAACTTTAAATGCTTATAAACAAAAATCGTGACTAACGGGCGGACGTTGCGTAATCGTGTTCACGCAGGTTAGGCCGTCATGCCACACATGTCAGCAAATTTAATTAGGAAAAAGTATTCTGTTACTTTTCGAGTATAGAAACATACCTCAGCTGTGACAAAATTGTGAGACTTTGGCTGGTGCGATTTGAATTCTGTAAAAATCCTAACATTTATTAACACCTCTTCTAGAGAACGGTCGAGGAATATTTTAGAAATACATATTTCTTCAGTACATAATCTGATCAAACAAAAATGTTGTAAAAACGGAAATTTTTATAATATTATACCAGTGTCAAAAGTTCAAACTTTAAAAAGTGCTTCGACGGTTCTTTAGAGGAGATGTTAAGAAATATTGTAATTTTTACAGCATTAAAATCGGACAGTCCAAAGTCTCACAATCTTGTCACTACGAAAGTCTAAAAACGAGTTTTTTTTTATCGACTAGAACCACCTTAACTATTAAATTAACTTTTAACTTTCTAATCTTTGTATTATACCTACTTTACGTATTTTTATCAATAACGCAATGTCGTAACTACACATCATGTTTATGTAAAAAAAAATCGAGTTTAAATGTCAGCTATATCGAAACATTCGTCGATTTGAAACGACCTCGATTATTAAAGCAAAAATTATTTTTCCGACGTCAGTGTCGGCGCCAGCGACGGGCAAGGTAGGGCCATGGACTTACTTGAAAATGCCTGGCCCTACCACTGGTCTAACTTTAGACATTATAATATAGTCATTTTTAAATTTTTTGTGGCCCTATATTATAACCGTTAGCCTCCCATTGGCCGTACCTAGAAAAAAATCTCGGCGCCGTCACCGTCCGACGTCTAAGAACATCAACACACATCTCATTCTTAAATTCGTGTAGGAACTCAGTATAATATATAGGTACGTTTCATGTGTAGGAATGAACGCGTGTTTAATTTTTTACCTGTTACTCTCGTGTTGGAACTCACGGACGCCGAAAAATCCGCCCGCTAACGAAATGTACATTATTACACGACGGCATGATAGTGCAATGTTTCCACCCGTTTAGTTGGTCACGTGCACGGTAAAATAAAAACTCGGCACCGGAATGACTATCGCGTGCCCGCCCGATATAGGTAACGATTGTATCGATGGCCCTAATACCTAATTTTCGGGCAAAACGCGGGAAAGCGTGTGACGGCGGTGGACGCGAATCACTTCGAACGTGAATCAATCATAAAATACCTTATGCGGCAGTCGGCGGAACCTAAAACCGTTAATTCGGTACTAGGAACCGATAAGGAAAACACTCCGTTCGACGAGTCGCCGACGTTCGCGGCTATCAACTGTATCAAGTAACAACACACACACACACACACACACACCCACAGGTATTATAATACCGTCGTTGTTGACGTTTCGCCGGCAGCGTCTGCGCCCGCCGCCTGGGCCCCTGGTACCGACGACGGTCATCCAACGACGAATCGTCGGATTTGTCGTTCGTTGTCCGTTCCCGTACTCACCATCTTTGATTTTTCTATACGGATTTTTACGTACGGTCTGCTAGCCGTATGGGCCCAGCCGGCCTTGACTTTGGGATCGGCCACAGTGTATCAGGAGATGATGAGCCCACAGAGAGTGTCGGGGAGAACATTATCATTATTTTGTGCGCTCTTATATTCCCATGATATTAATTCTTCGAACATTATAATAATGTAGTGACGTAGTCGCCGTATAATATGATATGATATGGTATTATTATTTTGTTTTCGCGTATTGATTTTCGCAAAAACCACCTTGAAATTCGTTTGGAACGACATGTTTTAGTCGTCGCGCAGTGGCAACGATACCGTCGATTAACTAACTAGTAGCCAATAGGTATATGCGTTACGTAATTTACGTATACACGTAAATGATATTTTATTATGTTTTATACACAGGCAAATTATTGTTTATAAATTATTTTAAACAAACGATTATTTAATAACGACGTGTCGATAACGGTCCTTAATTATTTTTGTACCTTGCAATAAAATGTCTGACGAAAAAAGACCTGGGGAAAAAAGTTCAGACAAATTATAATATATAACAACATCTGTTCTAGGAAAATCATTTTTTTTTTAAGTTTATTTTTATGGAAATTTATTACAAGTTTTCTTTAATACAAATATTGAAGTATTTAAAAAGTATAACAAAAAATATATATACTACGTTCGTACTTTGTATACACCATTACAAATTTACAAATTATTTTAAGATGAAATTCGCTCAGAAACTAAGACTACATCGTGCGTATTATAGTAATAGTAAATTATTATTTAAATAATAAAGAATATATTAAGATTTTACGATTTGTTTTTTTTTTTTTAATTAAATTTGAAATGCCCATAAGAATGTATGTGATTTTTTGTTACACTTTTTATTTAAATCTAAAAAAAACAATGTTTGAAATCTTGTGTTAAATTTTGAAATCTTACGTATTAAAATGAAAAAAAAATGTCATAAATGTAAATTTTAAAATAATTTAATAATTTTCGCGACCGACAAATTTAAAAAAAAGTTATATTTTAATAATAATGTAATGGTATAGCCAGTGGCGGAAGTAGGAGGGAAGCCGGGCATAACATTTTATTCAATTTTCGATGTTAGAAGTTAGAATACTATTTTTATTTTACATAATTTGATTAAGATTTGGTGAAAACCACTGTATAGGAATGAAAAACAAAAAATAAAACCATACACAGCGTAAAAAAATTTAATGGTTATTCCTATTATTAATTATTATTAGAGCGCGATCGGCGTACGTCGACAATCGACAGACGACAGTGTATATTACCATTGATGATTATAAATTATAAGGTACTTCCATATTATCTCGACTACCAAAATATTTCCAAGAATACCTATTATGATCACTCGTGTTATCTCGACAACCGCAATTTATTAAATAATTAAATAATAAAAAAGTATATATTTTAACATATTCTGAAACTCGATAAAATGTAATTAATAAAAATAGTGAATGGATGTAATAGTATAAAACATCTAGTAAAAAAATATATAATAGTATACAACATTTAGTTAGATTTAATATTTTATTTAGGGGGGAAATAGGTAATATCCATTAAAATTTTGTTAAATAGTAGATCGTTTGCAAGATTTTGTTGCCAAACAAATTCGGTTAGGATGAATCCAAATGAAGGCGAGCTCTTCCCCTATATTTTTTGTTTCGCCACTTTTCCGATCCCCAAAGGCGTTCAATCGTTTGAGTGAATTAAAAAAATTCATATTGACTAGACGTAGAATAAATAATATTATGGATAATAGGACGACTGTCGACTGGTTAACGAAATAAATACCGACATAAAATGGTTAAAATACCTAAACTAATTGGTTTGTAGTAAAATGTACATCGAAAACAAAATTAAATTGTACATTACGATGATATAGATCACAACGCGGGAATATACATTTATAAATAGATTCCTATGCGGAGGTATACGGTTAGGTAGTCTTAAAAATATTTGGATAGTCGAGATAACACGGAAGTACCAAATTATAAATACTATAAAAATACTAAAATAATACTAATAATACTTTTTTTATAGTATTCATAATCAATGGTACTAGGTACGAAACTGTTAAAGTGGGAAATATAATTTTTACACCTATTGACTATACTAATCAAATATTGCAAAACAGCCTGTCGTCGGACAAATATACAACAGCTCTCAATGGTTTATATATGAAATAAGTCATACTGATCATAAATCTGAAACGAAGTACCTACTAAAGACTTAAGTATTTAAAATAATTTCTACATTTTACGAGAAATGGATTTTCACTTAAATGATGGAATAGAATATATGTAGTTTTTATTTTTGGGACGCAATTTTGTTCAAGAAATTGAATAAATGTAATGCCGTAGCCCGTAATGGTTATAAAGTACTTGCTTATAAAAAACTAAAAACAATTAGGTGGTTAATTCGGTTGATGTACTATTTCTATAAGGATATTTTATTATAACGTATTAAAATTTCTATTACTTAATTAGCTATATAATTTTACGGTAAGCAGAACTACTTTTTGCCAATAAAGTAATACCAATAATTCCATAAAGCCATAATGTTAGAATATTAGATAGTAAGTACCTAATTATTATTATAATATTATTTTATACGTTATTTCTAGCAAATCCAAAGATGCCCGATTTCCCCCATGGTTATTTTAGTTAATATTTTTCATCATTTTCAAAGTTACGTACCCGTATTGTATTCTTAATTTTTGACTTGAGTATATTTCTGCAGGCGCCCTTAGAACGTATATATTTATAATCTATAAAATATAGCTTTTAAGTTTCAAGTTACGATTAATATAAAATATAAATATTATGAAAATTGCATTGTATATAATTGGTAGGTATAATAAATAATAAAATATACAATAGTAAAAATTTGAAAAATTTTTATTAAAAATATTTTTATTATTATTTAGTATTTACAATAATAAAAATCAGGATATATATTTTTTACATATATACATATTTCGTTAAATATTCAATTTCATCGAATTTGAAATTTAATGTTTTTCAAAAACATTGTACTTGTACTTGTGCATATGCGTTTTTTACATTTTAAAGTTTTTGTAAAAACAACTTTTTTCAAAAATTTCAAAGTATTACAAAAAACTAGAATAGTTTGAAATTTATATCAAGTCTGTCAAGTTTAGAATATACTATACTACAGTAAAGAAATAATAATAAAAAAAAAAGAACAAATGAGAATGTTTACGCAAAACTAGTTATTGACTAAACTTTATTTTTACAATTAAGTACAAGTTATTTTTACAAAAATAAAGTTAAGTCAATAACTAGTTTTGCGTAAATATTCTCATTTGTCCTTATGTTTTTTATTATGTACAAAAAAATATTATATTATATACTTATTGTAATAATAAAAGTAAATTATAAAATATCTTTAGAAATAATGCAATGATTTTTCGAGCTAGGTAAAATCTTGAAACCTACTAACAATTTTTATAGGAACATTAGAATCTAGTGCTAATAATATTTTAAATCCTATAATGCTACAAATTCCCTATTTCCCTATTTTTGTTGTAATGTTTTTAAACGTTATCACTTGTAAGTTCGTGACATACGTTAAAATATTTACCATTTTCGAACGGTATCAGTTTTTATAAAAAACTTGTTTACGTCACCGCTGGTCTACTGCAGACAAAAAACTCGCGCCATTTGACGGTTATTATATTGATAAGAAAAGTGTTGATTTCTAAAGTAACTGCTGAACACAGTAACAGAGTAATAGACTACACTACGACAGTATAAGTTTACAGTAAACCTTCGAGTGTTAAATGATAAATTATTTAATTTAAAATGTCAGTTGTTTTCAATTTTGTCGTCTGTCATATTAATTAGATTTCTTTAAAAAACATTTTGCAATTCCGTTTTAAACATGGACAAAGACTTAACAAATTTTAAGAAATGGTTCCAACACCTAGGGTTGGAAGTGGATGGAAAAATAGACGACGAGGTGTTAAAAAAGTAAGTCATCTCTTTTTTTCTCGAATAGTCAAATATATACAAATTTTTCTAATGGTGGTTACAATTAACAATTTAAACAATTTATTTTGATTCAGGCTGATGCCACCTCAACGACGAGACATGTGGAGACATATTATTAAACATGTACGTTCCAAAGAAGAGGTGGATTTAATTAAGAAATCTTTATTATTACATAAACTCCAAAAACGTCAAAAACCGTTAATGGTAAGACACATAAGAAAATTATTACTTCTAAATACATTTTTAATGAAATTATATTTTCAATTCATCTTTAAATGTTCATTTCTTGAAAACCAAGAAATTATTAATAATTTAAAAATATTTGAAACAATGGGTAGAATCAAAAATGAATAAAAATACCAATTTACTTAAATAACTTTTGGAATTTTTCCAAATAGATACACAGGAACTAAATGTTTGATTTTTTTTTTATTCTTGTATTTCTATAGCCAAATTTACAATCAATATTATCTAATTTCTTATAGTTTCATTTTTTCATTGCTAAAAATAATTTTGAATTTCATTATTGAGAATGGTATTTCTCCTCATATTATCATTGTTTACATGTATTGTATGTATTGAAAAATTATCATATTTCCCATTTTTCGGAAGCATAAATTATAATTTATTTTTTATTAGTATATTAAATAATATATTCTTTTTATAACTTATAAGTAATAATAAATATTAGAAAAAAATTAATAACTTATTATTTTATATTGTTAGTCAAAAGTGGAATCTTATAATGATCTTGATAATGCATTAAAATATGAAGAACTTGTTACAAAATATAATAAGCTTCAAACGGATATTATTAATGCCAAAAAAAATAACAGCAAATTAAAAATGGATTTGAATGAAAAAATTGAACACAAAAAAAATATTATTAAAAATATTGAAATCAAGCAAAATACATCATATGTAGCAAATCATAAAATCGAATATTATAATGAATTTATCAAAATGTATAGCGAATTATCAAATGTTTGTGACCATTTTTCAACAGAAGCAAATAAAGATTTGACTAAGGCTGATTATGAGGTAACATTTTTATAGTAGCTATTAAGAAAGTGATAAATAATTTATATTGCTTAATACATAATATTAAATTTTAGGATTCTTTGATTGTATGTTGTACTGAAGTGGATGATGCTAAACAATCAGGTATAATGAACGATAGTGTAAATATTGGGAAAAAGTTGTGCAATGCTATATATTCAACTATATGTGATAAGTCTCCTGCTGTTTTACTCCAAACTGTTGAAGAAAATTTAACAATTAATATAAATAAAAGTAAAGATACGGTTAAGGAGGATAAAGAAACTGTAATACATAACAGGTACATTTATTTTTAGCTTAATTTTTTTCATTATATTTTCATAGTCGTGTATGTGTTTTTATTTTAAAAGTGACAATGAAATTGTATGTGATGAAGTACTTAAGAAACTTTTTCAGAAGCAAATAGAGTTAGAATCAAATTTATCTAACTTATTAACTGAAAAGGAACATGTTTTTAAAATTTTAAAAGAGACAACTAATCTAGTTAAAAACGAAGTTATTAGTCAATACAAGGTAAATTTATTTAATAAATAATTATATTTTAAAACATCAATTAACCAACTATCGTGACATATAACTACATATTTTTTTATATTTATTTGTATACAGATCGATCTTTACTATTTTTTTATTTTTAGCTGAAAAATTTATCATGTACTGAAGATGATATGCAAGTGTTTAAGAAAAATGTAATAGAAACTTTCCAAATGTGGTTTAAAAACACTTTAGGATGTTCCAAGGTAACTGCATTTCAAGAAAATGTCATTGTTGAAGACGAGTCATTAAAAATCTTGGATCAGATTGTTGAGCAAACTAACACCTTAAATGAAGAAATAGTTAGTTGATAATTAATTCATCTTATGTTAAATAATTCTATACATTTTGTATTTTTATGTTTTAGAATCAGAAAAAGATAATTATAGGTGAAATGTTAAAAGAATTAAATGATAAAAAAAGTGATTTCGGATTAATGGAAACAAAAACAGTTATGGATAATTTAGCTGGAAATTATTTGAATTCAATAAATAACAGTAGTTTGATTAACAAATCAGTAATATCTTTAAAAGCTTCTGTAGTTAGTGATGTAAACAATGCAAAAAAAGTGACAATTAAGTCAACTCCGAGGTAAGAAAATAAAATTTTAGTTTATTAATAATATATTTTATTGCTATGATATTTGTTGAAGGTTGAATTTTATACATTTGCGGACTTTGAAAGATATGAAACAACACTCAGAAATAATAGATATTATTTGTGAAAAAGCAAAAAAATTTGAACAGATCAACATAGTAATTTGTGAGTTTATTAAAAGCTATATGTATAATATGTGAATAATTTTTATATGTATTTATTTGTATTTAGCTAATGGAAATAGTTTTAATGAAATTGTACAAAAAGAAAATACTCATAAATCAGAATTTAAAAGTATTATTTCACAAATTGAAAACAACATTTCAGAATTAAAGTTGTGCACAGAAGATAGTAAACTTGTTGCTAACATATTGTGAGTAAATTATTTTTATAAACCATGATATATGTATACCTAAGAGAATGTCGCACTCTCGTGTGCTGTCTTTGTCTTACAAATGTATAACATGGCAAATTTTTGTTCAGTAAGATCAATTTTGTGTGTTTAGCATATATAATAAAGTGAAATGACCTATTATCAAACTTGAAAGTAAGAACATTATCTGTGTTCTTTCTTCAAACTTTTTACAGTATTTTAGTTTCCAAGCTAGTTATGAGTATGTAAAATATTGTAAAAGCTGATGAGAAAATATAGATAATGTTCTTACTGTTCTTTTAAGTTTGACTATAAATTATTCTACTCAAATATTTAAACTGAATACACAAAATAATTTGTTCTATTGAACTTTGCCATGTAAGTTTGTGAGATGGATGTAACAAGCAGGTACATCATTCTCTTAAAATACAATATATAATAATAAATTTATTACAATAGTACTTAAAGTTTTGGTTTTGGTTGAATGAAAAATCTAAGTTTGGAAAAGTTTAAACTATATTAGAGTTTAATTTAAAAAAGTTATTCAATATTTACTTAAATAATTCTATTCAAATAAATAGTTTAAACTTTTAAAGTATTGCTTTCATAATTTAATTTAAATTTGTTTAGATTAACTAAGGAGTTACAAAATAGTTTAGCTATTAATTAGTTTATCAAGGAGTTGACAAGTAACAATTCAAGTTTCCAAAAAAAATTTCAAATTTGTAAAATTACAACAATTTTTTTAAATTTAAATTGGTATGTTAATAGTTATTATTTTAATTTTATAGTTAACTAAGTCTTATTGTTTTATTTTTGTAATTAAAATTATGCTTATTATTTTAATATTATTTTTATTAACAAATTATTGATTTACTTGGTTATCTTTTATACAATTTTGAATAGATAAATGTTGTACATGGTTTATTATTATATTTTCAAAAATCGATTAATAATTACATACAGTTTACAAATATTTCAAACTATTTGATTAACTAGCCTAAAATGTTACTTAGTATTTTACCCCAAGATTATGTAGCACAATATTATACTACAAAAACACATTAATAAATATATTTTTATTTCAGAAACTCATGATTATGATAATATTATGCAATATATCACATAATATCACCTTATATTTGGCAATCATAAAAATGCATATCATTTCAAATTGTAGCTAATATATCTATTATCTAATAACTAGTTTAAATACAAATAAAAGTATCAGTAATAAATTGTATATGCATACAATTTATTACTGATACAAAAAACTCAATAATTATATATTATAATATCATACATTTGTTCATGAAAAAAAACTAGAAAAGCATAGGTTACTTTAAATAACTTATAATAATGTACACATATAAAGGATGCTCATATTATGTATTATCATTAAAATTCACAATTTGAATGGATTCCACATTTCTAGTTCATGAAAATAATGATTTCAGAACGTAGATATCTCTAGTATTAGTCTTTTATAGTTTTATGCTGTATGACTGTAATTTGTTCATTTAAAAGAATAACTTGCTTCAATTAGTAAGATTATGAGATATTTGAATGTTTGGCATTTATTAATGCAATTTAAACGTTTAAACTGATTTTGCATTATGAATATCAATGAATGCACGCTTTTCTGATTCTAATTACTTACTACCATTTATATTAGAATATACTAATATATATATTAAAATAATTTTTTTTAATGCATTTATAATTTATTTTTAAAAATTTGAAAAAAAAAATAAAAAAATTATAGAATCAGTATACCATAATATAAGTAATACATGTTATTATTTGTCGTAGGTTAATAATAATTTGAATGATCCAATTTTTTTAAATAATCAGTTTTTTGTTTTATTATTTAACTTTATATATTGTACTATTTCTAATTATCATAAAATGCATAATGTTTTATTGACAGTAACTTATTTACAAACTAACTAATTTGTTGTAAATAATACTATATTGTAACTAATTTTGATGTTTGAACAGATGAACATGTCATATATACTTAAAAGTACACACATCATAGATTCATAAAATAAATTTGAATATGTACTAAATGTTCATACCTTTAAAACTCTTGCTAAATTTAAGTAGAGATGTTTTAACAACTAAACTTAGTATTAATATTAAACACTTGAATTTGAAATTATAAAATATAAGAGTAAGTATTATAACAGATATTATTAAGCAACATAAATAAGTGGCTTTCTATCATAAATAATATTAAAATACAGTAGAGATAATAATTTTAAATAGCATTTAATTCTCAAACAAAGTATTGCGCTTTAATTGAACATAATACACTAATAATAAATTATAATCATATTAATAAATTTCAAGTATAAAATACAAATGTATATTTAAATAGTTTTGGATTATTTTAGAAATACACAGTATATTTCATATTTTTTTTCTAGATGTTGGATTTGATAATAATTATAGTAATATAGTACTTAGACCCATAAATATAACAAAATACATATAAAAAGTTTATGTTTATTAAGTTGTACACAATGTATAAAGATAGATGATGCCGGTTTATTTAATAAAATATTAAAATGTTTATCTCTTCTAGTGCTGTTTTAATTATTGACAAATAGTTTATTTATTTATAAATTATAATAAGAATATAATTTTAGTAAGTATTTTATGATGAAAACTATTTATAATATAAATAAATAATAGCTAGTATGAACATTTTATGATACTTCATCATATAATTTATTATTACATAATAATATGACTTTCTTATGGTAGATAGCATATACTATTTTACAGTTGACTTACACCAACAACAAACTTTTTAAGATTAATGGTTTACTGTTCTACACAAAAATTGTAGTTACTAATTATAGAAACCTGGAATTTTACTATCAAAGAATATAGATTTATTTAATTTATTTTTAAATAATATCTAATAATAGTTACTTTATGGTATCAACTTAATTATTATTAGTTGACTGAATGTAAAATTGTTTAGCAGTCAAATATCTTATTGAGTGTTTTCTTTTTGACATAATCAATTATTAAAATGTAATACCATTTTAAAAACATTTAAAAGTATTTATAAAAATATCCTTGACATACACTTTTATAAATATATAATGATAAGTTTTTATTTAATTTATGTTCCCTACCAATACTTATTTTCATAGGCATGCGCACGGGGCTCGACTGGAATCTTTTTAGGAGCATAGTAAAATTTCAAATTTGTATATATTATATAACTCTATCAATATATTTGTGGAGATCATGAAAATTGTATTTGTCGGAATAGTGAAATATAATTAAAAATATTGGTGTGGTGTACCATTCATAATTTTTATTGATTTATTTAACTGACTAAAATATTGTGCACTAAATATGTACTAAGACTATTAAAGTGCTATAGTATAGACCAGCGTTTCTCAGCCAATGGGTCGCGATTGCCATAACAGGGAGTCGCGTAGGTCAAAAATAATAAAACCGTTTTACAAAATGAACCTTTTCATTCAAAATTTGGCTTTTCCAACGATATACAAATTTATACTTAATATAGATAAAGAGGGGGTCGCAAAGTGATTAACCATATAGTCTGTGACCCCCAAAAAAGGTTGAGAAATGTTGGTATAGACTATGGTTAATGGGAAATAGGAAAATTAATTTATAATCCTTCTTTAATTAAAATTATTACATAATTATATATTTATATGTATAGTTACATATAAAATGTATTAGGTATGTATTATTATAATATGCAATTTTATTTTTTATTTCAAAACTATACAAGTAACTATGTCCAGCACATTAATGTAGTGTGCACATACAACTTGATTCTATTTTTATATATAAATATTATATAGTTTTAAATTTACAATTAGAATGTATGTTTATGTGTTGAACAAAAAATTAGGGCCACTGGTCCCGGAAATTAAAGTCTGCGCACACCTATGCTTGTTTGATATTAGTAATATATAATGTTTACATAACTAATTTTATTGGAATATGCACATTTTTGTTTCAATAATACATGCAACATATGTTTTTTAGCCAACTTAATATAAAAGTATAATTTTGAATCAAAGCCGCAAATAGATATGTATATGATACTTTCTATTCAAATTTTGGGTAATATGTTAATTAAGATTTAATTTATTAAATATAAATATAGCTTAATACTAAACAAATAACAATTTATTTAAAAATAATTGTATAAGCATGCTAAATGTAAGAACTTTATTATTATTCTTATATTATATATTATTATTTAATGACTGTAATAAAAACTTATTGAATGTTTATAAAAGTTACATAAAAAAAATATTGGGTAATATTCTTTATAACAACATTTGAGAGATTAATGGTTTGTTTAAAACATTCTATATATAATTAAAATGTCATTAAATTTGTTAACTTTTCTTTATTTAAAGTATAATTATGGAAAATTATTATTAAGGAAACAAAATAACTCAAAAGTTCAATAGTTTAACAATTATTTAATATGTATATTAGTTCAATTTGAATTTACAGAATTAGTATTGTATTAGAAATTAGAATATGATAAAAGTGATGGAAATAAGAAAAAATTCAAACTTTAAAAAAAACTAAATAAATAAATAAAAGGATTTATATTATTTTATGATTGAGAAGGTTGTTGAGCGGTATTTTCTACTTCAAGTTGACGTAATTTTTCAGATTTACTAGCTAATTGAGTGGCCAACTCTCGATTAGCATAAGCATAGTACTCTAATAAATCTAATAAGCACCGACTATCTTGTTGTTCAGAACTGTAAAATAAAATCAACATTCAAACATTTAGTATTAAAGCTAAGTAAGTATATAGCTACATTTTGTAATAAACAAATTTACTTAGGAATTTCCTCAGGATTCGTTTGTTGACTTGTTGTAATATCATTGTTCTGCAACACTTGAGGTATCCATCGATCACAATAATTATTTTCTTCCCAACCACATACATCTGGTGGTGGTTTTTCTAGACTAAATTTTCTTATTGAATCTAAATAAAAATCATAAAAGTAAAGTATTCACCAAAAAAATGTTGTGAATTATAGTCAATTAAAAACAAAATATTTACTCACTTGCATATAGTAATGAAGATATTGTGACACATACAAACTCAATAACAAGTAATACAGCTATTCCATTTTTTGGTGACATCAACATATTAGCATCACAGTACGGTTGCATATCAGCAGCATCTTCTTGAGCATATACAGCAATAAATATAGCCAATAATACAGTCCCTGTAATTTAAATAAATAATTAAATGGATTTCTATAGATTTCAAATAAACTAGTTAATTTTTCTTACATAAAGATACTAATTGAAATGGAATAACTGCTAGGCGAGTAAGTCTTGCATAAGCACGCAAATGTCCACGAGATCTTAATGTTGTATGATGCATGTGTCGAGCAACATGGTCCAGTACCTATAAAAATAAACAATAATATAATATATTGTTTATTAAAATAAATACCTAATTGAATAAATTACTATATGCAACTTACCAAAAATAAAAACCATACACAACAATGAGCATAAACAAGAACATATAATGGTTCACATTTATCTTTAGGAGGTAGATCTGTTGGAGAAATTGTTGATGTGGTAGTCCCATGTTGTTCTGAAGGTGTTGAACGCCATACAATATCATCCATTTCTTTCTTATAGGCAATTTTTTCAAAAATTAAAACATTGGATTCTAAATAGACAGCGAATAATACCAAAATTGCCTAAAATTATAATAATAAAAAAAAATAATTTATAATTTTTATTTAATAACTTAAAAAAAATATCTTGTTTACATATAGGCTATTTATTTTTGTTAAAAGTATAAATATATTTTTATTTAAGTTAACTTGAGATGTAATTTATTCTTTCTTTGTTTGAAATTCACAATATAACAATCTCCTATCAATTATTATTTATATTTATTGAAATAATTCTATACTAGAGTAGATTGGCAAATCGGGAAATTAGGACCTTTCCTCAGGATTTAATTTTTGTATGACAAGAAATTGTATACATGTATTAGTATCTACTTTCAAATCGACTAAATTTACAAATGTTTATACAAGTACTCTGCTTAAGATATTTACTGATAAAAAGGGCTCGTAAGTTCATACATTTGCAGTATTTTTTGCTACATAGGAAAACATGTTAAGAGGATGCCATACCTGCATGTGTTATCTCTATCTTACTAATGTAACAAATTTTCGTTCAGCAGAATACATTTTGTGATGTTAACTTTAATATTAGAGTAAATTAACCTATTATCAAATTTAAAGGCAAGAATATTATCTAGGCAATGATATATGCTTTTAATGATGTTATTATTTTAAAGTGAGTTACAGCTATGCAAAATATTACAACTTTAAAATGTCCATAACTCACTTTAAAATGGTAATATCAATAAAATCACATGTCATTGTCTAGATAATATTCTTAACTTTAAATTTGATAATAGGTTAATTTACTCTAATATTAAAGCTAACATCATAAAATGTATTCTACTGAATGAAAATTTGTAATGATGTACGTTTGTAAGACAAAGACAACACATGCGTGTATGGCGTCCTCTTAACTGAGATACAAATCCATTTTATAACAATAGTAATAATTATATAAAGTTTAATAGTGCATGTTTTTGGTGTAAAGGCATATTTGTCAATTTGTCATATAGTAGATTTGTTAGGGTTATTAGTGCATATTATTACGTAAAAAAATATTTTATTTATTTATTTGAATATTTTTGTTCTTTTTTGTTTCTTATTTTATTTGTTTTCCTATTTACAAATATGATAGTTTTAGTTTATTTTAATTAAGTATATAAAAATTAAAAGGAATAAAATACTTTTAAAATTAATTGATGTTTTATTTTATTATTTCAAAATTTTCTCATGATTTTTTTACATAGTGTATATTTTACCAATGTTTAGAGTATAAATGCATGCTAATTTATGTATTTTTAGTGCAAGAACTTACGAGCCCTGCTGATGAATATAGATTTTGAATGAATGGAAAGGCTTGTAAAAAGTAATAGTGTATGTTTAAATTTTGATTTAACATGTTTGTTATTTACTAATTTTTATGGTTTAAAAATGAATTTTCCAATAAATTCTTAGATAATAGCATGAAAAAATGTTCAATAATATAGTATTGTTGGTACATAATTAGTGAAAAACTTTTATTTTAACTAAAAAGGTTATTGTGAGGGACACTTAGATTTATATTTTCCAAGATGCTTTGGGTGTAGAATAATTCAAAATATATCAATATATTGTGATTTTATATTTATATTATTTATCTATACTAAATATATAAAAATAATTCTTGTATAAAATTAATTCCATTTTTAAACTTTACTTTATAAATATTTTATCAAACTTTGTAGAATTGAAAATATTTAATACACTAATCAAATTTGTGTTGACATTAAATACTTACTTTTGAAAGTAGATATTGGACAAAAATATTTTTGAAATTGCATTATCATTTTAAAGCCCTAACTGTTATAACTTTATAAGTAATTATTGCATAACCAAGTATAGTATTTACTTTTTATTTAAAATAAAATATCCTATAACACCTTTTTTTGTAAAAAAGTTAATGAAAATTATTTCCAATATCAAAGAAAAAACTAATAATAGAAAATTTAATTTAAAATTTTTATATTCAAAGATTATTCATAAGCAAACATATCAATAATTATATTTATATGTATTTTCTAAATATTTTTTGTTCTTCTATGAACAACTTATGAGGATCATTTTAACTAAATAACAACTATTGTATCATACATGGATCTTGTCAAAAATATCTATAAAGAACACAAAAAGTCCTAAAATATGGTGTATATGTCTAAAATATGCTATTTATAAATTATTTATTAAGATGTCAAGTAGTTACAGTTATCAATTTAAGAAATACAACAAGAAACATTTTTTTTGCAAACAGAGTTAGATTTATATTACTTCTGTTTTTCCCAATTATTTTGAAAAGTACTAGA
Source organism: Rhopalosiphum maidis (assembly GCF_003676215.2). NCBI lineage: Eukaryota > Metazoa > Arthropoda > Insecta > Hemiptera > Aphididae > Rhopalosiphum > Rhopalosiphum maidis. Next base: position 57,023,865 of record NC_040879.1, read on the forward strand.
AATTTTTACTTTTTATTTTTAAAGTACTAACTACATCCAAATTGAGACCAGAAACCAACTTCAAAGTTGAAAATTTAAGCAATTGTACTGCTTTAAAAGATGATGACAGATAAAAAAAACACATTGTTGTTAAACCAATACAGTCATCACTTAGTTCAAAATCTAAAATTAAATACATTTCATTGAAAAGTAAAGTTTTGTAAAGGTAATAAATAATATAAACGTTTTATTCACATAAATATATAAAAATAAAATATATTTTATATACAAAGCAATGAAATATTTAAATTATAATTTATATATATGCAAAAATATACATTTTGTACTATCTGTCTTTGTTTATAAAATATTTAATGATAAAAATTAAAAATGTAATATGGATTATATTAGAAGAATATTAAATTATTTGTTATATTAAGCCTTATAATTCCAAAATATCTCAATATTATTAATTATTGGACTTAAACATTTTTAATACATACTCAAACACACATAAATTACTACTAGAAAACCAACAATTTTTATAAATATTTATATTTGGACTGATGTAATATGGTTTTAAAGGATATTTATTACTGAAATTAAAAATAGAGCAAAATATTTCCTTACAGTACATAATATATGAATGAAGGTTATCCATGGTTGAGAGTAGTATGTATTTGATTTAGATCCGTTTTCTTCCAAAAAAGAACAATGGCACTTGTATTTTTTTTTTACTAATTTGCAGTTTGATATTAAATTTGTATGATCATTCATATCAAATACATAATCGTTACTGTTGGTACTGTTACAGTCAATTTGGCATATGTTTGTAGATGAATTACAGCATTTTTGATGGCAACGGTTATTTGTGGACGATACATTATCACTGAGTAGTGTATCCATTTTGTAAGCCTAAAAACAAATAATAGGTACCTTTTAAGTTATGATTAACATTCTAATGTATTTCTGTAAACTTTATGATACAGTAAAATTATACATAATTACCTATTATAACAAAATTTCTTTAAGCATTAATTTTTTTATTTAAAATCAACATATTATTAACAATAAATTACATTTGTTTAAACTATGTGAATTTTTTACGAAAGATAAATTCAAAGTCATAATATTAAAGGTAGTCGATTATATGGCTGATTAAAAATAATTCTTGAAACATTTAATGTGTAATGTGCGTGGTAGTAATTTAATACTTTATTAATTATTTTCTGTAATAAATAAGCAATAATATTTCATCGTATAGACCATTTACTTTTGTTATCATAACTAAAATGATAAACATAATACATAACATATGATGATTGATAAAATTATGCAATAATATATCGATAGTTTTCGAAATATCGATTGTTATAAACTTATAACCAAACAAATCGATTCAATTATCGTATCGTATCGTTTAGGACCTACATTTTAGCCTTTAGTTTATTCTCTTTAGGTACATTGGTACATTAATAAATTTACGTAGTACTACCAGTACTTACTATCTACATTTTTTACTTTTAACCACCATCTATGGTCTACACCATCCCCTGTCTTCGATTTATTATTTTTCTTTTAGTAATATTGGTGGGTTGAACTAATTTTTCCTAAAAACCATTCACGCACTATATTCTAATATTATAATATTACTTATTATATTGGGTACTTTCCTGTTATACGAGACTACATATGTAGCGTGTGTTATGTAAAATACATTAAAAATGATTACTAGGTATTTAAATCATTTTTTTATGTATATAATTCGAATATAGCCATCCCAACAATACCTACTGATTAAAAAAATATCAAAGAATTAAATATTAATATTAAATAAGACTAAGGTAGTCTGTGATAATAGGAAAGTGAGCAAATTTTGGTAGTCTAACAGATAACAGGATTGTGGTGTTTCACAAAACAACCGCGGTAGTCTTATATAACGGAGGTAGTCGCGAAAATAGCCGTAGTCTCGTATAACAGGAAAGTACCTTTTATTATAATGTAATTGCATTTGTTTTTGTGGCTTGACTTTAAGGCCAGTAGAGTGGTTTAAAATTTAATGTCATGTTACCACGACTTAAAATATGGCATTTTTTAAAATTAATCTTTATTTTCATATCTTTTAAGCTTTATTTTTGTATACAGCATTTTACTCCGAAATGACGTAGACGGTAGCAACTGACAAAAATTCGATTTTACTATTTACCGATAGGCGGTTGAGTATGTCGCGCCGAACACGTCGACTACAAATTATTAAGATAATATTGAAATAATAATGTCTACATGGATGTAAATGTAGTTATTTTAGATATCGGTTGGTTCCTGTAACTCTATAAGAACAACTATGAGATACCTGCATACAGGCTTGCATACCAAAAAATATTTTGTGTGGGTTTTAAGATTGATAATTTTAATACTTATTAATTCTCCTGATATTTGGAGGGGAGCTGAACCCATAAAACCCCACTTGTGTACGTGTCTGGGTATATTTATTGACATATAGTATTAAATTTATAGGCTTGAATTTAAAAATATTATAAATTTTAAAAATTTGATCTTTAAACACTTATAAACAAAATTGTATCTAATCTAATTGAATGATTTCTAAGGATTGAGGTTATTGTGTAGATATTATAAATTATTATATGAGTATAAGCAATGTTTAATTTCTCTAATAGTAATCTGTAGTACGGTAGGTAGATTGAACTAATTTTTGCCAACATTAAATTGCATACATGATATATTATTTTAATAATATAGAAAACACCTATAATTGTTTTATAAGTTAATTCATGATATTGTATGCATACATGATAGGTACCTCAGGGGCGCAATTTCAATGAAAAAACTTAAGAGTGCTGAAGCTTCTCTACCTTTTTATATAATATTATCATGAAGTGTTATGGATACATGTTACTATTAAAATCTAAATTAACTTGAAACAATTTGTTGGTGCTAATTTCAAAATTGGGAGGTGCTGCAGAGCACACCAAGACCAAGCCCCCTCAAATTGCGCCTATGAGGTACCTACATGCGTAGATGTAGAGTATAGATGTAACGTACAACGATGTAAATAAGTTTGTCAAATAAATACTTCGAAAATTGCATTATAATTATACATAGAAAAAGTAAACAATAATATACCTATAGCATATAGGTCAGTGGCGTATTTAGGATTTTGTCAAAGGGATGGACGGGTGGTGAATATACTTTGGTAAATATACCATCACCATCACTGTTGATATCATCAGTAAGTACAGATATTGAACATATTATATTTATTATTTGTAAAGCTATTTCGTTTTGATAAAAAATAAAGAAGTATCAAAATATGTGTTAAATTATTGCAATTATTTAGAATGTCGAACAAAAATATATATTTTTATAAACATCAGAATAATTGTTATAACTTATAAATTATAGTTATAACATACTTATTGAGTATTAATTAATATTTATGCCCTATCCGTACAATATGTTTTGAATTTTTGATGTATTATAATATAGAAGTACTAAACGAGCCTAGTACTAAAAGTCTAAATTGGCCGCTCAGTCGCTGAATATTTAAATATTGTGTACTTACCTATAGTCTATAGGCTATACTATAATGTTTATTATTTACTATGGAGTACGGATCCACGAGGTATTTCCTTAAAAAAGTAACCAAATGCTTATTTTTTGAACTTAGAACTTAAAAGTATGGTTATAGCTAGATGATTATTGACAGTATTTTATATGATACGAAACGTATTCTCAATCATATATTCAATTTAGCATTATATAGCAGTAAGCAGCGTGTAAACTACAAACATTGATCATAATTTATAATTCATATTTAAAATGCTTAATATATCATTACGAATATTATAATTATTAGGTACAACAAATTACAAAATAACTAAAAATTTTGTTTTGTTTAAATATCTAATTTCATCAACATTTTTATTTGAAATATTAAAAAAATTGTGGAAAATTTGTAATTTCAACTACCAAAAAATGTGCAAAATGTCATAATTTTGACGTATTTTGTCAAAATTTGAACTTCAAATACTTATAAAATAAATTACCGTGACCATGTATTTTCGATATTTTTTAATTACTATATAAGGATAAATTATGAATAATCTAGCTTGCTTTAAATGTAACATTTTTTTATTCAATATAGTAAAAAAATAAAAATAATATCATTATATATAGGTATATTATTTATTTAACAGTGTACCTAATGTAATAATATCTATATAGGTACAGTGATTAACATAGTGTATGTTATTCTATGATTAAGCCCTGTGCGCTGTGCCCCTGTTCATGTGGTAAATATTTTATTAAATGTATTAAAATATTCGACCGTGTGAACAAGGCTTTACAGTTTCATTATAATATACATAATTTATTACTAATAAAGTAATGAGTTATAAGAACAATAATGTCCTTGTTTTGAAGGGTTGGTTCTTAGTTTAATAGTATTCAATATTCAAATATCATCGATTTTTTTAAAATTATTTTTACATTATTTTTATCTAACTTAAAATTTTACAAGTTTTTCTGTTCTAACATACCTACCTAACATTCAAAAACATTTTTAATCTGTGCTTATCATTTAATATTATAATATGTAGTCGTTTAATAATTTATATACTTGTACAAAGTTGTTGTGTCTATATTTATGATGAATTTTAATTTTGGAAACTAGATAATTATTTTATAGTTAGACTAGATAATTTTAATGTAGAAATTCAAGAATATTGTACAACAATACATTATGTTTTGATTTGAAGCACGAACTATAAATAGGTACCTAAGTATCCAATTACTGTAGCCAGTAGGCTGTAGGTGATAACTGATAGATGAGAAATTATTAAAACATACCAAGATTATAAATTAGCGGAAAAAACATATACCTATGTACAAATTGTTTTATAAATAATACTTTTCGCTAGAAATAGCATATTAAAAATTAACATACCTACACGTGATAAAGAATTAATGATAATTCTTGAACGAGCTGAATATTAAATAAATAAAGTTCCTATAATTAAGCATTGATTAAATATTAAGTATATTTAATCAATGCTATAAGTACCTAAATACCTACCAAAGTATTCACTAGCTATTGTCTATTCGTAAACGGTTTTAACTACATACTTATTACTTACTAAAAATATATTGCATAAGCATATTATGTATATCGTAGAAACTATAATTACATCATCTTTTAAGATATTGGAAGGTTTGAGTAAATAATACATTTTAAACTGTAGTTACTATATAGTTGAACATTCGTATAATTTTCCTAATTCTTGCATGATTTTCTATAACTTTCTTCAGCTATATTTTAAAAATAATAATACTTTATAATACTTTCATAATATTATTTTCAATATGTTTTTTTTTGTTTTGAGTGTAGAAAACATAATATTTATATTTGATTAAATATTTTTATAGGACTATTTGGGTGGTGGTTTTAAGTACCTATCTAGTATTATTTTAGTATAGTCAGTATATAGGTATCCACAGATTTTACTTTTTAATTACACCAAGGCATTTGTATTTGCATTTTTAATTTTCCATAAATAATTTGAAATTTTAATCAAATTTGTATAGCTAGTTTAGTAGTTATACTATTACTATATATGGTTCATGGTTGGATTCCTACTTATAATTTTAAAATAAAATAAATCAGAAATTATCTATATTTATATTTATACATAATATCATTAATATTGTTATAGATATCTAATTTAGCAATGCACGGACAATAATAAATACACTGCAGTTATAGTGTGAGACTGAGAGTGCTCAATGGAATAATATTAACTATTAAGGTACCTATCAACATTATGTAGATACGTCGTATAAGTACCTATTATAATATTAATAATTTTATAGTCTAACTTAATTTGTAGATAGGTTTATAAACATTTTTGATATGTTATACGGGCACACCGCATACCACAGACTACATATAAAATTTGTTTTTTTTTTTGATTTTAGTAGGTAGGTGGTTTAGTCGTTAAGTATGGCTGAACACATTTTGTGGGTACACATACAATATATCTCAATCTCATACCTCATATTATATTAAAATTTTATTTATGTGTAGACTAGCTAGATAATCAGGTGGCGTGATTTCTGTTTGATTAAGATTAAGGTCAAATCACCTATTTAATATTAGTTGAAAAAATTGATAAAGAATAAACTATATTGACTTTTATCTACCGTTGGTCATATTAAATGGACGTAAAAGTACATAGTACACAGAGTGATTGATTTATAAAATAACTCATTATTTTAAACTAATAATGTTTTTGAAATATTGTTTTTCAATTTTTTTAAGTTTTACCTAAACTAAACAATATTTTATTTTTTTAATTTTAATTTTTTTTTTGTGTATCACATGTAGGTATATCTTATTTCATATTCCAAAGCAAAATGTATTTTATAAAAGTCAATTATTGAACGAGTAGTTAGTAGTCAATTAATTATAAGTATTTAACGTTTAGATGAGCGGAGTATAGTTAAGTAACTTTTTAGGGTGTCTTTAGCTGTGTTACTCTGATCAGTCTGATCATCAAGCTAAATATTTACATAAATACTATTACATAAGGTGAATAAATTTATAACTCATAAACAAATTATCCAAAATATAATCTTTATATATTTAAATACTAAGTAGATATTCCAAAATAAATTTTCTGTTTTGTAGTAAAAAATAAAAATAAATGTTATCATTCAAAAACTTAAAAAAAATGAAAAAAAATATTGTAAAAATTATTTGCTAGAGTATTTTGATATTTTTATTTCGAATACATTCCTAAATTCCTAATTAGATCTAATGCACAATTTAAAGACTACTGACTACTATTTTATTAAAGGTGCTGATTTTAACGCTATACGTCTGTTAGTTTATTGACTATTGTTAATGTAATAATATTGACTATAAATTATTAATATAGTTATAACCTCGTAGAAAGGTGTAATATTGTAACGAGTGTAATGCATTATCTATAGACTGAAATATATATAACTTGAATAGGACCTATGTATCGATAGGTATGTATAATAAGGGTATAATATAATATTTTACTAAATACAAGTTTTTATTTTTGTAAAAATAATGTATGTACTATGGTTAAGGATGTTAAGGTACCTATAAATAATAAAAAGTTAAGTATCTAAGTTTAAAGTTAGTAAGTACATCTATATAAATATTAATTACTGTACAAAGCGTATCAAGCATGATGTAATTGGTAAATACCAAATCTATGTATAGTGTTAAAATAGAATTCAATGCCTCAAAAGACAATAGTCATTACTCATAAGTCATTACCATTAACATATTTTTGTCTGATATTAAATTGTTCATTCTGTATATGAATATACAAACGCACGAGATAACGAGAACATTATAGGTACCTATCAAAATGTTATCAACTTGTTATCATAACAATACTTGTTGCCTGTTTGTCAGCGGCAGTTGTCTACTTTTGTAGTAAGTTGTTCGGTGTTTAGCACTTCATCTTTGTTTATCTACGGCGGCAGCCGGCAAGAGGTTATCTGTAAATGTGTAATTGCAGTCGTTTAAGCGTGGTTTGAACGTTGATTACCATTTTATGATACGTCAATTTATTATTTAATAGTTTTCGTATTTAAAAAAAAATTATACTATTAAACGTGTAATTGTTTAATTTAATTATTTACGTGATTAGTGAGTATCTAATTGATGTTAATTGTAACAAGTGGACTATTTACCGGATTAAACAATTTTATGTTTTGGTTTTGATTGTAGCGTTACGATGGCAGATCCAGCTGTAGTATTGGCAAAAAAGGCGAAGATTGAAGGCTGTACTGGTTACGATTTAGATGAACATTTTGCGAAATTTAGGCCAGATAAAGATAGTCGGTGTACATGGACAAAAGATTCATGTCCTAAAGATTCACCTCATATTCACAATGATAATATGTAAGTATATTGTTATTTATAATTTCATTCACTTTTATAGTTTTTGAATTTTTAGAAATAATAAAAACGAAATCTTACCAAGTATATTGCATGCGATTGGGAATACACCTTTAGTGAAGTTGAATCGAATACCTCAATCAGAGGGCATTGAATGCGAGATTTGTAAGCATTTATATTAAATATAATATCTATTGTATTTTAAATAACGTTTTTATATTGATTATTACAAACATAATTTAGTGGCTAAATGTGAATTTTTGAATCCGGGTGGTAGTACTAAAGATAGAATTGGATGGAAAATGGTTGAAGATGCTGAACGTCAAGGATTGCTAAAACCGGGAATCACAATAATTGAGCCATCTTCGGGAAACACAGGTATTTTATTGTTTAGTGCTTTAAGTTTTTTTTATGTATGCACTTACTGATATTTTATTATAGGAATTGGGTTGGCCATGGCTGCTTCGGTTAAGGGATATAACTGCACAGTAGTGATGCCAATGAAAATGTCTCGCGAAAAGGTAGATGCTCTACGATTGTTAGGTGCAAAAATTATACGTACACCTACAGCAGCTGCATTTAACGAATTGGATGGTTTGATTCGTGTAGCACATAAATTACATTTGGAAGATCCTGAAAATACCATAATACTTGATCAGGTAAGATAATTTATAAGTTTTATTTATTACTAATTAATGAACCAAATTTATTTTTATTTTTTTGGTTTTTAGTATCGTAACAAATATAATCCTCTGGCACATTTTGATGGGACTGGCCAAGAAATATTGGAACAAACAAACTATAAAGTTGATGCAGTAGTGGCTGGTACTGGTACAGGTGGCACAATAACAGGCATTGGCAAGAAATTGAAACAAACTCTTGGAGATAAATGTCGCATAATAGCAGCTGATCCTTATGGTAGCATTTTATCACTGCCTGAAAGTCTTAATGAAACAGATATACAAGTATATGATGTTGAAGGGATTGGTTATGATTTCGTGCCAACAGTGTTGGGTAATAATTATTAACAATTAAATAATGTCTGATATTTTATATTAACATAGGTATGCCACAAACTTGTATGGAGATGAATTCTAGTATTTTATTAAATAACCCAATAGTTTTAAAAAAATAACTTATTTAAATCTTGACACCTTGTAAAATAACTTTTTAATAGAGTATAAATCATATTTTTTTTTTTACAATTAATTCATATATCAATTACATGTACATGTAAAAATATAGTTTTAACTTTTAATTAGGTATTATAGTATATAACATTTTTAAAAAGTTATAATCCTTGGTTAAATGGAAGCATATTCTTAAACACATTAATAATTTATTTCGGATTTATCTGCAAAGCTAATACAATTTTACTTTATAAATTATTATCAATATATACAGTCGCGTTTGCTATATACTGTTTTTGAATTTTGTTAACCAAATTTATTTTGGAAAAATTTTTTTAAAAAGAGCAACTAGTGACTACATATCCAACTATTTATGACCTATTTTATCTGAGTAATAAAAATACATTGTTACCCTTGGAAACACATAATCCATAGTAAAAGCATAATAGATAAATGCAATTTGTCTCATATAGTGTAATACAATATTTGCTCATCGACCTATTTAAGGTAATATCCTTAAGGCTATGAAGATATTTAATTAAATTCTTATATTACTAATGTTACCTTTATTAATGGTTATTTAAACCTCATGATTTATTAAATTGTAGTTTGGTAGTCATCATTCTATTTATAGAAATAAATAATTATTATACTGTTCCACAAATTTGTTATTGTCTTGGTAGTTATTAAATATATAAATAATTTTGTGGTAGATATCTTGAGTGTGCCATCCATTGATATTTATTTATTATATTACTTTCAATAAGCGAGCTTTATTTTATACTATAACTTTAAATATTTCAAATTACTGCTGTGTTTGGGAACCTCATGTAATAAAAAAATACATGTAGGATATCAAAAAAAGATGTGGGAAGTAACTTGGAATAACTGTATAATAAATTTATTGTACCTGTTTAAAATGTAGTGTTTTTTATAATATTATAATTAAACAGACCAGTGGCAGTTTGTGGGATACAAATATTTTACTTCATCATCATGACTTTATTGATAAAATAATGTTTGATATATAATGTAATGTATTATGGATGACAATAATAATAAGAATGTATAAAAATAGAACTTTGATGCAATTTATTTGTGTCCTGCATGGCCGTATCTCTGTATAATTACTCCAGTTAACAAGTGCAGTTAGTTGTATACAATACATATGGTACACAGCAGATTTATACTTGATATGCTATGCAGGAAGTCTAACTTCTATATACTTAGATGAATAAATAAGTAGAATTATATCAAATGGTTTATTGATTGTTTGAAAGTTGCAGCACAGTACCTATCTAATAGCATTGTATAATGGAAAAAGCTATATTGACTATACGGCTGATAAAATATTATGTTTTAATTTGAATTCTTTATAAATCATTTTTTTATTT